>NC_141534.1:237109166-237420833 GCF_021556685.1 Rattus norvegicus | reverse complement strand
CCCCCAACCCTGCCTGCTCTCTGGTTATGCATGTGATGTGAGAGGCAGCATCAAGCTGCCACTTACTGACTTCCCTGCCCGGATGTGAATCGTCAGGCACCATAAACCCGTAACTCTGCCTTTGTCTCAGAAACAGGAAAAAAAAACTGGGACAGAAGGTGATGCCTCTCAAATTGCCCTACAGACTCAGCACACCCATTATCAAATTTAGCCTGGCCTTATTTTTTAGAGAAACTGAAAACTAGATCCTACAATTCAAAGGAAGTGCAAGGGACTCAGAAGAGCAAAAATAACATTTAAAAAGAAAAAAAAATGTAACTTTTACTTACTTACTACTTGTCTTAGTCAGGGTTTTACTGCTGTGAACAGACACCATTACCAAGGCAACTCTTATAAGGACAATATTTAATTGGGGCTGGCTTACAGGTTCAGAGGTTCAGTCCATCATCACCAAGGTGGGAACATGGCAGCTTCCAGGCAGGTATGGTGCAGGAGGAACTGAGTTCTACATCTTCATCTGAAGGCTGCTAGCAGAATACTGGCTTCCAAGCAGCTGGGATGAGGGTCTTAAAGCCCACACCCACAGTGACACACCTACTCCAACAGGGCCACACGCTCTAATACTGCATTCCCTGGGCTGAGCACATACGAACCATCATGCTACTTTTAAATTTCATTATAAGGCAGTTGTGGTTGTTCATGTTTGCATTTCTTTTTTTTTTTTTATTAACTTGAGTATTTCTTATATACATTTCGAGTGTTATTCCGTTTCCCGTTTTCTGGGCAAACATCCCCCTCCCCCCTCCCCTTCCTTATGGGTGTTCCCCTCCCAACCCTCCCACCATTGCCGCCCTCCCCCCACAGACCAGTTCACTGGGGATTCAGTCCTAGCAGGACCCAGGGCTTCCCCCTCCACTGGTGCTCTTACTAGGATATTCATTGCTACCTATGGGGTCAGAGTCCAGGGTCAGTCCATGTATAGTCTTTAGGTAGTGGCTTAGTCCCTGGAAGCTCTGGTTGCTTGGCATGGTTGTACTTTTGGGGTCTCGAGCCCCTTCAAGCTCTTCCAGTTCTTTCTCTGATTCCTTCAACAGGGGACCTATTCTCAGTTCAGTGGTTTGCTGCTGGCATTCGCCTCTGTATTTGCTGTATTCTGGCTGTGTCTCTCAGGAGCGATCTACATCCGGCTCCTGTCGGTCTGCACTTCTTTGCTTCATCCATCTTGTCTAATTGGGTGGCTGTATATGTATGGGCCACATGTGGGGCAGGCTCTGAATGGGTGTTCCTTCAGTCTCTGTTTTAATCTTTGCCTCTCCCTTCCCTGCCAAGGGTATTCTTTTTCCTCATTTAAAGAAGGAGTGAAGCATTCACATTTTGATCATCCGTCTTGAGTTTCGTTTGTTCTAGGGATCTAGGGTAATTCAAGCATTTGGGCTAATAGCCACTTATCAATGAGTGCATACCATGTATGTCTTTCTGTGATTGGGTTAGCTCACTCAGGATGATATTTTCCAGTTCCAACCATTTGCCTACGAATTTCATAAACTCGTTGTTTTTGATAGCTGAGTAATATTCCATTGTGTAGATGTACCACATTTTCTGTATCCATTCCTCTGTTGAAGGGCATCTGGGTTCTTTCCAGTTTCTGGCTATTATAAATAAGGCTGCAATGAACATAGTGGAGCACGTGTCTCTTTTATATGTTGAGGCATCTTTTGGGTATATGCCCAAGAGAGGTATAGCTGGATCCTCAGGCAGTTCAATGTCCAATTTTCTGAGGAACCTCCAGACTGATTTCCAGAATGGTTGTACCAGTCTGCAATCCCACCAACAATGGAGGAGTGTTCCTCTTTCTCCACATCCTCGCCAGCATCTGCTGTCACCTGAGTTTTTGATCTTAGCCATTCTCACTGGTGTGAGGTGAAATCTCAGGGTTGTTTTGATTTGCATTTCCCTTATGACTAAAGATGTTGAACATTTCTTTAGGTGTTTCTCAGCCATTCGGCATTCCTCAGCTGTGAATTCTTTGTTTAGCTCTGAACCCCATTTTTTTTAATTCACTTGAGTATTTCTTATATACATTTCGAGTGTTATTCCCTTTCCCGGTTTCCAGGCAAACATCCCCCTCCCCCCTCCCCTTCCTTATGGGTGTTCCCCTCCCAACCCTCCCCCCATTGCCGCCTTCCCCCCACAGACCAGTTCACTGGGGGTTCAGTCCTAGCAGGACCCAGGGCTTCCCCCTCCACTGGTGCTCTTACTAGGATATTCATTGCTACCTATGGAGTCAGAGTCCAGGGTCAGTCCATGTATAGTCTTTAGGTAGTGGCTTAGTCCCTGGAAGCTCTGGTTGCTTGGCATGGTTGTACTTTTGGGGTCTCGAGCCCCTTCAAGCTCTTCCAGTTCTTTCTCTGATTCCTTCAACAGGGGACCTATTCTCAGTTCAGTGGTTTGCTGCTGGCATTCGCCTCTGTATTTGCTGTATTCTGGCTGTGTCTCTCAGGAGCGATCTACATCCGGCTCCTGTCGGTCTGCACTTCTTTGCTTCATCCATCTTGTCTAATTGGGTGGCTGTATATGTATGGGCCACATGTGGGGCAGGCTCTGAATGGGTGTTCCTTCAGTCTCTGTTTTAATCTTTGCCTCTCCCTTCCCTGCCAAGGGTATTCTTTTTCCTCATTTAAAGAAGGAGTGAAGCATTCACATTTTGATCATCCGTCTTGAGTTTCGTTTGTTCTAGGGATCTAGGGTAATTCAAGCATTTGGGCTAATAGCCACTTATCAATGAGTGCATACCATGTATGTCTTTCTGTGATTGGGTTAGCTCACTCAGGATGATATTTTCCAGTTCCAACCATTTGCCTACGAATTTCATAAACTCGTTGTTTTTGATAGCTGAGTAATATTCCATTGTGTAGATGTACCACATTTTCTGTATCCATTCCTCTGTTGAAGGGCATCTGGGTTCTTTCCAGTTTCTGGCTATTATAAATAAGGCTGCAATGAACATAGTGGAGCACGTGTCTCTTTTATATGTTGAGGCATCTTTTGGGTATATGCCCAAGAGAGGTATAGCTGGATCCTCAGGCAGTTCAATGTCCAATTTTCTGAGGAACCTCCAGACTGATTTCCAGAATGGTTGTACCAGTCTGCAATCCCACCAACAATGGAGGAGTGTTCCTCTTTCTCCACATCCTCACCAGCATCTGCTGTCACCTGAGTTTTTGATCTTAGCCATTCTCACTGGTGTGATGTGAAATCTAAGGGTTGTTTTGATTTGCATTTCCCTTATGACTAAAGATGTTGAACATTTCTTTAGGTATTTCTCAGCCATTCGGCATTCCTCAGCTGTGAATTCTTTGTTTAGCTCTGAACCCCATTTTTTAATAGGGTTATTTGTTTCCCTGCGGTCTAACTTCTTGAGTTCTTTGTATGTTTTGGATATAAGGCCTCTATCTGTTGTAGGATTGGTAAAGATCTTTTCCCAATCTGTTGGTTGCCGTTTTGTCCTAACCACAGTGTCCTTTGCCTTACAGAAGCTTTGCAGTTTTATGAGATCCCATTTGTCGATTCTTGATCTTAGAGCATAAGCCATTGGTGTTTTGTTCAGGAAATTTTTTCCAGTGCCTATGTGTTCCAGATGCTTCCCTAGATTTTCTTCTATTAGTTTGAGTGTGTCTGGTTTGATGTGGAGGTCCTTGATCCACTTGGACTTAAGCTTTGTACAGGGTGATAAGCATGGATCGATCTGCATTCTTCTACATGTTGCCCTCCAGTTGAACCAGCACCATTTGCTGAAAATGCTATCTTTTTTCCATTGGATGGTTTTGGCTCCTTTGTCAAAAATCAAGTGACCATAGGTGTGTGGGTTCATTTCTGGGTCTTCAATTCTATTCCATTGGTCTATCTGTCTGTCTCTGTACCAATACCATGCAGTTTTTATCACTATTGCTCTGTAATACTGCTTGAGTTCAGGGACAGTGATTCCCCCTGAAGTCCTTTTATTGTTGAGGATAGCTTTAGCTATCCTGGGTTTTTTGTTATTCCAGATGAATTTGCAAATTGTTCTGTCTAACTCTTTGAAGAATTGGATTGGTATTTTGATGGGGATTGCATTGAATCTGTAGATTGCTTTTGGTAAAATGGCCATTTTTACTATATTAATCCTGCCAATCCATGAGCATGGGAGATCTTTCCATCTTCTGAGGTCTTCTTCAATTTCTTTCCTCAGTGTCTTGAAGTTCTTATTGTACAGATCTTTTACTTGCTTGGTTAAAGTCACACCGAGGTACTTTATATTATTTGGGTCTATTATGAAGGGTGTCGTTTCCCTAATTTCTTTCTCGGCTTGTTTCTCTTTTGTATACAGGAAGGCAACTGATTTATTTGAGTTAATTTTATACCCAGCCACTTTGCTGAAGTTGTTTATCAGCTTTAGTAGTTCTCTGGTGGAACTTTTGGGATCACTTAAATATACTATCATGTCATCTGCAAATAGTGATATTTTGACCTCTTCTTTTCCGATCTGTATCCCCTTGATCTCCTTTGCTGTCTGATTGCTCTGGCTAGAACTTCAAGAACTATATTGAATAAGTAGGGAGAGAGTGGGCAGCCTTGTCTAGTCCCTGATTTTAGTGGGATTGCTTCAAGTTTCTCTCCATTTAGTTTAATGTTAGCAACTGGTTTGCTGTATATGGCTTTTACTATGTTTAGGTATGGGCCTTGAATTCCTATTCTTTCCAGGACTTTTATCATGAAGGGGTGTTGAATTTTGTCAAATGCTTTCTCAGCATCTAATGAAATGATCATGTGGTTCTGTTCTTTCAGTTTGTTTATATAATGGATCACGTTGATGGTTTTCCATATATTAAACCATCCCTGCATGCCTTGGGTGAAGCCTACTTGATCATGGTGGATGATTGTTTTGATGTGCTCTTGAATTCGGTTTGCCAGAATTTTATTGAGTATTTTTTCGTCGATATTCATAAGGGAAATTGGTCTGAAGTTCTCTTTCTTTGTTGTGTCTTTGTGTGGTTTAGGTATAAGAGTAATTGTGGCTTCGTAGAAGGAATTCGGTAGTGCTCCATCTGTTTCAATTTTGTGGAATAGTTTGGATAATATTGGTATGAGGTCTTCTATGAAGGTTTGATAGAATTCTGCACTAAACCCGTCTGGACCTGGGCTCTTTTTGGTTGGGAGACCTTTAAAGACTGCTTCTATTTCCTTAGGAGTTATGGGGTTGTTTAACTGGTTTATCTGTTCCTGATTTAACTTCGATACCTGGTATCTGTCTAGGAAATTGTCCATTTCCTGAAGATTTTCAAGTTTTGTTGAATATAGGTTTTTATAGTAAGATCTGATGATTTTTTAAATTTCCTCTGAATCTGCAGTTATGTCTCCCTTTTCATTTCTGATTTTGTTAATTTGGACGCACTCTCTGTGTCCTCTCGTTAGTCTGGCTAAGGGTTTATCTATCTTGTTGATTTTCTCAAAGAACCAACTTTTGGTTCTGTTGATTCTTTCTATGGTCCTTTTTGTTTCTACTTGGTTGATTTCAGCTCTGAGTTTCATTCTTTCCTGCCTTATACTCCTCCTGGGTGTATTTGCTTCTTTTTGTTCTAGAGCTTTTAGGTGTGCTGTCAAGCTGCTGACATATGCTCTTTCCTGTTTCTTTCTGCAGGCACTCAGCGCTATGAGTTTTCCTCTTAGCACAGCTTTCATTGTGTCCCATAAGTTTGGGTATGTTGTATCTTCATTTTCATTAAATTCTAAAAAGTTTTTAATTTCTTTCTTTATTTCTTCCTTGACCAGGTTATCATTGAGTAGAGCATTGTTCAATTTCCACGTATATGTGGGCATTCTTCCCTTATTGTTATTGAAGACCAGTTTTAGGCCGTGGTGGTCCGATAGCACGCATGGGATTATTTCTATCTTTCTGTACCTGTTGAGGCCCGTTTTTTGACCAATTATATGGTCAATTTTGGAGAAAGTACCATGAGGAGCTGAGAAGAAGGTATATCCTTTTGCTTTAGGATAGAATGTTCTATAAATATCCGTTAAGTCCATTTGGCTCATGACTTCTCTTAGTCTGTCGACATCACTGTTTAATTTCTGTTTCCATGATCTGTCCATTGATGAGAGTGGTGTCTTGAAATCTCCCACTATTATTGTGTGAGGTGCAATGTGTGCTTTGAGCTTTAGTAAGGTTTCTTTTACGTATGTAGGTGCCCTTGTATTTGGGGCATAGATATTTAGGATTGAGAGTTCATCTTGGTGGATTTTTCCTTTGATGAATATGAAGTGTCCTTCCTTATCTTTTTTGATGACTTTTAGTTGGAAATTGATTTTATTTGATATTAGAATGGCTACTCCAGCTTGCTTCTTCTGACCATTTGCTTGGAAAGTTGTTTTCCAGCCTTTCACTCTGAGGTAGTGTCTGTCTTTGTCTCTGAGGTGTGTTTCCTGTAGGCAGCAGAATGCAGGGTCCTCGTTGCGTATCCAGTTTGTTAATCTATGTCTTTTTATTGGGGAGTTGAGGCCATTGATATTGAGAGATATTAAGGAATAGTGATTATTGCTTCCCTTTATATTCATATTTGGATGTGAGGTTATGTTTGTGTGCTTTCATTCTCTTTGTTTTGTTGCCAAGACGATTAGTTTCTTTCTTCTTCTAGGGTATAGCTTGCCTCCTTATGTTGGGCTTTACCATTTATTATCCTTTGTAGTGCTGGATTTGTAGAAAGATATTGTGCAAATTTGGTTTTGTCATGGAATATCTTGGTTTCTCCATCAATGTTAATTGAGAGTTTTGCTGGATACAGTAACCAGGGCTGGCATTTGTGTTCTCTTAGGGTCTGTATGACATCAGTCCAGGATCTTCTGGCCTTCATAGTTTCTGGCGAGAAGTCTGGTGTGATTCTGATAGGTCTCCCTTTATATGTTACTTGACCTTTTTCCCTTACTGCTTTTAATATTCTTTCTTTATTTTGTGCGTTTGGTGTTTTGACAATTATGTGACGGGAGGTGTTTCTTTTCTGGTCCAATCTATTTGGAGTTCTGTAGGCTTCTTGTATGTCTATGGGTATCTCTTTTTTTAGGTTAGGGAAGTTTTCTTCTATGATTTTGTTGAAGATATTTACTGGTCCTTTGAGCTGGGAGTCTTCACTCTCTTCTATACCTATTATCCTTAGGTTTGATCTTCTCATTGAGTCCTGGATTTCCTGTATGTTTTGGACCAGTAGCTTTTTCCGCTTTACATTATCTTTGACAGTTGAGTCAATGATTTCTATGGAATCTTCTGCTCCTGAGATTCTCTCTTCCATCTCTTGTATTCTGTTGGTGAAGCTTGTATCTACAGCTCCTTGTCTCTTCTTTTGGTTTTCTATATCCAGGGTTGTTTCCATGTGTTCTTTCTTGATTGCTTCTATTTCCATTTTTAATTCCTTCAACTGTTTGATTGTGTTTTCCTGGAATTCTTTCAGGGATTTTTGTGTCTCCTCTCTATGGGCTTCTACTTGTTTATTTATGTTTTCCTGGAATTCTTTCAGGGATTTTTGTGTCTCCTCTCTATGGGCTTCTACTTGTTCATTTATGTTTTCCTGGAATTCTTTCAGGGATTTTTGCGATTCTTTCAGGCATTTTTGCGATTCCTCTCTGTAGGCTTCTACTTGTTCTCTAAGGGAGTTCTTCATGTCTTTCTTGAAGTCCTCCAGCATCATGATCAAAAATGATTTTGAAAATAGATCTTGCTTTTCTGGTGTGTTTGGATATTCCATGTTTGTTTTGATGGGAGAATTGGGCTCCGATGGTGCCATGTAGTCTTGGTTTCTGTTGCTTGGGTTCCTGCGCTTGCCTCTCGCCATCAGATTATCTCTAGTGTTACTTTGTTCTGCTATTTCTGACAGTGGCTAGACTGTCCTATAAGCCTGTGTGTCAGGAGTGCTGTAGACCTGTTTTCCTCTCTTTCAGTCAGTTATGGGGACAGAGTGTTCTGCTTTCGGGCGTGTAGTTTTTCCTCTCTACAGGTCTTCAACTGTTCCTGTGGGCCTGTGTCTTGAGTTCACCAGGCAGCTTTCTTGCAGCAGAGAAGTTGGTCTTACCTGTGGTCCTGAGGCTCAAGTTCGCTCGTGGGGTGCTGCCCACGGGCTCTCTGCAGCGGCAGCAACCAGGAAGACCTGTGCCGCCCCTTCCGGGAGCTTCAGTGCACCAGGGTTCCAGCTGGTCTTTGGCTTTTTCCCCTGGCGTCCGAGATGTGTGTGCAGGGAGCAGTCTCTTCTGGTTTCCCAGGCTTGTCTGCCTCTCTGAAGGTTTAGCTCTCCCTCCCACGGGATTTGGGTGCAGAGAACTGTTTATCTGGTCTGTTTCTTTCAGGTTCCAGCGGTGTCTCAGGCAGGGGTCCTGCCGCTCCTGGGCCCTCCCCCACGGGAGCCCAGAGGCCTTATACAGTTTCCTCTTGGGCCAGGGATGTGGGCAGGGGTGAGCAGAGTTGGTGGTCTCTTCCGCTCTGCAGCCTCAGGAGTGCCCACCTGACCAGGCGGTTGGGTCTCTCTCTCACCGGGTCTGGGAGCAGAGAGCTGCTGCGGGCCTGGATCCGCGGGTGTGGGACTTCCTGAACCCCATTTTTAATAGGGTTATTTGTCTCCCTGCGCTCTAACATCTTGAGTTCTTTGTATATTTTGGATATAAGGCCTCTATCTGTTGTAGGATTGGTAAAGATCTTTTCCCAATCTGTTGGTTGCCGTTTTGTCCTAACCACAGTGTCCTTTGCCTTATAGAAGCTTTGCAGTTTTATGAGATCCCATTTGTCGATTCTTGATCTTAGAGCATAAGCCATTGGTGTTTTGTTCAGGAAATTTTTTCCAGTGCCCATGTGTTCCAGATGCTTCCCTAATTTTTCTTCTATTAGCTTGAGTGTGTCTGGTTTGATGTGGAGGTCCTTGATCCACTTGGACTTAAGCTTTGTACAGGGTGATAAGCATGGATCGATCTGCATTCTTCTACATGTTGCCCTCCAGTTGAACCAGCACCATTTGCTGAAAATGCTATCTTTTTTCCATTGGATGGTTTTGGCTCCTTTGTCAAAAATCAAGTGACCATAGGTGTGTGGGTTCATTTCTGGGTCTTCAATTCTATTCCATTGGTCTATCTGTCTGTCTCTGTACCAATACCATGCAGTTTTTATCACTATTGCTCTGTAATACTGCTTGAGTTCAGGGATAGTATTCCCCCTGAAGTCCTTTTATTGAATTCAAGAGCACATGAAAACAATCATCCACCATGATCAAGTAGGCTTCATCCCAGACATGCAGGGATGGTTTAATATACGGAAAACCATCAACGTGATCCATTATATAAACAAACTGAAAGAACAGAACCACATGATCATTTCATTAGATGCTGAGAAAGCATTTGACAAAATTCAACACCCCTTCATGATAAAAGTCCTGGAAAGAATAGGAATTCAAGGCCCATACCTAAACATAGTAAAAGCCATATACAGCAAACCAGTTGCTAACATTAAACTAAATGGAGAGAAACTTGAAGCAATCCCACTAAAATCAGGGACTAGACAAGGCTGCCCACTCTCTCCCTACTTATTCAATATAGTTCTTGAAGTTCTAGCCAGAGCAATCAGACAGCAAAGGAGATCAAGGGGATACAGATCGGAAAAGAAGAGGTCAAAATATCACTATTTGCAGATGATATGTTAGTATATTTAAGTGATCCCAAAAGTTCCACCAGAGAACTACTAAAGCTGATAAACAACTTCAGCAAAGTGGCTGGGTATAAAATTAACTCAAATAAATCAGTTGCCTTCCTGTATACAAAAGAGAAACAAGCTGAGAAAAAATTAGGGAAACGACACCCTTCATAATAGACCCAAATAATATAAAGTACCTCGGTGTGACTTTAACCAAGCAAGTAAAAGATCTGTACAATAAGAACTTCAAGACACTGAGGAAAGAAATTGAAGAAGACCTCAGAAGATGGAAAGATCTCCCATGCTCATGGATTGGCAGGATTAATATAGTAAAAATGGCCATTTTACCAAAAGCAATCTACAGATTCAATGCAATCCCCATCAAAATACCAATCCAATTCTTCAAAGAGTTAGACAGAACAATTTGAAAATTCATCTGGAATAACAAAAAACCCAGGATAGCTAAAGCTATCCTCATGTTTGCATTTCTAGCATTTGAGATGCATAGGAGGAAAGATTACTACAGGTTTGAGGCTAGCCTGGGTTACGAAATGAGGTTGAAGCCAGCCCAAGCTACAGAATGAGACCTGGGCTTAATGGAAACAAAACAAGAGCCCCATAGAGCTCTCAACAGAAAGCAGTCAGCAGAGTAGAAGTCAGACAAATAAAACTTTCGACTCTACCCTACATTTATATTCAGTCAATTTCCAACTAGAATAGTAAGACAATCTAATGAAGGAAATATTTTTGTCAACAAATAGCAATACTACAATCATTGAATCACATAGAGAAAATGAAATTGGAACCTGCCCCATATACACACAAATGAATTCCACAAATAGATCAACAAATTAAATGCAAGAGCTGAAATTTGAGACAACACAAAGAAATTACAGATGTAAATTCTCATGACCTTGAATTAGGCTATAGGTATTACCTTAAAATCCCAAGTTTGAAGAATGAGAGAAAAATGTGCAAATTGTATTTCAATAGAATGTAATACCTTATGATATATGGACCACCACTGAGAAAGTTAAGACAGAGTTCACATTCAGTAGACTGAGAGCAATGGCTCTCCTCCAGGGCTTGTGACATTCCCAGCCATAGGTTCTTGGTCCTATCAACCATGCCATGCATCAGTTCCACAGAAACACATTACATGCATGTTTGAAATCCTCAAAGAGAAAAATGATCATCCATAGCTTGGCTGTGGCTCGGTGGTAGCAAGTTTATTAGTGCCAGGCCCTGCCTGTGATCTGAGACACCACTGAAAAAGAGAGATAACCTACTTTGTAAATCATACAAATCTATTAAGTTTATTACTTATTATATTTATTAAAATTCCATTTGAAATGGATTTAAAAAAAACTGAGTGAAACTATCCCCCAGAGGCTCATGTGTTTGAATACTTGGCCCACGTAAGTGGGACCGTTTGGGAAGCATTGCAAGGTATGGCCTTGGGGGAGGAGGCGTGTCGCTGGGGTGGGCTTTCAGGTTTTATTAGCCGGTACAGCCACTTCCTGGTTGTGGATCAGGATGTGAGCTCTCACTTGCTGCTCCAGCACCATGCTTTCCTGCATACTGCCAACCTGCCTGCAGCAGTGGTTTGGACTCTTCCCCTCTGCATCTGAAAGCAACTATTAAATCCTTCAGTCTACATGTTGCCTTAGTGATGGTGCTTTATCATATCAACAGAAAAGCAACTTAGACACTGAATAACTCAATAGTAAGAAGTCATCCGATTAAGAGTTGACAAAGGCTTTCAACATTCATGTTCTGAAGAAGATACACAAGATACAAAAGATCATTAGCTGTCAGAAAAGCAAAAGTCAGAACACAGTACAGCCTCATGGCAACTAAAATGGTTGTCATTAAAAATTCATCCTAAAAATGTTAAATTAGAACTATCATATGTAAATATCCATAGTATCCATCAACTGACAGAAGAATGAATAAAACATGCTGTATCTGTGTAATGGAACATTATTCAGGCATCAAGTGTAGTGTTTAATACAGTCTACAACATGGATACATTTTACTCAGTGAATGTAGAAGGACAAAAAGACACATTGTATTAGTCTGTTTATGTAACCTTTCTAAATTAGGTAAACCTATAGAAAAAGGCACTAAGTGGTTTCTCAGAGCTAAAAGACTTGGAGGAATGGGGGACTTGCCTGCATATAGATTTGTTTATAGATGTTATGAAAATGATCTAAATTATAATGATTGTGCCTCTCTCCGAGCATGTCAAAACAATATCAACTTCTTATATTTTAAGTATATTACACACACACACCCTTGTGCATGTGTATGATATCTAAATTATGCCTTAATATGATATACCTATCTAGTGATATATAGAAGATAGCTAGAACATGTTTATTTGTATGAAATATGTTCACTCCTGATTTGAATTATTAAAGTGTCAGAGAAGGAAGCTTGCGATTCCCGATTGCTCTGGGCTTCTGTGGGAAAAGTGGCTCTCGTGATAGAAGTTTCAGCCTTAAGGAATTAGAAGTTGTGCTAACATCAGAATGACCCAAAACATGACATCAAAACCCCTGCCCCTGGTAACATGGGGACTTGCTAAGAATTGGTGAGTGACCCCTGGACTTTAAAGTAAGAAGGGACTTAAGACATTGTTAAGAAGTGTCCTTGGGGGAGAATTTTGTATAAGCATGGGTTTCCTCAGGTCAGATTCCAGAGAAGGGCTTGAATAGTTTCCTTGAGTAGCACTCCAGGATCACAAGTGGGGAGATGGAGAAAAGAAGGCAGGAAGAAACCAGGAAAGTGTGCAATTAAACAGGATTGCTGAGGAGGGCAGCTGGGACTTGATTCTCCTGGGAATACTCTGAGAAGACATAGGTAAGGGTATGTCTGCATTTGTGCTATAGTAGAACAGACCACACAGGCTGGTCCAGATCGCATCTGCCCTCGGTGAGTGGGCCTCAGGAACACTGACTCCCCACATCTCAACCATGTCTGCCCACTGTGGAACTTTCTTCTGCTGAATGAACCCTGTGTGCCTAGGAAGAGACGTGGGAGTGCAGTGGAGGAGAGAAGCCCAGGAGGGCTGTGAGTTTCTGTGGTCAGGACGCATCTCCTCCACAATCAAATAAACAAAATGGGTTAGAGGTAACCACTGCCCTGGCCAGAAGGTCATTTCTGGTTGACTCTGCCTGCCCCACCTTAATCCTGGGTAAATTTCTCTGTTACCATCCTGCCCTCCTGTAGTTAAGATTTGGTATGAGCGTGGCTAGATTAGGAAACAGCAGAAGCAGAAGCCTTGGTAAAGTGGCTGCTGGATGCTCTGTCAGTTTGTTTCCAGAGGAGATTTACATGAGTGAGGAAGACCTCTGAAAGAAAGCCTATACCAGATCGATGGGTCTCCTGCCCCTCCTCCTCTCATTTTTTCCCTTTTCCCCCTTTTCTCCCTCTTTATCTCTTCTCTACTAGAATGGCCATCTCCCCTCCTCCTGTCCCTGAACATCAGAGGTCTGTCCCAGGAACCGGATTCTAGAATACATCTATGTCCCTTATCTGCCTCCATTCTTAAAGCCTTCAGCTTCTTGCTGTGTCATGTCATTGTTTCCTCTGCTTCTGAGCCGGGGGATCTGGAGTGAGCCGTGTTCCTAGCTTCAAGGCTACTGTATCTGTGAGCTCTGATCCTCTAGTGGGTCCTCTCTCATCCATCTTCTTACATAGCTTTATGATGCCATCCATGAAGAACTGTGAAAGGAGGCAGAAATAACTATGTCCTTTTTCCCCTTCAGTGTGTGTGTGTGTGTGTGTGTGTGTGTGTGTGTGTGAGAGAGAGAGAGAGAGAGAGAGAGAGAGAGAGAGAGAGAGAGAGAGAGAGAGAGAGAGAAGGGGGAAGGGGGAAGGGGAGAGGAGAGAAAGAAAGGAGGGTGTCAAATTTTTTATTTCTGTGAGGCTTGAGTGTCTGCGATCATCACACTAGCAGACAAAGTCCATACAGGAGAGGTTGAGGCATGATTACCTGAGAAACAACATTCCTATCCAGATGCTCAGTGTTCTGTGGGTCCAATCCTGAAGTCTGAGGCACACTCATGGAGGAGAGGGACACATTGCCTTGGTGCAGTGCCATCTTCCCTGAGCTTCCCATCTGCTTCTGCCTCATATGCCTTCTGTCTCCCAGTACACGGAGCATGAGGGAGGAAACTGAACAGTTGTGTCTAACTCAGAGTTGCAGTGGTTTGACAATACTCCAGGTTATTTCTTGCTCATATCAGAGTTCTCCCTGCTTGGTCAGTAGTTTTTCCTTCACTTGGACTTCAAAACCATTCTCTAGGTAGACAGAGAGCTCGGCAGCTACATGATGAATAGGCAACAAAGAGAGAAGATGGGATCCTTACTGCTCCAAGCTCTATCAGTACATCCCTTAGCAAGAATATGACATGTGACCATACGTGCCTGTGCAGAGATGGTGTGCAAACCACACATGGGTAGACCGTGAGACTGGATTGGACAACCAGCTCTCACACCATGGTGCTGGGTGTTAAACTGTTTTCCCACTGCCCTCTTTTAGCATCTTTTGCCATGTGCTGATAGCTGCTGACCATGGGTGTGGTTATAAACATGTCCACTCATGTGCTGTAGCTCTGAAAGGAGGATGGCACTCCTTAATGTCTAACAGAGAAAGAATAGTCTACTGCAAAGAACGTTCATGGCCATTTTGCAGCTATTGAACAAAGGCAGCCTTGAAACATAGGAGCTCTGGGAGGAGGAATGTCAGATGGCTTGGTGCATTTAAAAATCAGGGGGACAAAGAGCTGTTACCTTGACACGTGAGAAGGACAGGGCAGTCCAGCAGCTCCCTCCCTATGCCCCATCCTTTCTCTCAGGAAATCACATGGGTGAGCCCATGTGAAGGTTTATAGACGTCATGCTTCTCTCCATCCCCACCACTGGCAGCCCAGGCAGGCCCACCTCTGTTGGTGGGATTGTTGCAAATGTTTACTAACTGGTTCTGTGCTTTGTAACAAAAATAGGATTAGAACCTATTCCCCAGTCAGGGCCTAGAGCCTCTTCAGTTATTCTCCAAGTGGAAATCATAAAGTCTAACCCTTTCCTCACACCATCCAGAGATCTACATGCCACCATCTTGGCTTCAACCCCTCTACATCCCCAGATTCTAACTTCCACTGTTGCTGTGACCCTCTTTTGACTCTGAGTGTATCCTGTCTCTGAGTCATAGCAAATGACACTCTGACTTCCAGAAATGTCTGCCCCTTTCTCTCTTCCTTCCTTCTTTCAATGTCCTTCCTTTCCAACTGTTTAACTTCCACTCCATGTCGCTACCACTTCCTCTGGGACAGTTTCTCTAGTAACCTCAGGTTATACTAACTTCTTTCCTGTCTGGCCTCAGTACTCTGTTTATGCCCCTTGCAGTGGATTTGACTCTGAGGATTGTTTTCTGGACATTAGTCATGGAGTGGGTATTTTGTTGTTGTGTTCTCTCTCTCTCTCTCTCTCTCTCTCTCTCTCTCTCTCTCTCTCTCTCCCCCTCCCTACCTCCCTCCCTCCCTCCCCCTCCTCCCCTCTCTCTCTCCTTCTCCCTCTCCCTCCCTCCCTCTCTCGCTCTCATGTAGATCGTACAAGAAACCCATTTTATTTAACAAAGAAGCTCTATATAAAACAAGAAGCAATGTTGGTAACTACTGGTAAAAGCACTTCACATGATCCCTCCGCATTTATTTAATTCAACACCATAATGAAGGTTTAACATTAAATTTTCTAGATGCATACCTGTGATTCCAGCACTCAAGAATGAATGCCAGGCAACTCCTGGGTTGATATCAGTTAGGCTAAATGTAAGACCCTGCTCAAAACAGCAGTAATGACAAAAACATCTCTGTGTTTGGGTATTCTTTGGGTGCAGTTAGTTGGTTGCTTGGTTGGTTATTAATATCCTAGGAGACAAGCTGGTACAATCTCATTTGCTCTCTGTAAGTGAGGGCTTGAAGAGCCTTATTTGGACACAAGGAATCAAGTACACACAGGGTTAAGACTCTGCCGTGGAGTCCTAAGTGTCTGGTTTGAGTTCTATCAATAGGATTGGCCAGCCATGTGACCTTGAACAATAAAAAATGCTCCCTGAGTCCTAGCAGAATGTCTGCTGCACAGTAAGAGCCCAGCAGCTGGTAGCAATGGTGACTGGTATTATATTCTCCACAAAAGTAATATTAATTTGATCATTTCCCTGCTTTAATCTTGCTGTCAGAGGCTGACTAAGGCATCACCAGGGGCTTTGTACACGGTGTGCAGGAAAAGCAGTCAAGAATGACGAGCTCTGTGAGATTATGGGGGAAAGTAGTGCTTTCCACTGGACAGACAAGAAAACCCACACTGGGCAGGGTTTGGTGACCTGCTTCTGGTCACGTAGCCAGCCAAGGCAGAGCTGAAGCTCTAAGTAGGTCTTCTGACTCCAACACCAGCTCCTACCACACAACAGCCTCTGGGTCTTACAGTTTCCGTGTCTCACAGAGTTCTCAGCTCTTTTTAAGATCAAATAGAACTTTGGAGGCTAAAGATGCATCCTCTGTCCATTCATTCACAGTTTGCTGGGATTTTAACCCAGGGGCCTTCTGCTCACGCTCCAGCATGCTCACTTGAGGCTTTCTTCCCTCAGATCAGCTCCCAGAGGCAAATGTACCTTTGGATGGTGTGGCTTCTGCGGGACTGGGTTGCAAATGCCACTGATGCCTCACACTCCCAAGGCTCATAGATCCCTGGGGTTTCTGTTCAGTGAGGGTGTTTATCTTCATCCAATTGGACATTAGGGAGTTCCAGATCTCACTGCATATTTCCCACAAGAACTAAGGACCTGCCTCAATGATTTACTTTGCAGAAGTGGATGTTGGGCACAGAAATAAATAGTACTCCTTGTTCAGGCTTTAGTGGAAGTGGTTGTGTGGTGTCTCCTGGGCACCATTCTGCCATCTTTTGCATCTGAGACATAATCATAATTGTATATACCCTCCGGATCAGGTGCTTCAGCCATGGAAAGCTGCTTTGCCCATCTCCCATCGTCATGGAGAGTGGTTTTCTATGGAAGCAGTGTTAGTGTTCATGCCTTCCTAAGGATGGGAGGATTCTAGGAGCCTGGTGGCTCCTGGGGTCTTGTGTAATAAGAACTTCAAGAGAAGAAAGGGGAAAAGGTGGAAAATTCTAGCATTGTTTCAAGAATGTTTCTTATCATTGGCTGTTCAATGCACAGAGGAAAGTTCAGGGAAGGTATTTGGGTCATCAGTCAAGTCAAAAGCCAGAACCAGGAGAGTGGCTATGAAGTAATCAACAAGTTGCAGGGGCTACGTATTTCTTCATGGGAGTTCTGAGAGTGAAACTGCAGACATCCATACTTCTAACAACGCAGTGCACCTCTGTAAGTGAAGTGTGAATCTTTTTTATAGGTAATTTCTGTTTGAATCTTGGGGATTGAATCCAGGGCCTCATACAAGCGAGGCAAACCCTTTACCACAGAGCTATATCCTCCATCTTTTCTCTACCTTTTATTTTTTACATGTATTTAATGTATGTCTATCATATCCATTCCCTAATCCTCCCCCACCCCAACTCTCCCAACACCACTCCTAACTTGATGACCTCTTTTACTTTTTCATATAACTACTGAGTCCCATGGGGTCTGTCCATACTCACATTAAGCATAGAGCCACCCACTGGTGCATGGACAATAGCCACTAAAGATAAATGACTCTCTGCTAACACCCACAGACTGCCAATAGCTCTTCAGCTGGGGTGGGTCTTCCAATGCTGGGACTTTGACAGGGTTGGTCTTGTATGGGTAACCATAGCTGCTGTGCCTTCATGAATGCCAAAACTATGACATGCCCAGAAGACCATGTTCCACAACACTCCTATTAACACTTCTGCATTAAGGTGTTATTATTATTTCCATTTCTCTGGATGCCTTTTCAACCTACTAGAGGAATCTTGGTTGATTAGTTCTTGAATGTTTTGGTATTTTCGAATCCTGTAGGATTTGGTGTCTCATAATCTCCCTAGAACCTTCTGAACTAGAATCTGCAACAGTCGGAAACGGGACTTATCTAACATCCTTCATTCCCCACAATCTGTTTTCTGAACCTCTATTCCCACTGCTCTGTCAGCTCCCTCCAATATGACAGTGCCTTGCTGCAGGGCCAGGGTGATCTGTCCAGGGCAGCTGCAAGTTGAAATGGAAGGCATCTTATGAGTGTGCCCAGTTGTTCCATTTAAGGCAGGATTCAGTGCTGCTTCTCGAGTCTATTGTTCTCTTGGTACCCAGTGGCCGAAAGAGCCTGCACAAACAAATTAGGCAAATGAATTGAAAGAAAGAATAGCAAGTATCTGGCTTAGCAAGTTAATGAACATCCTTTCTAGACTAGAGAATATCTGCTGAGAAACCTTGATAATACCTGCATACATTTGCATGAATTACAGGACAGAGAAAGAAGAAATACCACAACATTCCACCTTTGCTATTCTTTTTAGGAACTTTTGGAAGACAAAGACCTTAAATTATTTTATTCTCTGAAATTTAAAATAATTTGAGGTGTTATTATTTTCATTTCCTAGCCTGATTTTTGTTTCTGATAACTGTCCTTCCACTCTCTCTGGTGTCTGGTCAGCACTACCTGGACTTGCCGTATCTAAGTTCATTGATGTATTGGTTGTACAGGGGTGAATGGAAGCAAGAGAAGGGCGAGACAGAGAAGGCTGAAGAGCAGACAAGCCTGGAGTTCTGATTCCTGGGTCCACTGTTTATCAGAGAGACCGTGCGCAGAGTACTTAGCCCTGGAATATGGTGAACTTGTCTGTGCATATGATTCTGAGTAATTACATAAGGAAAGTACCTTGAATCTGCTTATCACAGTCAATGTGTGATACATTTTAAGTTATCATCACCCTATTGCATTGTTAGGAGATAGATGACTCATCTATCATGCCATGTCATATCACTCAAACTCGACATTTACTCAACATACAGTACTTTTACATATAATAGTATTGTACATAGATAGCCAGGTACTGATTGATTGTACATTGCCACATCTGTGCCTATGTATTTCAGCCAAAGTCACACATTCCCTGATTGATTGTACACTGCCACATGTGTGCCTATGTGTGTATTTCAGCCATAGTCACACATTCCTCCGAGCCCTCCAAGCATCCCGTTGACTTTCTGTTGCAGGCCTGACCTTTACTTTTTTCTCCTGTGCACACTGAAGTGCAATCCGGTGTTGTTCTGGTCCTTCCACTGAAACAGTGTTCAACCTGTAGCCCAGTTGACCTCTTTCCCATTCAGGGGAAGCCCTCTGAGTTCCAAGCCCTGTTGTGAGCTTTCCCTGAACAATTATCAGTCGCATTTACGGACCTGGCTCTCATCTCCCCAACAGCATTCCAAACATTTACTTGTTTCCACATATTGGAATGGAACTGTTTGGAATCATGGAAGTTTATGCTCTTATAGCTTAAGGACTGGCTAGAATTACTGTGAACTCATGTTTCCTGCCATGCTCTGAGGTGGTCAGAGTTAGGACAGCATGGGGAAAAGGATGAGGTTTTCAAGCGCCTTCGAGTTCTTATTCTGGGGAAGAAACAAAGACGGAGCCAGAAACATGGCAGAGAAAATATGGTATAGAGACAAAACTCTCAGCTTGGGCCCATGGAAAACACTTGTTATTGACACCTCCTCTCGCTACACTTTCTTCTGGGTTATAAAACAACACATTCAAGAAGGAGGGAGCCCTTCCTCTGGCGTGAGAGGATGGAAAAAAAATCGGCTTATGCCAACAGATGGAAATCCTATCTCTCCTTTTTTGAGACTGATTTTGGAAAAGGCAGGTGATCTCAGTTCTGACCAATAAGACCATAGGGGCAGTCAGGGAATAGATTCTTCCTCAAGACCCTTGCTTCCTGTTACCAAAGGCCACATATAGATGCAGTTGCTTAAGAGCATGGTTCTTGGAGCTACAGCACTGTGATCAGACAATCCAGTGGCCCAAGGTCACAACAGTAAAGAGTCACAGAGGGCAGAGTCAGTAAGTAGTCTTAAATTGCAAAGCAATATGGGAAAATCTGCTTCTGGACTTTGCCTGGTTTGTGAGTCAACTAAACGTGTCCTTCCATCAACCACTGTGTCTTTTGTATTATTGCCATCATAGACATCATGTGCGATAGGCACAATTCAATTTGTGCTTTAATTTATTGTTGTTGCACCTCCACATTGTATTTGAATGATTTTTGTATTCCTGGCACTAAGGTAATCTCGGCACTTAGAAAGTCTTTCAGAAATAAATGAAAGACTTGTTCAGAAATGAAAACTTCCAAAGTTGCTGAAATATGAAGATCCAGATCCATTGTCTGTATGACTTTTAGATGCATTACTACCAGTTTGGTTCTGTCTATGACAAAAGGATGACTTGAAAAACACTATGGGGTGTGACATTATGTAATAAAAATACAATGTCATCTGCCAGTAAATAAATAACGACTGGTCTAATAACCACTTAGAATGCCCAGAAATATCATCATCCAAATAGATACTGCCATCCATATACAGATTCAAATCATGCATACAATGGCAGAATATTTAAAGTTTAAGGACACGCACTTAGCAGGTATACATTTCATCTACCAGGCACTTCCCTGTGCAGTAGGGAAGAGAGAGGAGCAGCCATGAAGCCTCTGTCCTTGAATACTCACAGTACAACAGAGGATGAATAGCACACACGAAGACACCTACACACTTCAAGCCTTGTACCATCATTAGCAGAGTGTGACGCTACCTCTGTGTTAATTAGGAAAACTAAAATTCTTAAACATCCATCCTTGATGAAATGGTATCCGTGAGAACTTCCCCTACTTGACCTTCCTTGCCTAAGTTTGTTTGGCGAGGCTACTTTCTGCTATTACTGCCCTTGGTCCTCAAAATCCCCCCGACAGGCTCCAGGAGCACCTGCTTCCCGGACTGTGGTTTGACCCAGGACAGCCACTTCAAGGCAAAATCAAGTTTAAAAAATGGTGAAGACTTAGGGGCATTTTATTTTTCTAGGTTGGAGGACACTAAGTAGAGCCAAGCTTTACTACAAACAAGGAAATACAAATCAAATACAAATTGGGCCTCATTCAACTTCCTTCTAACTGTGACTCCTGTACTTAACTCCTTTGGAAAATCATCCTCAAGGCTACAGCCCAGTTCCCGTGGAACGCAAGCGCCCAAAGACTGTGAACTTCACACCCTTGGTTTTATGTCTTGTTTGCCTAAAGCGGGCATTGCTGGGAACTGGTTTCCTGTGCTTCTTTCAGAAAGTGTGGCTCCTCCTCCTGAGTCCTGTACATCTTCTGTATACACTTAGATCCTTACACGCATTGCTTCTGCTGCGGCTCCAGCTGTATCTTTTGCCTCTCTGACAGACAAGGATGCGGTAGCATCCTAACTGGGTAGGAATAAATCCAAGCTCCCCCGCTTACAGAAGTGAGATTCAACTGGAGATTAGCACCTGTGGCTCAGTTTGTACACCTCGAAGGTGGAATCTAATCACCTTTCCTCAAGGACTTCCAACACACGCTTCCGGTTTAATCAGCTTGCATCACTGACTGCCTCCGGACTGACCTCCTGTGGTCACTGTGCACACCGTCTCATGTTTGTGAACCCACAAGCATGCCCACGTGGTACGTAGGACTCAGCCTGCATCTTGGTTTGCGGTGAGCAGTTATTAGACCGTGACCTTGGCCCTTTTCTGTCCATTGGTTGTGCCTCAATAAAGCACTTAAAATTGTTGGTTACCTTGAACCTCACTTTTGGATCTTTTTCTTTCTCTACAGGTTAAATGTCTTTCTCTATAGGTTTCTTAATGTCTAAATGCACCAAGCTGCATACCATGAGGGTCCTTTGTGGCTATTTCTCTTCTGAGAATACGGAGACTCAAAAGAATGAGCCAGCCAGAGAGGACCACTCAAGACAGTTTGAAGCCAAATGAAAGTCTTTATTCCAGCCAGCTGGGACGAGCTCTGGTATGTGGGATCTAAGTGTAGCCCGAGCACTTAGAGCAAGGCGGTTGTCAAGGTTAAAAGCCTGGTGTCGGGGTTGGGGATTTAGCTCAGTGGTTAGAGCGCTTACCTAGGAAGCGCAAGGCCCTGGGTTCGGTCCCCAGCTCCGAAAAAAGAACCAAAAAAAAAAAAAGCCTGGTGTCTTATGCTGAAGCTGCAGGTAGAAGGGTGTACGCATGTGTGTGTAAGCAAGCAGTTTAACAGAAGCTAAGTTAGGTAGGACATCTTGACTTCAGATTCCTAGAACAGAACTGGATAATTTTCCAATATGATTCTATAGAATCAAGGAGATCAAACTTGAAGTGCCTCAGCAAGAATATAAGATGGATGAAACTCTGTACTGTCTTACCCTGTCATGAGTATTCATGTAGTATCATTCATATATATATATATATATACTTATTTTATAATTACATAAAAGTTATAATTTGTGATAATTTATAATTATTAATTTATAATTATGTAGAATATTATTCATATTAGAAATAAAATATATTAGAAATAAAAATTAAAAAGTACAAGAATAAAGTTGAAAGGCATTCATGTCCGTAGTACTCAGATTGTTATGATTGATGTTTAGTGCATATCCATTTTTACAAAAGAAAAAAAGAAAGAGGAAAGAATTTGTTAGTGTTTTATAACCTTTTCCAATGTAGTCCTACCATTCTGTTTTTAAGGCGTCCTTGTATTTCATGGAATGGGGACTGCACAATTATTTTACCAGCCTCTATTGGGAAAGATATACATGGCTTTAGTGTTTAGCAATGCCGCTGTGACGAGCTTCGGTGCTAAATCATTGCATCTCACAGGAGCTCCACTCAACTTAAATTTCCATTTTTCACAGCACTCCTCCAGGTCTTGTTTGAATTTCCTGGTCTTTGAGGGAATTCAGAATTGCTTTATTATGCACTACATCCTCTGAACGTTTCCTCTGAAAGATGTACACGCCACTGGAACAAATTGTAGCCCTTTACACAGATAGGACAGGAGGAAGCAAGGGCGCCATTGGCTGGAGTGGGCTGGTACAGGGAATCTCCTTTCAGCCACAGACTTGCTGGGCACTGGGCTACTCAGAAGCCCTGTTGTGACTCACAGTGCTATTTCCTTCTTGAGTGTTATTTGCTATGTTTCCTTGGTGCTAATGACTGCAAATTGCTAATGGCTGTGAAAAGCTAATTGTTTTGCAAGGTGTTTCTGTCCTGATTATCAGGGGAGCACACAGTCACAGTTAAGCAGAGATACATTAGCGCCTCTGACACAATGCTCTTGGGGAATCTTCCTCTCAGGCTTGCAAAGAACTAAGCCTCTACTGACCCAGAACCAGGAGGATTGTGCCACTGCCAGCAACTCAAAGCAAAGGAAAGGGGTTTAGGGAGCACTTCCCGGGAGTAAACAGAGGAAGCAGGACACAGTGTGCTGCACTTCCGGACTGAGACGTGAACAACAGAAAGGCTCCTCTTTGCAGGCACATCTCCTAAAATGATACCATGTACTAAATGCACCAAGCTGGATACCATGAGGGTCCTTTGTGGCTATTTCTCTTCTGAGAATACGGAGACTCAAAAGAATGATTTCCACCAAACTATTTTACTCCAGGGACTAGTGTCTAAATTTCTTGTTTGCTTGATGTGTTTTTGTTGTTGAAATGGGGTCTCACTATTTAGCTCAGGGACCAGCTAACTCACCGTGTAGCTCAGGCTGGGCCAGTTTCCTGATAATGGAATTACTAGCGTGCATCACCATTTAAGGTTTAGAGACTGGTCTCTTAATCACTATTGAATAATACTTCCTGGAAACTCGTGGGCTGGCCTTAGGGCTTGACTATGGGTGGCTGTGTGTGCATGTGCATGCTCGCCTGTGTGTCCCTGCCTTCCTGCCTGTGTGTGTGCTCATGCCGGCACATGTGGACAGCATTGATTAGGCATGGAAATATCAGAACACTGATTCATTATAGCCCATGATTATCTCATGAAAGTAGGGCTGGTCAAACAGCAAGGAAACAACTCCAAACTAGTTGCACTAGTTATTCCCCTCTGCTGCATTCCTGTTTGGAAGGCACAATGCCTTCTCCCCTACCTCCACAGAGGTCCTGTGTTCTAGAAAATCTGCATAAAAGCAAGTATTAGTTTACCTGTCATTGCTCTGTCCTTTGACTTCAGTTCAGCCATGGGTTTGACAGCTAAAATGAGGGGCAATAATGCTTCTAGAATGTACTTCTAGAAGTGTTGTAGCAGTATTTGCATGGGTTCATTGCATGCAACTGGAGAGAAAGCATTGTTGGGCGTTATTATCTTCCACCTGGAAAAGTGGGCCCTTACCAATTTATTATCTCCATCTCTCCACCAGCCCTAAATTAAGTGACTAGTCCCTCCTTGCTCCTGCCAAACATCCTTGGCCACCCACCAGTAGTGGAGGCCTCAGGCCCTAACTCCCCCTGGGACCTTACATGGTTTTTGTATCCTTCTTCCTCCAAAGCATGGCAGAAAATCCCTCTCTCCTTCCTTGTGTCTGCCTTTTCCTACTGGGACCTGGAATTCCCGCCTGTATCATCCGCCCAGCAATTGGCCCCCGGCCTCCTTTATTGACAACTCAAGAACCAATTGGGAAATAGGATGTTAGTATCAGAACCTCCCCTTACACGGACCTTCCTCCCTGGCCCCCAATGTCTTAAACGCATCTCTCCACTTCTGCCTTCCTTTCCCAGATACTACCTGCTTCCTACCCCTAATTTCACTTGCAAAATTATTATACTTCTAATTCTTAGAATTTTTCAAAAGAAAAAAAAAGTAATAGAATTGGCAGCAATAGAAATTAATGGAGAAGCTATGCTTGGTGCCTGGGATTGCCAGGAAGCATTAGCTGAATTTGATCTTTCACATTTTTTGAGAAAGAAAGCAGAGGGACCCATGCATTGGGAGGGCAGCTGCTAATGCATGGCAGGAACAACAACTTTAAAAAGTCAAACATCACCATTTACAGATAAAGGACAAGCTGTCCGGGAGACCAGAGACTCAGGGCGGGTGTGTGAAGAACCAGACTCACCTGCCAATCCCTCATCCTTTTCTCCTGCCTCATTAGCTTAACAGAGATAGCAGGTGACTTTATCGGCTTGGCTATTAACAGGGCAAAGAATTGGCATTAAAGTTAATGTTAAACTCTCAACCAACTCACTGGATTCAATAATGAGATCTGGTGTGAGCAAAATGAAGTAAAGACAGAAGTGTCCGAATTTCCAGCTCTTCAATGAGTGGTAGGTGCTGATGGGGCTGACAAACTATTCCTGGCATAATTATTCCAAGCAGATGCAGTAAGGGAGCTTGGTGCAAATGATTGATCTTCAGAGAAGCACAGAAAGCACAAGGAGGCTTCTGTAGTATAAAAAAGATGCCTCCCTGGGTTAGTCCTGTTGGATTCTGTCAGGTCTCAGTGAAAGATGAGTTATTGCAGTCTGCCATTCCTGTTAGTCACCATTGGCTAGGGCAAAGTGAGGTCTACTTCCAGGATTGTTCAGCTGATGTTGCCAACAACCATTCCTCAAGACAGGACTGTCACAAGGAGCAACAGTTTACAAGCGGCATCGGTAACAGCAATACATCTTGCTTGCATTTGAAGCAAAGCCAATGACATTCAGTTTCCAGAAGAATCCTTCCTAGGACTCCTGTGGGATCCTGTGGGAGAGAGCCAATGATTAGCATTTACCTGCTACCTCCCTCCACCTGTTTCTGCAGCTAGCACATGTAAACTCCTTAATAATCTTTGCCCCTTTTCTATATCCCATGATCAATTATGCTTCCCTAGTTCAGGGTGCTACATTTTCTCATTCGAATTACTTGATACAATAGACAATAAAAAAGCCTTTTGCCCCGGAGATTCACCACCCACTCTGCTTCAGGATACCTTAAAAAAAATCCACACCTGATTGTGTTATTTCATTGTTAAAAATATTTAGCTATCCTCCAAAGTTTTGAGGCTGAAGTTCAAAGTCTTTAGCTTGGCAAAATGAAAATGTGAGCAGACATCATATGAGTCTTTTTTTTTTTTAAAGAAAGGTATAGAAGGCCCCAGACCACAAGTAAGTGTATCCTATAATATCTTCTTGTGATAGTAGAAGAGAGTGGGCCTTCTTGGATATAATCTGGGTGGCTAGACATAAGAATTGGGTTCTCTAAAGCCAAAGCTAGGAATAGAAATTCCCATCTGGGTAGGGTTGTATAATGGGCTGAAGCTTTGTCCCCCAAAATTCACTTGTCCAAATCGTGGTGCCTGGTGTGATGGAATGAGGAGGAGGGGGGCTCTTTAAGAAGTAAATAAGTATTAGGTCATGGTATAGAGCCTCCAAGAGTGAGGTAAATAAAGGTTTTTATTAAGGGGCCACCAGGAACCTTCTAATCTTCCCACCATGTGAACATGTTACGCTAGGAAACTTTTTGCCAAATCGTGCTGTATTAAATATGCCTAAATAGAGAGCCCAGGGTCAATTAGACTCTAGAAGTTTGTACCAACACTGGCCACTTAGCAGTTTTGAACCAGATTTCTGTCTTTCCTCATGTGAATTGTTACTTTGCTGGTGGTGGCCTTTGCAAAGGCCCCAATACTCAAGAATCCCTACTGCAGGCCATTACTACTCACCAGCTGATAGAATTAGCTTTACCCCTCTACCCAGGGACCAAAGTCTAAGGTAGGTAGGTATTTGTTGGGCAGATAAATATAATGGCCTTCAGGAAACAATAATGTCATTGAGAATTGTAGCCACAGGAAGGGAAAGACCTCCATGCTAAGACTAGGTATGTGGGTTAGGGGAGAGAAGGGAGTGCTTAAATTTTTCCTAAAAAGTAGAATGTATTCATTCATCCACTCATTCATTCATTCACTCACTTATTAATTCATTCATTCATTCATTCATTCAGTTGAAGCTTATTAGGTACCATGTTAGTAATCTACTAGAAATAATATAGAACATTAGAAAATGACTTCTGCAATCTAATACCTTTCATTTTAGTTTTTAGAGAAAAATGTATTAATCAATATTAAGACATACTTACAGTAGAACAAATTTGGCACACATATTGGGGGTATTAAAAAATCCAAACACAGTGCTGAAGAGATGTCTCAGTGGTTAAGAGCCCTGACTACTCCTCCAGAGGTCTTGAGATTAAGTCCCAGCAACCACATGGTGGCTCACAACTATCTGTAGTGGTATCCCATGCCCTCTTGTGGTGTGTCTGAAGACAACTACAGTGTACTCATGTTCATAAAATAAATAATTTTTTAAAAAATTCCAAATACATTTTAAAAGGTAAATATATTAATTTTTGGTTTTGTTTCTAGGCTTATTGAACATATGACATACCAAATTAAACAGCTCCACATGTTTTTTTTTTTTAATTTATCCCAACCATAGGCTGAGTGAGCTGGAGGTTAGAGAGACTGCCAAAGTCCAGAAGCGTCAGCATTTCCTTGGTGTCAGGCTCTACCTCAATGATCTCCTCCTGATCGAGGGTTGAGACCTCAGGAAAATAATTATCTCTCCTTTCTCTTTCTTCTTCCTTCACCTGGATAGAGATACCTCTCACAGGGCCTCTCTGAACCCACTCCATCAGATGCATGACATAGCTGGCTATCTTGCTTTGACGTTTCTTGCTGGGGATGATGGCAATCTCCTTGCACACACACTTGTTGGTGTGGAAGTCATCACCCAGGCGCGTGTGCTACTTCTCAATGATGACTTGGTCACCTTCTTCACAGTCTTGGTGGGAACACAGTCCATGTTGGCCGGTCTTGTTAAAAGAGGTAAATATATTAATTTAAAATTAATTTTTTTATTAAAAATCTGCATACAATGTATTTGAATCATCTTCTTTCCTCTCTGGCTTTTCTCAGATCCTCCCCAACTCCCTATCCCCATCTCAACTTCATGCTTTCTCTTTCTCTCTCAAAAGGAAGAAATTAAGACAAACTGAACAACAAGAAAACAAAATGACACAAAAACATGGAGTCCATTTGTGTTTGTAGCATAAGATGTTTAGCTGGGACATTGCCTGTCCCATTATACAGTGACTCCATTTAAATCCCTTTCATGTATTTATATATTTTAGGAATCTCCTACAGTGGTAGGTCTGCATATGCTTCCTTAAAGGGCCTTGTCCTTCCCCTAACTCCCTCCTTTCCCCTGCCCAACCATACCACACCCAATTTAATTCTCCCAGTTCCCCCCTTTGTCTCTTTATAACACTAGACTCCATTTCTCTTTCCTTGGACGATCACCTCCTCCCTAGTCCCTTACTGGCTACCTAACCTCTGTGGTTATTCTGATTGAGACATACATGTCTAAAGATTAATAACATCCACATATTAAAAAATACAATATTCATCTTTTGGGGTCTGGGTTACCGCATTCAGGATAATCGTTTTTAGCATCACCCAGTTACTCTGCAAATTTATTAATTTAACTTTTCTTAACAGTGAAATACTATCCCATTGAACACATGTCCCACATTCCCGTTATCCATTCATTGGTTGATGGATACCTATGCTATTTTCATTTTCTAACTATTATTAATAGAGCAGTAATGAACATGGATGACCAGGTATCTCTGTGTAGTTGGAAGTAACGTCCTTTGGGTGTATGTCCAAGGGTGACACTGCTGGAGCTTATGGTAGATCACTTTTCAGCTTTCTGAGGAACCTCTGCATGGAGTTCCATGACGGCTGTTCAAGTTTTCAGTCCCAGTAGCAATGGGGAAGTGTTTCCCTTTCCTCACACCCTAACCAGCCCATGAGATCACTTATTTTATTGATCTTGGCTCTTCTGACTTGAGTAAGATGAAATCTCAGAATGGTTTTAATTTGCATTTCTCTGGTGGCTAAGGATGCTGAATAGTTTTAAAAGCGTTTCTTCATCATCATTTGCAATGCATCTTTTTAGAACTCTCTGTTTAGTCCCATATCCATTTTTTTAATTGGGTTAATCGCTTTCTTGATGTTCTCCCTTCATTTTTTAAAGGTTCTTTATATTATAGTTTTAGATACTAATGCTCTATCAGATGTGTAATTGGTAATGATCTTTTCCCATCCTGTAGCCTGCTGCTTTGCCCCAGTGATGGTGGTCTTTACCATACAAAGCAAATGAGGTCCCATCTGCTAATTGCTGGGTGTGGTGACTGTGTCATCGGTGACCTGTTCAGAACATCCTTTCTTGTATCAGTAAGTTCAAGATTGTTTCCTCTTTTCTATTGGGTTTAGCAAATAGGGTCTTAGGTTGATCCATTTGGAGTTGAGTTCTGTGTCTGATGATATATATGGGTTTATTTTCGGTTGTCTACATGCAACTGTCCAGTTTGACCAGCATCATTTGCTGAAAGATGCTGCTCAGTAGTGTGAACAGGGTGTGTTCCCCACACACAATTTTTCCAGTGTGTGTTTTATGCTGCTTTTTCAAAAAATCAGATGTCCATAGATGTGTGAAACTATGTCTGGGTTTTCAATTCTATTTCATTGATAGATAGATTTGGTTTATGCCAATACTGTGCTATTTTTATTGCTGTAACTTTGTAATATAGCTTGAAATATAAGATATTAATAGCTCCCACAGTTCTTTTATTATTCAGGAATGTTTTAGCTAACTTGTGGGTTTTTGTTTGTCTGTTTCTATATGAACTTGAAGGTTATTTCTTTAGTTGTCGAGAAGAATTGTATCAGATTTTTTGATGGAGATTGTACTGAATCTGTAGATTGATTTTGGAAGGATGGAGATTTTCAAAATATTAATCCTACCACCTGTGGAGGAGATCTTTCCATCACCTGCTGTCCTCTTTGATTTCTTTCTTCACATTTCTTAAAGTTTTTATTATTCAAGTCTTTCATTTGCTTATTTTTAGTTAGCTCAAGGTATTTTTGAGGCTATCATGAAAGGTACTGCTTCCATGATTTCTCTCCCAATGCGTTTGCAGTTTCCAAACACGTTTTCATTTGTTTTATTGTGTGTGGGGAAGGGGTGTGTACATGTGCCATGGTCTGCATGTGGAAGTCCACAGACACTTTGTGAATGCCAGTTCTCTCCTTCCACTATGTGGATCCTAGCAAGCAAACTCAGCTTGTCATCCTTGGCAGCAATTACCTTCCCTCACTGAGGCATCTCACTAGCTTTTTGATTGCCTACACCACACACCAAATTCCACATATGACTTCATGCAATGGGTCATAGTCAAATATAGCTGTACTAAAAATACTGTGCACAAGTATCTTCAGACTCTGTGTTTGGAATAAATGTAAAATGAGGGGGGGTTCATGTGGGCATGAGATGTCACACACAAGTTATTGAATGTTAAAGTGGAATTCTAGACAATGAACGCAGAAATTAGACTTGGAGTTGTCAGAGAAGGCTTCATGGAGGAGGCAGCATTTGAGTTGCTTTTTTTTTTTTTTTCCTTTTCTTTTCTTTTTTTCGGAGCTGGGGACCGAACCCAGGGCTTGAGTTGCTCTTTTAATACATAAGATTCTGGACAATAAAAACAGCTGGGATCTTCTGTTCAGAGGAGAAAGAGCAAAGCTGGGACAACCAAACTGTTTGGGGCACAGCTGCCGTTAGGCCTTTTAAGTAGTGAGTTTGAGCTAACAGGGACTCAAGTTAAAGAGACCCAAGAGGACACACCAGAGAGCCGGGTTATGTAAAAGGATCTCTATATAAAGTCTTCCCTAAACACCAGCTCCTCTCTAACTACATCCATACAAAATCAGCAGCTCCTTCCACCACATTCCAAAAGACCCTATACACACCATGACAGCTCTTATCACAGAGAGTGATGGTGACCTAGTTTGTGGTGGCTTTTTCTGCCATCCCTGAAAAGATGAAGACCCCGTGCTGTTCATCACCTAGACATGGGCACAGTGAGGGACCGGGATGGTCTTGGTGAAGAAACAGAGAGGGAGGATAGACGGTGAGGCTGAGGCAAGCTCAGGGCAGAGAGGGGTGTGCTGTGTCCTCTGTGATCTCTTCCTGACTCCACCTCTGGTGGTCACCAGCTCTCTCTTCAGCATCCTTAGTTATGTTTCTCTTCTTCTGCCATTAAGAATCAGCCCAGAATTAGAGTCCAGGGAAACCTGCCAGCCTCTGTGCCCATACAGTGACTCAGAGTCATCTTCTGCTGTGTTACCTGCTTCTCAACTACTAAGTAGCCCAGTGAACCGAACCAGCACTTTCCCAGTCACTTCCTTTCAGTCTAGAGGGGAAGTCCCACCTTCTGACATATGTCTAACTCTATCATCTGCTGGCCTAATATCAGCTGTGCCCCAAACAGTTTGTTTGGGTCTCAGCCTGTCATATCTGTCATCTATCTGTCTGTAAGTCTCATATTATACACACACACACACAGACACACACACACACAGACACACACACACACACACACACACACACACACACACACACACACGTTCAGGCTTAGGCTTCTATAGTGAATATGGGCAATTTTGTTCTCAGTTTTTCATCCGCCAATCCCCAACCAGCATCAAGGCCATCAAGTAAGAGAAAGCGACACGTGCCTGTTCTATATTTACAAAGCAGTTTCTTGTGCTTCACTAGGGCCTTTGCCTACTCCTGGGAGGTGACTGGAGCCAAGTAGAAGTGGGTCAGGTGACAGTGTGCATCCCACTGGGAGGACTGAGGGGAGATTTCCCTATCTCTTATTGCTTTAATTACCACTAGTGGGATGTGGTCCACATTTAGCCTCATTCCTAGAAGACAGGCCACAGCAGAGGGCTTTTCAAAGTCTCTTCAAGATTATCTGGCTGCCTGGTTTTCCCTGAGGTGGTACCTGCTCAGCTTTTGGGAAGTCACAGCTCCATGAGCCCTATACCGAAATGACTCTGCAGTCTCGTGATATTAAAATGGAAGAACTGTGCTTTGTTTCTCCTCCGCCCCATCCCCAGAATCACTCTCCTTCTTTTCCTGGGAATAAACAAACAGCTGGCACACCAGTTTATTCTCATTCATTTTATCTCGCTCAGGGACAACCTCACATGCATAATCTCTTTTGAATGAATAGTTCTCTGGGCTCACCTTTTTTTTCCCCCCTGTAATTCACTGAGCGGTTAGAGAAATAAAAAGCGAAAAGAACTTCATAGAAAGGCGCAGAGGGGAAGGAAATAAGACATGGTTTCTGCCCTTGAGCCACCTATGAAAGTCAGCAGGCACAGATGGGGAAAGATGCCGTGCTGTGGAAGGTTTCATTTGCTTTCTTGCCTAGGTTTACTCACAGGCATTTCCCCCTTGGCGCCACTGTGAGTGGGATATTTCTCCTAGACCCAGTTTCTGCCAGTTTGTTACTGGTGCATATGAAAGCTGATGATTTTTGTGCCTTGACTTTGTGCCTTGCATGGTGACTGAAAATGATGCACGATCATTTGACATTTTTAACAGTGGCTTTCTTTTAATAGAATTAAATGTATGGCTTATTAACAATTAACACTAAACTCTATGTGAAGCCAAAAATTTCCAGAACGCATACCATAGACATTAATATGGCTAACATAAAAGCAAGCTAACTAGGGGCAATGATGCATGCCTATAGTTCCAGAGCTCAGAGGTGGAGGAGAGCCTGGACTTTATAACAAGACTCAGCTAGAAGTAAATAAAAATAAGAACCAAAGCCTAACTATCAAGCCTAGAACCTTGAGAATGTAACGAACGTGCTATGAAATTGAACTCTTGGTTATGGAGAAGAAACTCAATGGTAGGGAACTTGTTAGCATGCACAAGACCAAGGGGTCAATCACCAGGGCTACCAAAATCAAAAACAAGCAAGACAAGAGCAGCAGCAGCAACAACAACAAAAACCTTTCATGAGGTTCTCATGAAGCGCATAATGAGCTTCTCATAGGAATGTACAGTTATGTAGCCACTAAGGAAAACAGGGAGGCAGGTCCTCACAGAAGTAATACATAGAAGACAATCTTTATCCAGGTTTTAGGAGGAGAGTTCTGCAGCAGACACGCATCCTAAGATGATCTGCTAATTAGAGTAAGCCAGAAAGAAAAGACAAACCTGGTGTCATTCCATTTGTAAAATTCTAGGCTGAGTTCACAGAAATAGAAGGTGAAATAGAGGTTACTCGAGTCATGGAGGAGAGAATACTGAAGAATTATTTAATAGCAAGTTCAGTTTTGCAAGATGAAAGCGTTCTAGGGCTTGGTGGCATAGCAATGAGGGTACACGTATTGCTGAACACTTAAAAAATAATTGAGATAGAAAAGGTCATATTTTGTGTGTATTTTATTAAAATTAAGTTTTAAAAATTCTAACAGAAAAGCCATTTGTGTATAAAGCTATCAAGGAATTAATAAAAATATGTTTCAAAAGAAACAGAAAACTCCATATTCTAATCTCTCTGGTAATAATTATCGCTACACTGTAAATTGCCCCTAAGTTTAGTTGCTTAAACAGTAAAAGCAAATTTACATACATTTCAGCTCATAGTGAACTTGAGTCTTGTTCATAAAGCCTTGGAGTAGACCATGTCTACTGATCTAAGATCTCTCAAGATTCACTTTTTAGAAAGCTGCTTTCAATATTGTTGGTCCAGAATTCAGTCCCCTGAGTCCTACCCTTAATGTCTTACTCCCTTTCTTGCTGACCAAAACCTCCCTTTTGGTTCCCTGCCACAGGCACCCCTCCATACTGCCACTCCGCACGTGGCTGCCGACATTTGCCAGAATGAGAGATAAAAGACCAAAGTAGGTGGGAAGATTTTTATAGATTAATCTTAGGAATGGTTCACCACTTTTGCTCTTTTTCATTTCTTAGATGCAAGTCACTAGGTCCAATTCAGTCAGACAAACAAACAAACAAACAAACAAATAAGCAATGACACACTGGTGTGGATGACAAACGGTAGGAACTGCTGAGCGTCAGTAGGGATTTCCAGAAATATTTCTAAATAAATGATAGAATGAAAATAAAGAATTGACTAGAATGGGGAAAGCATGACGAATAAAGCTTACACATTTCACACATAAAACACTGGCCCGGCAACTGTGCAATAGTTGTTTTCCAACATGCATGGACTACATGTCAAATGTAGCTTCACCTCTGTCCATGAAGCAAATTGTGATACATCTTAACATTTAAATAATATATTGTCCTATGCAGTGCAAGTAATATTGAAATCAATGGCAAAAGACAAAATGGATGTCTGCCAATATTTTATAAGTAAACAGTAATGTTCTAAATGTTTGATATGCTAAAGAAAGGTATAATCAGTAGACTTCAGAAGATATTTTAAGTGATTATAAATATAATTTAAGTAGGACACATTAAAACTTACAGATAAAATCTGTCCTGAAATAATTTTCAGTGATAAAATATCTTTAATCAGCCAGAGATAACACACAATAATTAACCTTAAGATATTACATATCAATATTGCTTACACCCAGTAAATAACAAATAGTAAACGAAGTAACATCTGACTATGGTTAGGGAATAAGTGCGATCCCAAGAGTCGAAAGCAAACAACATCCCTGTTAAGGAAAACAGCTACTCGGCAGTTCTGGGGAGAAAGTGAGATGTCTTCTTATAATGCAACTGGCATTTGAATTTGCACTTCAAATGCTGAGACTTTACAAAACAAATAATTAAACTAGAAAATTGTCTTTAAGATGAGAGGAAAAGCTATGGGCACTAAACCCAAGGGAAAGTAGGAGCTAAAGCCAGGGACTGATTCTGACTCAAGGGCACTTATGAAACCAGTGACCCTCAAGTCCAGTGTTCCTTTATTGATCTGTCTAGATGATCTGCCCATTATCAAAAGTGGGTTATTGAATGCCCTGCTGTTGTTGCACTGATAGTCTGTCTCTCTCTTCAAATCATTTAGTGATAGCTTTCTCTATTCAGGTGCTGCGATATTGGGTGTGCATGTTTTTATGACTGTTTTCTTGTTGAGCGTTCTCTATCATTACATAATGGCCTCTTTACCTCTTTTTATTGCCTTTGATATAAAGTCTATTTTGTCCAATATGAGTGTAGCTGTTCCTGATTTCTTTCACTTGCCTAGAACATTTTCTATATCCCCACTTTGAGTTGATATGTGTCCTTACTTACACTAATGAATTGAGCCTTTCCCAGGCAGCATAGTTGCACTTCACTTGATCCCTTACCGCTTTCATTCACTCTTTGCCTTTTAGCTGGAATTAATTCATCTGCACCCAGGTGATCCTTCGGAGGTAAGGAGTAGCTGCTATTGCTTCGTATCTTATTTTCTGGTTGTTCTCTAGACTCTTGCCCCTTCCTCATGCTGCCTTTGTGATCTGAGGGTTGACTCTGGTACCACACTTTGAATTCTTTCCCCTGCTACTGAATAGAGGGATGACAGGTTCTTACTTTCCAGTTGCTATGAGGTTTACTGTCTCTGTAACTTGATTTTTTACTCTTTTGTGGGTTCCTTTTTGTCCACCCTTTACCACCCCTCTTCTTCCTCCCTTTCAATCCCCTAATTCTAGGTAGGAGGAAAAAAATAGAGGGGAAAGACTTGGAGGTGGGAGCAGATATCATTAGACTACTTTCTGCTGATTGGGGCAAGTTTGATCTTGGTTGTCAGGATACCTAATTTTTTTTCTTCTCCTTTCTTTATGCATTACCATTTGACAAACCACAACAAAACCAACCAACAGCAGCAGGAGGAGGAGGAACAGCATAGGCCGGACCAGGGGTGGGGTGGGGGGTAGTACTTATGTACCTGTTCAAGAGTCTCTGGAATTCCAAATACCAATCACTTGCAGAAATTGTCTGCAGCTAAAAAGAAATCATGTCCCTGCTACAGCACAAGACCAGCACAACAATCAGTTGCTGTGGACAATGTAAAGCAGCCCCATATCCCATACCTGGGATCAAAACAAAAACATATTCCTAAAAACATTTCTGTGCTTTTAAAGAAACCAAAATTCTCACTATAGTCTTAGCGTTTCTATTGCTATGATGAAACACCATGAGCAAAAGCAAGTTGGGAAGGAAAGGGTTTATTTGGCTTATGCTTCCATATCACAGTCTATCATTGAAAGAAGTCAGGACAGGAACCCAAACAAGTCAGGAACATGGTGGCAGAAGCTGGCAGAGGCCATGGAGGGGTGGTGCTTACTGACTTACTCACATGGCTTGCTCAGTCTGCTTTCTTATAGAAGCCAGAACCACCAGCCCTGGGGAATGTACTACCCACATGGGCTGGGTCCTCACCCATCAATCACTAATGAAGAAAATGCCAGCTGGGTAGTGGTGGTACACACCTTTAATCTCAGCACTTGGGAGGCAGAGGCATCAGTTGATCTCTGAGTTCAAGACCAATTGAATGAGTTCCAGACCAGCCAGGGTTACACATACCCTAGTTATTTAACCAGGTTACATAAACCCTGCCTTAAAAAACAAAACAAAGTCTCTACAGGCTTGGCTACTGCCCAGAGTTATGGAGGCATTTTCTCAATTGAGGTTCTCTCCTCTCTGATGACTCTAGCTTAGAGATCAGTTGGCATAAAAGTAGCCAACACACTTACAGAAATAGTATATATATATATATATATATATATATATATATATATATATATATATATACATATATATATATATATATGATAGGCTAGTTCAAATTGGCAGTAATTTAATTGTAATTATGTAGAACTCCTACACTTCCATTTCTTCCACTTTCTAGATTAAAGTGACCTATTTTATATATTGGGAAAGTTTGTTTAACCTAACAGTTTATTTTTCTTTAAAATTTGTCTTTGGGCCCTCCCAGTTAAAACAATTTATTGTAGAGATAAAATACTTTACACAACACACTTGAGGTGTTCTGAATGTCTGATATTGCACTGCTGAGTTTTATGTACTCATATGTTTAGTGTTTAATTTCATATAAGAAAGGCCTGGTGGTGATTGATAGATGTGATCCGTCTAGGCGACTTTTTTCTTCTACTGCATGTAGGACTCCACCAAGCAAGATATTAAGTGTTAGTTTTTCTTCAGCATTTTAAACATGTTACTTCATTCATTCCTAGTTTGAGTAGAGAAATCCACAGATGGCCATTTGGAGACAACTTTAAATGTGAACTTTCTTTATTAAAAAAAATTGCATTACATTTTTGTTTATTTTGTGTGCATGTGCATGGGGAGGGGAGGGTCAGAGGACAACTTGTCAGAATCTTTTCTTTTACCACGTGGGTTTGAAGCATCAAACCCATGTCGTGAGGTTGGGCAGCAAACACTGTTACCTGTTGAGTGAACCCACTAAAATGTTGTATCTTATTTCCTTCTGCTTCCAGAATTCTTTCTTTGTCTTTGAGTTTTAATAAGTTGCTTATAATATGTCTTGGCTCTCTGCACTTTGCAATTGAGTTCAATTGGAAACCCCCAACCATCTGGAATCTTGGGCTACATGGTGAGTTTCAGCCCAGCTTCGCTCTAGAGTAAAATCATATTTCACAGAGCACTTTTGGCCAATGTTCTTTCTGAGCTCATCAATTCTTCTGCTTCATCCACCTACTGCTGACGCTTCCTGTTGGCATTGTCAGTTTGGTTACTATATTTAAAAAAATAATTTTTATAATTCTGTTCAGTTCTTTTAGTTTGTATTTCATTTGTCAAACTTCAAAGTTTGTTGACGAAATTTTCCCTAAGTTTTGTTAGTTTATTCTTTTATTATATTTATTTTATTTATTTTGAGGGGAACACAAGCCACAACTCATGAAGGGAGGCCAGCATCAGCCTGCAGAAAGTCTGCTTTCTCCTGTTTTGTGGGCTCTAGGGATTGAACTGGGTTTCTTAAACTTGGTAGCAAAACCCGTTACCTTACTTCACTAGCTCTGGTTTTGTTTTTGTTTGCTTGTTTTTCATATGAAGGAAACACATATCATTTATCAAACATTTCCTAGGTGTTATATCAAATCCTGATCATATAGCTTGTTCCAACCCTTTTCTGACTCACATTTTCCTTTAAATAGCATGGTACAAGGAAAGTATGGGAACCTGTACAATTTTGACCTTTTAAGGGACAAAATCTACTGAGAATAAGCTAAACTTATTATCTTACTGAAATCATAATAGCAGAAATAGTTTATTTTCACTACTATAAACAGTGAGTTATTTTTACATTCTTTTTTCTTTTCCTTTTTACATCCTTAAAATCTAGTGGTTAGGGGTGCCGAAGAGATATTGTAGTGGATTCAAAAACGTGTTGCTCTTACAGGGGACCCAGGTTTGATTCTCAGATTTGTAGACCCTAAGAATTTACCAGCATTCTTTCTTCAAAGTATTTACCACAATAACTAAGGTTTTCTATTTCCTTACTTACAATATGCATGTGATGTTTCTCCCATGTTGCTCCACAAGAAAGGAACCTCTATCTTGTTTGACTTGATATCCTTGGGCTTCAATGAAACGCATTAGTGATATTAAACGGCTGGTAAGTGTGTGACTGTGCATTGATTAGGAGCTTCAGCCAGCTTACCACCTCATCATCAACTTCCAATTAGCTATTTCATTCCATATTATATCAATAAAAACACTAACAACTAGCTCTCTGACAAAACAACTTCTCGTAGCCAAACTCTGATCATTACAGACACATTGGAAAACTTTCCACTCACCAGAACTGTATTTTTCCTATCTTCAACTTGCTCATGAACCACCACAGAACAAAGTGAGTATTGTTCAGACACTGCGTCTGTGCTAACAGTTTCTCATCACACTCGCAGAATTAGAGAATACACGCATAGACACACACCATCACTGCCGGTGTTCACTATGTGGTAGGAAAAATTATTCTTTTGGCCCTGTTAGTTTTTTGTTTATTTTCTTCTGACTCCTCAATCTCCTTTGAAAAGATTCTCCTAAGACTTTTGTCAACTATTTCACAGGGCTTTTTTTTGGGGGGGGGCACTATCAATTTTTTTCTTGAGGTGTCACGTTTCCCTGGTTCTTTGTAACCCCTGTGTCCTTTGCTGATGTTCGCATGGTTGATGGATTTGCCTCTTCTAGTTCTTTTAAGCATTCTTTGGTGGGGACAGAGCTTCATTGTTTAGCCCCAAACTCTGAATGGGTTTCTAGCTGCTAGAAACCCCGACAGTTAGAACTTGCTGTCGGAATCTCTAAGCTCGCTGCTGCCTATGTATTGAGGCTAAGTGGAGTTACTACTGGCTGTGCCCCATGACCCAGTGAGATTGAGGTCGCTGGTTGGATTGTGTGGCCAGATGAAGCTATTAACTGGGCATAGTAATCACATCTAGGTAGGTAGCATTATAGGTTGCCTTTCCCAGCTGTAATTTCATAAAACTCAGGAAACTTACAGGATTCAGGCAGCTCAAAAATTCCCATAAGGCCTTTCCCCAAAGCTATATAAGCAATGAATAATTTTTGGAAAAGACACCTTCCAGAGATAAGAGTTTTCATGAGTTGTCACCCACACTGGGATGGGACTTTTCAATGACACATTGCCTTAGAGTCACTGTGGACTCTCATAAGGCATTCCAATGAACTGATTTGGTTCACCAAGCTAGGTGTGAGTTTTGCTTCTTTGATTTGTTGTTGGATGTGAACAGACGTTTAAGTCTTCCAAGGAAAAGCCATTTAAAACTGTCAGCTTCAAGCTTCTTGGAAGGTGCCAAGCCCAGCCCTAGTGTTCTGTATAGCTTTTCTTTTGATCAGAGGGTGTCTTCGTTTGGATTTCTATTGCTGTGAAGAGACACCAAGACCATGGGAACTCTTAGAAAGGGAATTTTTAATTGAGGCTGCCTTATACTTGCAGAGTTTTAGTCCATTGCCACCATGACCAAAAGCATGGCGGCATGCAGGCAGACTTGGTGCTGGAGGAGGAGCTGGGAGTTCTACATCTTGAGCCTCAGGTAGCAGAAGGGGACTGTGTGCCACACTGATGATAGCTTGAGCATAAGAGACCTCAAAGTCGCCCCGACAGTGACGCACTTCCTTAACAGGACCACACCTACTCCAACACAGTCATTCCTACTCCAACAAGGCCACACCTCTTAATAGCGTCACTCCCTTTGGACCAAGCATTTATGAGTCTATGGAGGCCATCCCTATTTAACCACCACAGGAGACAAGCAAGTGGTAAGGATATCTGCAGAAGGAACATCTGACCCTTTTCTCTCCAGTGACTAAGTAGTAGCCAGTATCCTCAGCTGGCCAGAGCCTCAGTACTGTGTATAAAGTTTTCCCAAACCAGAGCACCACTTACTCACAAAGTTCAAGTAGTCAGAGTCTGATGGTGTTCTCAGTATTTATTAAGCGATAACAACAGAGGAGGCCTTCTGTGATAAGCTCCTAGGTGGCAGAGAAGCTGAATACTTGCCTTAATTATTATTGTTTACTGTATACATTGTGTGCTGAGAGAACTCCTGTGTGGATGGGACCATACTGATCTTCAAGGATAGGGACATAGTAAAAACCTAAGCCATTCTTGCTTTCTTTGCATGTCTTGGGTTTATGGTTCAGTGGAAATGTTTTAGCCTGTCTCTTGAATTCAGGGATATTAATGAATGCACCTTTGTCCATGGATAGTTGCTATTTGAAACATGAACCAGAGAACTCCCGTTCTACCAAATTTCTTATGTCTTTCTAAAGCAGGTAGGCTAAGCATTCATAGAATCCTCTACATAATGAACAGGGATAAAGATTAAATTTCCCCAATGTAGAAGCCTACTACATGTGGATTTGTGTTTGGCGGGAAGGGCCTCTTGGCCAGGCAGAACACAGAGATTCTAGACTGTATTTACCCTGCGCCATTGGGTGCTGGGGTTGAGCAAAGCTCCAAGACACTGCTCAGAGGCTAGGAAAACAAAGTCTAAGAAGTGGGAGACCAAAGCTGGGGTTCCCAAGCTCCTGGGTATCCACTCACCACTGGAAAACACATGGAGTCAGGAACAAAAGAGTTGGGGGTCCATGGGTCTGAGATGAGGAGCCTGGGACAGAGGGGTTCACAAACTCCTAGATATCCAGATGCCACTGGGTCATGGGAAGTTGGGAATGGAGTGGGTCCATGGGCTAAGGATGAGTCTGGAGCTGGGGGCTCTCACACTCCTGAATATCCAGACAACCGCTGGAAGTCACAGAAGAGCCGAAAATGGAGGAGGCCTGACCCCAGGGCTAGAGAGAGGAGGAGAACTCCAGTGAAAGTCCTTAGCTTAGCAACTGGGGGGCGGGGGGTAAGAGGGTGGAGAGGGTTCTGCTGGAGCCTTCCCCATGCTCTCCACAGAGGTTCTTGATGAAAGAGACAGTCCTTGGTTCCAAATCAGTTCACTAATTGTTCATTGTGGAAAATGGGGAAATGGATGTATACCACCTCCTCAGGGTGGACCAGAAATTAAATACCTTTTTCAGGGAGGGATATCGCAGAAGGGAAGCTTATTGGCTCATCTAGATACCTCATTAGCATGGAAACCTCTGTTCTGATCCACAGGTCACGTTTTCTATGTGGGAAGGGTGGCGTAAGTTCCAGGCCAGAAATCTGGTGGGGAGCAGGGAGCCACCTACCATTTCAGGTGGTTGCCTGGGTGCTGGGGACCCTGAATCTGCTCAACCTTACCAAGTCCCCTGGCACGGTCCACCATCCCACAACTAGATAATCTTTCCTAAAAGCAGACCACTCCCCAGTGACTTTGCTTTCACATCAGCCAAGCAGACACCTCATTGTGTTTGGTAGTACAGATTAAATCACCAAGAAATATAAAATAGTATAATGTTATATAATATTATTATTATTATCCCATGCTTCTAAAATCAAAGAATCAAAAACTGGTCATACTCACAGGTTCATGGCAAAGGAAGAAAAAAATGCTCTCCAGAGAATACTTCTCTATCACACTCCTCAAAGAATTCCTAAAAATAATCTTTCCATGGAAAATAGTCAACAGACGTAAAATTCAAACATCAAAGAAATCCTGCTTTGCGATCAAGAAGAGTAAAAGTAACAGACAACAAAATACTTAAGACACCAAAATAAATAACCATGCTTATTCTGCTGAAATCATAAGAGATAGATTTAAAAATACTGATAGGGAACAAAAACTGTAATGAGTCACAAAGCAGACATTCAAAAGACTCGAACAGATGAAGTGGAATTCGGGCAGAGTAGAAGTGATATCTGTAAGATCAGATAGAAAAAAGTCAAGATTGAAAACCATCATCAGAGAAAAAATAAATTACAAAAAAAAAAAACAACCAGAAATAAGATTAGCTGGAATTATCCCCTTAGAGAGGTCAGCTGCTTACTCCCAACCCAAGTTGCACCAAGTTGTTCTCAGGGAGCTGCATTTTGCTGGGAAAGTGCGCTCAAGGGTACTGGTAGGGAGCAGGGAGCCATCAACCAGAGTGTTGGAGAGAGACAGTCTGAACATCCAGCGTGAAGACTGGATTCTGAATGCCCAGAGAGGGTACAGAAGCACAGTGGGCACAGCCCCAGATGAGTGGTGCAGGAGTCTGAAGCTGAGAGACACGGTGTGGGCACCCTTCCGCCATCCCTGTAGATGCCCATGCAGGCTGCACTGTAGTGGGAACTTGGATGAGGCAGACCTTGGAGCTGGATCTTGACAGAAGCAGCAAAGGCTCCGAGAGGGAGGCAAACTGCAGCAGAAGTGTGGCATGGGACTCTGAGGCTGAGACGTCCTAAGTGGCCTTCCTTATCCTTCCACTCCCATACTCCAGGAAACCACAGGAAGTGTGCAGCACTTCCTGGCATGGTGTCCACCAAAGGCAAGAAGACAGTCACATATTAGGTTGTATTGCTTGTTTTTTTAATTCAACATTTTGCTTTGAATTTTGCACTTTTCTGGCACTTGACACTTTTGGACTGGAATTGAATGGCTCTTGTTTTCCCAGGTATTTCACTGGGTTTTAAAGTTGTCCCTTCTTTCTCTAACCCTAGTTACAGTTGATTCTTAGTACGTCTCATCCCTTTAATCCTAAGACTTCTTTTCCTTGCTTTACTACCTTTCCCCCGTCCATATTCCAACCTCTCACTGGACTATTTAAGTGTTTGACAACCTTAGCTCTAAATACTAAAGATTTCAGTTTCCCTACTAACGACCCCAGTGTCACAGTCTGTGAGCCTCAAAGGTGACACAGATGATGTGCAGAGGTGTCTTCTCTGCAGTCACCACAGACTGCTGTCAAGCCACCCGTTCCTAGTGCAGTCAGCTTCCTGCCTGGGAATGACACCACAGGGAGGGGGTTCACCAGGACTTACGTAAAAGCAAACAAACAGAGATGTGAAGAAAGGAGACAAAAATAAAATAAAACCGGCAGGTAAATCTATCCCAACACAGGCAGCCCTTACCCCCATAAAAATACATGAGAAAACATGAGACAAAAATTCACTAACTTTTCAATATCAGAAATCTTAACTAATGACATGCCAGGAGAAGATTATAAATGCTTATCCTCTTTAAAAACAAACAATAATCATAAAGAAATCTCGCAGTAGAGCACTTGCCTAGCAAGCACAAGGCCCTGGGTTCGGTCCCCAGCTCCGAAAAAAAAAAAAAAAAGAAAAAAGAAATCTCAAATAAGCAGATGAATGAAGTGAAAAAAATTAATTCAGGACCTATAAAAGAAAGTTATTAAAGTAGATGAGGGAGAGAAAAATTTAAAAAACAAACAAAACAAAACAAAACAACAGAACAAAACAAAACAAAACAACAACAACAACAACAAAAAAAAGAATGAAAATTTATCCAGGAAAACCGAGATGCCTAAAAAGAGCCAAGCAGAATGATACAAATGGAGAAACAATGAGAGCACTATAAACAGAGAAAACTAAGCAGAAGGACTCATTTTAGGGAAGTAGGACAAAGCTAGGGAAATAATACGGTTAGTCACAAATAAGGAAAAACTATTAATGAATATAACCTGAACTTTCAAAAGCTTTGGGATAAGTTTAAAGAATCAAACCTAAGACGTCATGGAGTAGAAGAAGCGGGATCAAGTCTCGTACAATTAGTCAATGAAAAGGAGCAGACAATTTCCCAGCTCTAGAGGAAAATTGTTGGTCCGAGTACACTCTGCGGCTGGGTGTGGCCTCTTGGGGATGTGGACCGCAGGAAGTTTGAGTGTGCCTGTCCCACAGACTGAGAGATGCTGCTCCACGGTGGCGGGGAAAGCACAGTCTGAGATGGGGGAAAGCCAGAGCAGGCTCGGAGGTCCCTGAGCCTGGGACAAGGCCGGGGCTGTGGGGTTCTCAGACTCTTGGACATCCAGGCGCTGCTGGGAGTTGGAGAAGACCTAAGAATGGAGTTCGAGGAGTCACCTAAGTCTCAGGTGTGTGCCCACGGAGCCTCTGGGTCTCAACCCGCTCTACCTTACCAAACTTCCTGGCATGGTTTTACCATCCCACAACTCTCCCTTAAGAGAGGAATCACAGGAGTGACTGTGTCATTTATAGTAAAAATTTGGGGTGAGGTGGAAGTATTAAAATAAAACACAACACAGGCTAGAGCAACGCAAGTCAGAGGGGTAACCAGGGGTGGGGACCAGGAAGCAAGGGATTGTTGAACCAATTAATTGCTCAGTGGATTGTACAGTTTGTGAGGGTATTAACATCGGTTTTTTCTTTCTTTTTTTTTTTTTTTTGTTTTTGTTTTTTTGTTTTTTTTTTCGGAGCTGGGGACCGAACCCAGGGCCTTGCACTTCCTAGGTAAGCGCGCTACCACTGACCTAAATCCCCAGCCCCTTAACATCGGTTTTAAACAACATTTGATGAATCTGTATAGACATCATGTTTTCCTTACTATCATGTAAATTTCCCCAAGTTTGGTAGCCATTTGACTTTGGTAAAAAATGTTCATCTGTAACTGGAAGGTTCCAAGTTTCTCCTCTGTGGGTCTTAGCTCTCGTCTGTGGATCTCAGTGTGTTTGTCTCAGAAGTCTTCAGCTGAATGAGGTGTCAGGACCAAGGCAGCTTCATTGCCCTGGGCTGGTCCAAGGAAATGGTGCTCTTTACTGGAAAACCTGTAAGTAGTTGTGTGACTCAGCCCCAGTACAAACCTTTAATCCAAGAGCTTTCTGTTTATGTAAACAGGATTAAATAGTCACCCATAGGCCAAGAGGTGGAACGAACAACCAGTTTAGAGGCAATGAACACACGGGAAAAAAAGAGTAAGAGGGAGACAGGAGGACAGAGAAAGAAATGCACAGGAAGTCGAAAGTAGGAACGTTCAGTCAGAGGGATTTGAGTTCCTTTTCTGGGATGTTGGTGGTGAGAAGGTTAACTGGATGCTTTCTCTGCCTCTCCGAGCTAGCAGCATCTGGCTCCCAAGTCTTCATTGGTAAAATTAAACATATGATATTTTGTTACAAACAGAAAACGTTTCAAGATATGGCCACAGGCAAGGACTTTTCTGGGAAAAGACTCCAATCACATAGGAAGTAACTTCAAAATTTGACAAATGGGACCACAAGAAATCAAAAGGCTTCCATACAGCAAGGGAAGCTATTAGTAAAGTGCAGAGTAGGCTACAAATGGGAGAGAAATCTTTGTCCATTAGAGCTAAGACAAGAGACTAATATCTACAATATATAAAAATTTACAAATTAAAAATCCAAACCTCAAAACTTCCAAATCAATAAATGGACCAACGAATTGGGCAATTTTGAAAAGTAGAAAGGCAGATGGCCAAGAAATACTTGAAGGAATATTCTACATTCCAGCACCAGGGACATGCTAGTCAAAAGTGCTTTAACATTTTGTCTCACTCCACTCAAAATGGCAACCATCAAATGAAGAAACCATAGTGAGTGCTGGTGAGGATGTAGAGTCCCGACTCACTGTTGGTGGGAACGGATTCCGGTATGACTACCGTGGAAATCAGTATAGAAAGAGTTAATGAACTAGAAGGTGGGTCTCAAAACCCTTTTCTCTGACCGCAGTACAATAAAACAGAAAGTCTATAGTGGGACAGTTGAACACCTAGGAAGTGTCAAGAATTAAGAAATTATGGGATGATATGGGAGAATTAAGAAACACCTTTTTCAATAGTTCGAGAGTCAAAGTAGAAATGATAGTGGAAACTAGGATGAATTTTACATTAATTATTATAAAATAGGTTCAGTGCTGAAGTTAAAGCGCAGGTGGTAGACTGCTGATCCTGGTTCAGTCCACGCAACCAAATAAATTCAGATGTGTTGGCCAAAATGCCACCAACAACAACAAGAGCTTTAAAACTATATAGGATGCAATTTCATCATACTTACAATATACAATATACAATGTTAGAGTAAAGATGGGTTAAAAATTAATGACCAAAACAATCGTCCTAAAACCCATGAGAAAGAACTAGAAATCAACCATACCCCCCCACAAAGAAGGGAATCATAAAGATAAGAGTGCATTTTAATGGAGTAAAGTCAAACAGGAAAAGACCTAAGGAAACCAAGTCTTGTTGGTCGGCAGGATTGCCGAGTTGATAAAACTGTTTCGTGACAAACCTACAGCACAAATCCCCAATCTTAGGAAAGAAACTGGAGTCGCCATGACAGGCAGAGCAGTTATTAAGGTTCTGAATAGCTTTACATGAATAATTTGGAAATTTCTAGCAAAAGTCATAGAAATAATTTGCTAAAACATTGCTGTGAGAAACACATTTCTCTGTTTCTCAGACCTATTTCCAAATTCCCCCCAAAAGAAGTAACTAAATTGGCTACCCTTTTACTTAGATATACACCGGACATGATAAATAAAAGCTAGAGTGTTTCATTTTGCTTCAGAATCACGTCTGCCAAAGTCAGCACAAGGGAAAGAAAGGGGACTCTCAGAGGAATGGGTCGTGTGGGAGCAGACACGGCAAAGAAAATGCAGGTGCCTGTTGCAGCCCTCATGCATACACAGTCGGAATGTGGACTCACACTTTTTTTCGAATTATTGGAGCTGTCTAAGGCAGGACTTAGCAGAGTGGCTGGAATGGAGTGGTATTCTACTCATGTTCAGTGAATAAACACCTTAAGAAAAAAAGTTAGTATCTTTGACAGTTCATATTTTTTTTCCAGATAGGAATAAAGATTCTGTATGTGTACATGTATGGTGTCTTTCTCTATCTTCATTTCTTTTTCCTTTTATTAAAATTAGGTTTGTTCTAACATAGTGCATATTTCCAATTAAAATGTTAAGAACAGTGCTTTATACCAGAACACCTGGACTCAGTGGTACTGAGTCTCTTTTTCTTTTGTAGATCTATGGTAACATGATTCTCTTCTGCAAATTTGCCTTAAAGGACATAGGTATCTGCAAGCTTGGAAGATGAGGGCAGGGTTAGTAGGAGCTGTATCCTGAGGTGCTAAGGATGGCCATGTTTTACTGCTGCATAGACTGGGAGTACTGTACACTGGTACAGCGTTTAGCTGTCTCTGTCTGTCTCTCCTTAATTTTTTAACATTTGTGTGTGTGTGTGTATGTGTGTGTGTGTGTGTGTGTGTGTGTGTGTGTGTGTGTGTGTGTTTTGTGTGTGCAGGAGGTCAGAGGATAATTTGTAGGTTCTGGTAGTGGAAAGTCAGGCTTTGTAGCAAGCAAACATTACCTGAGATGCCATGTCACTGACTCTTCTCCCATTTGGGGGTCAAGGTCTTGCTATGTAGACGAGGCTGGATCTGAAATTACCATCTTCCTACCTTAGTTTCTGTAGTACTGGGATTACGCATACTGCTTCTGTTTCATCCTCTTAAAATTAACCTTCTTTTTCTTTGTGGACCCCATTTCTTCTATTTATGAATATATAGAAAGATTCCTAATTGCAATAAAGTTAATGGATACATGGGAGTATTTTCTCAAATTATATGCCTCCAAAATACAATTCCGATCGTGTTGCTTTCTTCTACAAAACACATATTGTGAGTAAATCAATTTTACTCTGCAAGCTTTATTGCTTGAAAAACTCACTTTAAAAACTCCATTAAATCAAAACTCCCATTCTTAGCAGGCAGGAGGTTCATTCACAATCCTCAAGGAAGGTCTTTTTCTCTCTCTAGAACATTCTAAATACTGATGAAATACATGCAGAGCCCAGAAAATGAAGGCAGCTTGTAATATCCCATCTGCCACGACTCCAGGAGTGTCCTCCTTTGCCACACATAGGTGGATCCTGAAGTGTGGAACTGCACTTGTGCCAAAGGAAGTCCTGAGGAGGAGCCCTGCGCAGGCACACCTTCTGAGTCGCCTTCCAAGTTCTTGCTATCCAGATCTCCAGGACTATGTCCCCAGTTTCTGATGGACTGCCATCTTCTGTCTCCTCGCCAATCTGAAATAAGGTTCTCTTCCCTCTTCATGCTCCATATCTCAATGGCAGAGTCTATGTACACACACACACACACACACACACACACACACACACACGTGCACACGCATGCACACGCACACTCTTTCCCCACAGTTCTTCCCACAGCTTTCTTGTAGTTGTGCCACAGCTCCAAGGAAAGGGAAAAGAAAACTTCAAAGTGTCTCCTTCTGAGATGTAATGGGCCAGCTGGGTAGTAATAAATAAGGAACACAAATTAATAATCCCAATAAATCATTGTGCCACACCTTCAAGTACTGAGTCATTTCTAGTATAATATAACTCAGATTCTTTAGCCTGACATTTGAGGTCTCTCTCATCTAGCTTCCACTGGCTTATCCTTCTTCTATAGCTCACCAGGTCCTGCAAAACTCATAGTAATGCCTGTCCACCTTTTTCTTCTAAGACATTCATGGCAGTGTCTGTTCTCAGGATTCATGTCTGTGCCTGGTCTCAGGGAAATACCTATATGTTCATCTGTAGAGATGCCTTTCTGTGACTACCCATAGGCTTTTACCCTGAGCATCCCCCAGTTGCCATGACTACTTCCTTCTGTAGAGCCCACAGGCTCAGCAACATTTCAACACACTCCTCAGTATAGATGTGTCTTCCTTTACTGTTCCATTAAGTCTTATGGGGCAACAATCGTGTCCCTTTCTCAATCCCAATACTGATCCCTTGCCTGGGTTATGAAAGCTGACCCACATCGAGAGCAAAGAACAACCCAATACCAGAACCAACATAGTTGGACCTCCAAAGACTAAGAGCCAGAGCCCTTAACCACTGACATGTTTCCCACTGGTGGGTGTGCTTAGTCCCCATAACCGAGTCTTCCTGTCTGTGAAAAGCTGGTTCATCCAATTCTGTCTGAAGAAATTTCATCTAAGTGATTTGAGTTCCTATTCAAATTCCTGTAATGGGGTTCCATGGACAATGTTGGAGGGCTTTCATCAAAATTTTAAATGAGGGGATCTAAAGTAGCAAGCATGGAGCAGAGTGTTTTGGTGGTTTAAAAAATATCCAAGTACCAATGCTCTTTGCCTACTTTCAACCACTATTTGGCCCTTAAGAGTACCTAACCCACCACCCTCAGTCTAAATAAAGCACGTTCCTCACGTGACAATCACTCAGTAAGTCTTTCCCACACTCCAACTATGGGGTCTGGGGGACAGTTGATTGCTCTGCTGTTGTATGTTCTGCAAGTGTGCTGAGATGGTACATGACTGGGGGAGCAGGGCGAGAATTTACAGGGCAAAACACAAAGGAAACAAACACACGGAGAAGGAAGTCTACGGGCTCTGCTTGTACTCCAGCTCCATCCTGAATCTTCTGAATCATCAGGCTGTCAGGTAACCCACTCACTTACAGACTTGTCTGGGGTCAGGAAAGTCATCTCGGCTTCTACTGCAGCCAGGTAGCTCTTAGCCATCTGTACTTGGTAATACAATATAGGTAATTCTGTTCAGTTGAACAAGTGATTCTTTTGCACTTCCATGGAACCATATCCTCTATGACCTCACAGATGATATAGGGACGTTCTTGAGGGACATGCTGTTTAAAGAAGACTGGCATATGACAGACACCAAGAGGGGAGTTCTGGGTGAGGTTTCAAACACTAGGCCCAGGGCAGAGATGTAAGATAGATTTTCTGGAGGGAGTACCAGGTGTGAGGGTGAAAAAAAAGGCACGGAGGGCCTATGTGAAGGGTTGCCTAGGAAACAAGGCTACAGAGTGGATTATAAATAATACAACATGCCAAAGTTTTCAACACAAATCCAAATTCAGTGAGGGTCTTTAGAGGATTAGCTTGGGAAATGAAGTGATTAAGGTTAAATTTTTGAAGTTAGATCATCTAAATAGATAACCTTTGAGGCTATACCAAGGCACTTTAATAAACTTAATATCAAATTGCTTTGTGTGCATTTGTCAATGCTTTTGTGGATTAATGCACATGCATGTGAGATTCTAGAAAATTCTAGCTGCTCTTTTCTTCCATTGTTTTGTTTGCTTTCTTGCTTTGTCCATTGATACTGACACGAAATGACTCAGTCAAAGCCCTCCAAAAAGAATGTAACACTGAGCACACCCCATTTTTAAGTTGACAATATATTCTATGGAAATTTACTAGATATTCCTTGAGGTTTTTTTTTTCCTACCTTGTTCTTTTTGTACTCCGTGTCTTCATGGGAATTGAGTTCTAATTTTTCTAAAGATCTGAGGTCTACAATTGTCAAGTCCTCAGTCTTACCATCATGTACAGCTAGCTCTCTAGGTTTTTAACTGAATGATGCCATCCTTTGCAGATTGATTATGTATCTACGTCTCATTAAGGTTTATAGGAATGATTGACAAAGAGACCCTCAATGGGGAAGAAGTCCCATGATTGATTTATAAGGGCACCACATTTTAGCTTATCCCCTAATGTGCCTTTCACCTGCTTTGCTTGTATTTCTCAATTTTCTAACATTCCTGTATTCACACAACCAAGACTTCAAGCAGCTAAACATTGCCTATGAGACACCATCCTACCAGGGACTCTAGGGAGATCTGAATGATACTCACAGTATGGGCACACATACTTACCAGGCAGGAATGCCCTCTGTGGGGGCACATGGGTGAGTGGAAAGAATCTGTCGCTGTCTCAGTCTTCACAGTGGGGCCAGGCATGCTGTTTGGCATTTCCATACTTACTCCACAGAGATGCTTAGTAAATATATTTAATATTCTGTGGGTCTAGTCCCAGCGTTTTGAGAAAATTTACAATGAGATTGTAGAATTGGCTAACTTGGACCCCCATGCTTCCTACCCTGCATGTTAGACCTCGTAGGCACCCCTTCTGGTCCCAGAATATCCTTGAAGAACTCCCATATCTGCCACAAGCATCTCTTGATTTAACACAGTTAGCTTTTCTTCTTTTTCTTCCAGTTCAAATTTGGAAGTCACTCAGTTAAGAGACTGATTTCCACCAACATACTAATGCGCAGGGGTATTTTTTATGCTACTTCCTCCTAGAGACTAGAATTTGCTTGCCCTTGTTCAGAGACATAAACTACAAAGATTATAGAAATATTTCCAGAGCAGTTTAGTTTTCACCCCTCTATTTGGCAAATACCTGAAGCATGATGTTGCCAAAGTGCCAGGGCTTCACTGGGGCCGCGTGTCCAGGTGGGGCAGCTGTGGGTCTTGACTTTTAGCACCGTGCGTCGTCACATGAACAACACAGGCTTTCAGTCTGAAGGCAGAAGGGCATCAGGGGTTTCAGTGCTGCAAACCAGACCCCAGGGAAAACCTGGGCTTCATGGATGTTCAGTGAGATTTTCTGTGAGATAAGAATAAAGAGTGGGGAATGAAGAGACCGGCTGACTTCCCTTTGCGTTCTGGAGCATGGCGAGGAAAGCATTCACGTCAAAGCTAAAGTTTCTTTAACAGAATACCTGTGAGGAGAAATAGACTTCTGAGATGCTGGTGCTCCAAAAGATGCAAAGGGAAATGAGGTAGTACACGCCCATACATAGCCTGTGACAGGGGCTTCAGCTGTCAACTCAACACAGCCCAGGGTCATTCGGGAAGAGGAATCCTCAGTGGAGTAATTGCCGACATCAGAGTGGCCTGTAGGGGTCTGTGAGGCATATTGTAATCTCTAATTGATATAGATGATCTCAGCCCGCTGTGAGCACTAGCAACCCTGAGCGGGCTTGGCCTATCTAAGAAAGGGAGCTGAGCAAGCCAGAGGGAGTGAGCCAGTGAGCAGTCGTCCTTCATGGTTCCCGCTCCTGCTCCTGCTTGGGTTCCTGCCCTGCCTTTCTCCGTGATGGCTTGTGACCTGGAAGTATAAGCCGAGTAAGCCAGTTTTCCTCCCCAAATCACTTTTGACTACAGTGGGACACAGCAACAAGGCAAACTAGTGCAGCCTATTGTACAAGTGGAGACATGGAGCCAAGATGTCCAAAGTTCAAGGTTATCCCCAGCTACATACTAAGTTCAAGGCCAGCCTGGGTCGTATGAAGTCTTGTCTCCCAGACAACAAACAAACAAACAAAAAAATGCAGAATGCCAAAACTACGAATCATAAATAACAACAGAAATCAAACCTTACTACACCTAACAAGTTAGAATGAAATTCCGCTGAGATCTTTGAAACCCTAACCAAAAGATCTAGCGTTTGGGCTACAAACCAAAATATTACAACTATCTGGATAATTAATTAAACAACTGGTAATATATTAAAACAATAGTACTCACAATAGGAGCAGAATCTTGTAAAAGTGGAAAACGATTGAAATCACACACACACTATATATATATATATATACATATATATATATATATATGTATAGTGAGTCAATAAAGCATGCATGTGCTTAGGAACAGCTTGAGAATGTATCAAATGATCCACTAACAATGCTTAGCCTGAGGATGTAGAAATATGGGTAGTCTTCATTTTCTTTCTTATACTTTATATTCCCAATTTAAATAATCAAGGCTTATAGCAAGAAAAATAGTGGTTTGCTTTAAAAAGCAAACAAACCAACAATCATTTAAAGCAGCTTACACATTTAAGTGAATTTTTCATTGCTATAACAAAATAATAAAAACTGAACGTTTTATATTTTTAAAAGTATATTTGCAGTTTTAGAGACTGAAATTCTAAGATCAGGCAGGACCCTTGGTTTGGTCTTTTGCAAAGGTTTCACATCCACAATGTCATGGTGGGAGGAGTGGCCAGAAAATTCTGTCCCTGCTGGGATAGTGAGCCAGAGAGTAGAAAGGGGTCAACGGATTGGCCAGTCTGACTTTTTAACAAAGATTAGCTCTATAGGAACTAACTAGGACCTCATAACAACTGTTAACCCTCTCTGAGGTCAGTGCCCACAGCAAACTAGACCGTGTCATAGTTAGTACTAAGCCCCATTTCGTGGTTTTCATCCCCTCCCAATAACACCGTGCCATGCTGGGGAACGAGTTTCTAGATAAACGGTTCCTTGCGGTTGGGGAAACACTAAAACCAGTTCTAAATTATAGCTCTTTCAATCTCCTTCTCCCTCCCCGCCAGACTGCTCCCTCTGTGCCCATGGGTGTCTCTCCCTCTCCCTCTCCCCCCACCTCTGTGTGTGAGTTTGTGTGTGTGTGTGTGTGTGTGTGTGTGTGTGTGTGTGTGTGTGTAAAAGGCACAAAACATTCAATATTTACTTCTGTGAGCTGAGAGGCTCACCAGTACTTTGGCTTTTAAATGTCAGTGAAAACCAAAGCAGAGACTCCACTTGTATAGCCTCTAAGTGTGGTTAGCTTCACATTACTTTTATCTGATGAAAAGAAGCTAACAAAAAGCATGCCAACAACAAAGTCAAAGAGGAGGAAGGAGAAGCCAGCCAGCATCCTCTTGGGTGGTAGCAGGGGGGGTGCGTGGGAGGGACACCAGAGTAAGACAGGAAATTTTGCCAAATACTGATTCTGTGATAACAGGATTGAAAAGCAACCAGTTTCCTCCCATAAAACAAAGACAAAAGCCAGACATCTCACAGAAGTAAATCAAGCTGAACTGAGGTTGTAAGGACTCTACCAGAATTTGTCTGTGGTATCTGTCCTTTCTGGTTGAAGGAAGTGTCCCCTCCTGGTGAACTCTGGAATGTATGTAGCAGTAATGCATTAAAAGGGACGTTTTTAGATAATTGTTACTTTTCTTTTGCTCTTGTGTAGATCCTGCTTTCAAATTTTGTTTTCAGCATGAGCAAATTCTCATAAACAAAAAGAAGGGATCATGTTAGACAATAGAATTAAGGCAGACAAAAGTGTGCCGGAGGAGAGACTAGAAGACAGCATGCCCGTGCCCACTTGTGGTTTTCTGTGGGGCAGAGCAAAGGGTTCTCCGTTCCCACTGAGCGATTGCCAAATTTTTTGAAATGTCCATGGGAGAGAATGCACAATGGCATGACTTGACTCTGTGAAAGATAAAGCAGTTTACCCATGGACAGTGCTTGTGAGAAGTGTGTAGAAAGGTGTGCCCTCACCAGGAGCAATGCTGTCAACCTGAACACGGGCTAAAAATGGAGGATGAAAGCTGTTCTCTAGACGACAGCAGTTGATGTCAATACTTTCAATAAATTAGGGGAAACACAAAGAATTCACAAACCTGGCCTCGCCTTCTCTAGATTCTGTGCCCCTCTCCACACGGACTTTAGGTGTGACCTAAAAAAAGAACTTCCAGGCCGGCAGTGTGACTGCACCAGCCTGACCTTCCACTGAGGCTTGGAGCCCTTTAAACAAATTGAAAAACCTGTCCTTAAAGAAAAGAGAAAAAAAACTCCCGGGGGTGGGGATGGCGGGTAGTGCACACACATGCAAGTGGAGGTCAACAGAAGATTTCTGCTCCAACCATGCGGGCCCCAGGAATCAAATTCAGGTTGTCAGGCTTGGTGGCAAGGGTTTGCCATCTTCCAAGCCCTCGAATACATTTTCTCAATCCCAAATCTTTCATAGAAGTCCATTCTTTCGGGGTAGCTGAAGGGCAGAGAGCAGATAAATTTGGAACTCTAAATGTATTTTCATGATGTCTATCTTGATGACCTATGAATATTAAAATGCTGGTCCCTTAGCTAATCTATTGCTTTTGAAACTAGTCTGTCAGGCAATTTGCACTGTCCACCTCATTTAATTTTTGTCCCCTTACACCTAGACACAGAGCAGAATCCAAATACACGGAGGTCAATAGTTTTACAATCCATGATCAAGCAAATTATTTATAGCCTCTTTATTATATCGGCTTTGGGGGTTTTAAGCAAATGGGAAAGTGTAGTTCATGGAACTGTTTTGAGGAGGGTGGCAGCGTGCAGTTGTATATATAGGTTGTACTAAATAGAGGTACAACTTCTGCATCTGCCCTGACGGAATGCTGACTAATGGGTGCACACTGGACTGAGTTCTCAACAGCCATGGGGGTCAGAGGGAGAGTGAGAGGGAGAGGGGGATAGGGAAGGGGAGGGAGAGGGAAAGGAGGAGGGAGGAGGGGGGGAGGGAGAGGGGGAGGAAGAGGGAGAGAGTTTGACTGATTGGGATTCTAGCCTGTGGTATGAGCTTATTTGCATGTTGGAGCTATAAGTCTTTTTTTCCTTCTCTATTTTTTCTTTTGGGTAGGGCATTTCGATATAGCTCAAGTCCATCTTAAACTCTTAATCCTCCTGCCACAGCCCCCTAAGTATTGACCCCTCAGTTCCACTAGCCCTTCTATGGACTTCATGATGAGGGGTTTACTGAGTCCTCCTAATGCATCCTAATGAAAGGAGGGCATTTGTATACAAAGGGAACAGACTATGAAGACAAGAAATCCCATATGCAGCCCAAGGGATGCTTGATGAGGAGAAGCAAGACAAATTCCTTTCTCAGAGATACCAGCCAGATCTTGGACCTCTAGTAATGCATCCGTGTGGACTCTCAGCTTCTGAACTACAGGACAATATGTTTCTGTAGCCTCGACTTCCAATTCATGCTATCTCCAATCTTCCTGGTCTTTCAAATTCCAGGCATCTTTTATCTACTTTCCATATCTGGCTTTTTCTTACACCCTCTCCTCTGCTCTGGGCTCCATGGAGCAGTCAGTAAGTCAGAGCTAATGATTCTCCAGAGATGGACTCTCAAGTTCGTCATGGTACCTCAGAGTTGCTTGTCTCAAGCTTTGCCTAAGCTAATGTGTCTGTTCCATTTCTATAGTTTTAACTGTGGCTAGTGAGTGGGAGGTGCATGTTCAAAGCTGCACCTAGTAAGTGGCTTCCAGAGGAGAACTGGGTACCCACAGGCAGAGCATCGTTTGGGTCAAAAGTGATTACATTCTGTACTCAGACCAGTGGTCTCTTATTGGTCATTATCTGTGGCAATGAAGCATCTCCATGCTGTCTGTCTTGCCACCTACCTGGCAAAAAGACATTTTTGTGACCATTCAAATTGATTTTTATCTTAATCTTAATCATATGTAAGATTGATTCAAGATATAACCTGTCAAGATTATAGATGAAACAAACTGCAGCAGTCCAGAAACCAGCACCTTCCCGGAAGTGCTGTGGCTTGACTTAGCAATGGCATGTTGGAACTCCCAAGCCAGGGCTCAGTTGTAATACAGCACCCTGACTTTTTCCAGATGACAAATGTGACTTCTCTTCTTTGGGGAGTAAGAGAAAGATTCATCAGTAGGCCATTTTCCCTGATTATTATTGTGATATTCTGACATGATGAGTTCCATGTTCATTTTGAAGATCGTGTATGCCTCCATTCTCAAAGGCTTTGTAAGTACATCAGCCATCTCAGGCTAGGCTCAGCCTGCACAGGCACTCACACACATATACTCATACACACATACACATACATACACATACACACATGCACACACATATACACACATACACATATACATACATATGTATACAGATATGCACACACAATATACACACATACACATATACATACATATGTATACACATATGCACATACATATAAACATACATACACACATGCACACACACGTGCACACACAATACTCATACAAACATACACATACACACATGCACACACATACACATATACATATATATGTATACACATATACACATACACACATATAAACATACATACACATATGCACACATATACACACGTGCACACACGTGCACACACATATACTCATACAAACATACACACACATGCACATACATGCACACATATACACACATACACACATATGTACACGCACATACACATAAACATACATACACATGTACACAGACACAAATATACACACATACACACATATGTACATGCACATACACACATGTACATACACACACACACACACATGCACCCACACATGTTCTCATTGTTATAAACTCTGGAGACTCCATCATTCTCCCACGGACTTATCAGTGGTGAATCATGGCCGTTTTCCACTCTTGCTGGCATATGAACTACTGTTAAATGTAGTCCTGAGCTACATGTATGAGTTCTACCCAGCAAGACTGTCTCACACTATTAAATAAGATACATGTGACCAAAATGTGTGCTTCATTACATGTTCTGCATTTAATTCCACTTACATGGGAACAACCCTGTGCATCTCGATGACCTCGGCTCTGGGCTGCAATGCCTTTGTTGACTGGACCTCTCTAAGTCTCTACTCTTGTAGGTAAAGAATGCTGGACAGAATCTGCTAACCTTTGAAATGGGTGGATCAAAGTAAGAGAAAGATCTCCACTCAGGGTCTCCAGAGCTCTGTGGTCCTGCTGCCTGTAAGGTCTACAAAGACAGACTGGCAGGGTGGTGAGAGCATAGGTGGCCGAGGCCACAAGTAAGCCCAGGCCAGGTGTGACTTTGAGAGCAGGGCTTCTTCCCGGATTGCTTGGTTTTATTGTTATTGTTGCTGTTGATGTTGGGGTGTTTGTTTGTTTGTTTGCTGTCAAACAATTATTTTTTTAACCTATCTACCTCAGACCAAACTATTTGTTTACAAGGCTATATGGCTTGCAGTAAGTGTCTGTGATAGTGACTTTAATTTAGGAGAGAGGGGTGTGTTTTTTAGGTACCCTGATAAGACAAAGATATCTGTGGACAAAGAACAAGGTGACAATTTATCATGATGTCTCCAACTTAGGGATGCTCAGGATAGGCAGGGTCTTTCAGCCCAGGTATTACTGACCATTCAGACTAATGCTTCTTTGTGAGACTGTGCTATTAGTTATAGAAGGGTTGCAAGATCTCCAACCACTGAATGCACTTAAACAGCTCTATGCCAAGTTGTTGTCACCAAAAATATCTGCTGTCACTGTCAGAGGAAACCACCCCCCTTTGAAAGGCATGACTTTGGAGTCTTCTGAGGCCAGTAGATCTTCCTTAGAGCATGTAATGACTGGGGTAATTGGGATGTGGTGAGTCTTTTTTGACTAAGTGATTAAGTGATCAGCTAATCCTAGCTGGCATTTGACAGCTAGTGCAATGGAAGACGGTCTCTCTATTATAGAGTATTGTGAAAATGGATGAGAGTATTTACAAAGTCCCCGATAGAGGCGACACCTCTTTCCCTTTCATTTCAGTTGTAAACACCTGGGTAGGTCTTGATCCACCATGTTCTCGGAGGTGTGATATCTGCTCTTTGTCAGAAACTGTGAAGATTTTTGGGCTGAAATGTGTAAGCTAACAGGCCAGCCTGCTCCAACTTCATGGATGTCCACAGATGATGTGGGGCTTCTGGTCAGGACCCTGGTTGTCTATTAGTACAGTTATGGCAGTATATGGGAACAGCATTTCCTGGAGTTGATTTTTCAATTCCAGTTTCCATCGGGAAGCAAAGAGGGTGACTTGATGCATTCAAGCCATGTGTCATGCACAGTGGGCTGCTGAGAAGCAAACGAGCTCACAGGAGCAGAAAGGTCACTGAACTGTTATGTGCACACCCTCTGCTCTGGGCGAGGGTTGGGCAGAAGCACGCTGTCTGACATACATGACTGTTCGTATTGCAGAGAAACATTGTTCTGAAAACAATTTTGAATAGACTGCCAGTGCCTCTATCCATCAAATGTATAGGACCATGAATCAATGCCCAGCACTACTCTAAGCTTTTAGGGACTGGGGTCATAACTCCATTTATAACCTGCTACCTAGGAGAGCATTAGTAAGCATCTTTGGGATACATCATCAAAACACATTACAAAGTTCCCCAAATGAGTTTTAAGAAGTCATGTTTAACCCAAGTGGACACAATTAGACAGTTTTATTGGTTTATAGTTGTTATTATCATGACAAATTGTCATATACTTAATGGATTCAAGCACACAGAGCTGTCTGAGTCCTGTAGGCTAGAAGTTTGGAACGAGTCTTGCTAGATTTAAGTTAAGGCACCAACTCTGCTGCACTTCATTGATGGGTTCTGGAGAGAATCTATGTTGCTTTCTTCACCAACTAAAGACCACCATACTCCTTGGCTTGGAACTCTTTTTTTTATTTTTTTATTTTTATTATTTTTTTTTTTTGGAGCTGGGGACCGAACCCAGGGCCTTGCGCCTCCTAGGCAATCGCTCTACCACTGAGCTAAATCCCCAACCCCGGCTTGGAACTCTTTGTTCCATTCTTAAAACCATCAACATAACATCTTTGAACACCCCTGACTCTGATCGTCCTACCTGTCTCTTCATTTATAAGGACTCTTGTGTCTACACTGAGAACACACTAGGCATCCTCCCCACTCAACGTTCTGATTTCAATTATAGCTGTCAAGTTCAGTGGGTCATGGAAGGTAACACCGTCATAGTTTGGGGGGATTCAGATGTGGGAAGCCTGAGTGGCCATGACTATGCCTCCTACAGCCATCTGCTCCTCTGTAGCCAGACAGCCTTATCTCCCAGTAAGACTCTCCTAGTTCTAAAGCACAGTCACTCGATGAACTTTTTTCCCTTCACACGTTCTCTTCCTCCTGTAATTTACATTTGGAGAGCCCATAAAGTATATTTTTACAAGTCCCCCGCTTAGCACTCAAAGTATGCCGAAAACCAGGTGCTTTCCAAGAAATACTAGGCGACACATGCAGGCGATAAACTATGTTTACTTGTGATTTTCCACATTATACAGAGGAGATTATGTATATTTTTGAGTCTCCTATAAATTTCTTCCATAAGAGATGGTGTCTGCCAAGAACTATCGAGAGCTTCCTTAAAATCTTGATGAGGGTAATAACACATGTCATAGTGATCAGCTCTTATCTGTCGGAGAAAAAAATAAATACTGAGCTGAAAGCTCTAACCAGTGCCTAACCCAAACATCTCAACGAATCTTCAACACAAACCCATTAGGCTGGTGTACTGTGTCTAATGTGCAGATTACATCATGGTGTCCAAGGCCCAGACTTCGCAAGTGGGCAAGGCCCAAATTCCTCTCAGGCTTCCTAACTGTGCAACCCTGATGCTTACCATGGCTAAATGTCTTCCTTGGGTCTGAGTTACTTCCTTTTTGTAAAAATGGCATGTATATAGAAACACACAAAATATATAATGATAACGCAAACATATACAATTGCTACCTAGAAGAGAGACTGAGAAATGTGGCCCATGGCTGAATGCAGCCTAACCTGCCTTCCCCTCTAATAAGGTTTTTATTGGAACACATAACTGCTGATTCCTCATGTTATCTATATCTGCTTTCAGCTACAGTGGTGGTGTTGGGTAATTGTGATAGAAACCAGATGGCACTACAAGGCTAAAATAACGTCTATCTGTCCTTTCACAGGACCCATTTGTTTACTGATGGTTAGTTAAGTGTATATGTCACCTTGGCTATGCCATGTGCCTGGATTAAATTTCTCTCTCTCTCTCTCTCTCTCTCTCTCTCTCTCTCTCTCTCTCTCTCTCTCTCTCTGTGTGTGTGTGTGTGTGTGTGTGTGTGTGTGTGTTTTCAGATAAGATTATCATTTGAGCTAGTAAACTCAATAAGGCAAATTGTCCTGCACAGTGTGTGTTGTGGGGGGTGGGGCAGGGATAGGATGCGTGTGTGTGTGTGTTTGTGTTTGTGTGTGTGTGTGTTTGTGTGTGTGTGTTTGTGTGTGTGTGTTTGTGTGTGTGTGTTTGTGTGTGTGTGTTTGTGTGTGTGTGTTTGTGTGTGTGTTTGTGTGTGTGTTTGTGTGTGTGTTTGTGTGTGTGTGTTTGTGTGTGTGTTTGTGTGTGCGTGTGTTTGTGTGTGTGTGTTTGTGTGTGTGTTTGTGTGTGTGTTTGTGTGTGTGTTTGTGTGTGTGTGTTTGTGTGTGTGTTTGTGTGTGCGTGTGTTTGTGTGTGTGTGTTTGTGTGTGTGTTTGTGTGTGTGTTTGTGTGTGTGTTTGTGTGTGTGTGTTTGTGTGTGTGTTTGTGTGTGTGTGTTTGTGTGTGCGTGTGTTTGTGTGTGTGTGTGTGTGTGTGTGTGTGTGTGTGTGTGTGTGTGTTTGTGTGCGGTGTAAGCCATTTAGGCTTGGATGGAATGAAGAAATAAGGAAAAAGGGATGGGACATCCGTCTCATGCCCTTGGACCAAGACTTACAACATAGGCTCCCCTAGACTTCAGACCCTCTAACTAGAACTAAATCTACAATTTTCCCTTTGCCTCCAGCTCTCAGATGTCGGATTGTGGGGCTGTGCTACCATCACAGCCCCATGGGTCAGTTCCTTATCGTGTCCCTCTCCTCCTCCTGTGCATGTTTGCTCTGTTCCTCTGAAGACCTGTGGCTCTTACTGCAGTCCGGGAAGAGTCTTGCAAACACCCCGTCAAGACCTCAGTATGTCACTCACTCTCACAACCGCCTCTCTGCCTGTCAGCATCCACTAGTCTACCTTTTAAAACTGATTTTCCAAAATAATTTTAGAGCCTAAATATTGATGGACTATGTAATCCAGTTTTGTCTCCTTTTTACTTGACAAAAAGGTATCTCAATAACAGATGGACCATTCGGGAGCCTGGTTATGCTCACATGTGTGCACACATGCATGAGGACTGGCGAGTGTGTATATAGAAATAGACCTACAGAATCACAGAGCATGGGTTAGTTGTTGCTCTGGTTTACTGATCATCCTAGGTCACTTCCTAAAGGGTGTATGCCAGTCGGCACAACACAGACAGACCCTACTGAATATGTGGGGATTTTGTCTGCCTATTTGCTGAGGCTATCTGGAGGCAAAGTCATCTCAGTGTGGTTTAATGGCATCTCCATGACCATAGATCCTGAGGGCTTGTTATGCCTGGCCCACCAGAATTCACTTACTCTCTGAAATGCTTGTTCACACTTTCTTCCCCTCTCCATGTCAGGTTCTATACATCATTTCTCATTGATTTCCACTTCTTTATCGATTCCACGCTGTCAAATCCCCAACCCCCACTTCAGCTTTATCTTATATAACAGTTACTGCCTCATTTTCCTTGCCAGAGCTTCATTGTTCTCAGTGAAAATAATGTCTTGATTTTTACCGTCAATTTGGTTGTGTTTTCTTTTGTGTGTGCTCTTGTGGCTTGAACTATTCCCTGAAGATACTCTCCAGTGTGATTCTTCCTTTCTTAAAAGTTTTTCCTGAGAGTATCCTCCAGCTTTACCTTCCTAAAGCTATATAACCTTTTCTCTCACAGTTTACTTACACTTAAGAGAATCCATTTCTGTAGAGTATCATATAAAATACTAATTCCTTTTTGTGGACAGGTTGCTAAGCTACACACTGAGTTCATGCCATCCTGGGCTAAAGGAGACCCTGGCTCAAAAAAGCAAAACTCAAATAGCAAAGGACAATTTCCATCTGACTTCTCTCAGCGCTTGTTTTTTATATGACAATGTGAACACAGAAAAGTTTTCCAAGTTACCTATTTTGTCTTGTTGACATATTTATATAGCTGAATAATACACTGTCATAATTACTAAAGAATAAATTGTGACAATTCTTAGAATAATACTTCCAACCTTATGTAGAATAAGGTATATAAGAATATAAGTATATAAGAATAACAGGACATATGTGGCTGTTTTGTGTATCTACATTTTAGAACTAACTTGTCAGTTTCTAGAAATTATTTTATATACCAATTTTGGGGAAATTAACAATATTTATCATGCTTAGTCTTTCAGTGTATAATCATAACTTATGGATACCTTTATTGTCTACAACAGACATGTTCAGGAAAGTTGAATATCTTACATATATTTAGTTATATTTATACCTAGGAGGTCCATATCTTCAAAATATCTTCTGTGGGCTCTAACTTGTAGGTTCCAGTTGACATGTTCAATGTGTACCCAGAAACCTGGAAGACTCTCCCAGATAGATTTGAACATCTTCTTGGGTATCTTTTTATTTCCTCCAGTGGTGGGAGCTGTTTTCATCTGTTACCTTTTCCTCTGCCTTCCACCTCTGACTGGACTCTGGCTTCATGTTGAAACAGCAACTAGGGTAGGAGGAGGAACTCCCTTGTTTCTCATTCAAAAGAGAAACATAGGCTACTTCAGCAGAAAGCCCCGGATCTGCTGTTTCTGTCCATAGACCTTTTGGGAGTCACATGTTTCTCTTTGCATCTCTGGTTTTCTACAAATAGATTGTATTTGTCATAAGCCTTCTCTTGATATAGTAACATGTTATTTGACAACTATATATCTAGAAAAACCACAATGAAAGCCATATAAACTCAAAAAATGAAATATTAGATGTGTTAATATGGCTAATTACATGAATTGGAATTATAAATCTATCTTTAAACTATCTTGCCTTCTCAGAGTAAAACTACAAGGTCCTCATGCCTAGTCTTTTTCTATGTTGCTAGACTGTTTTATAACAATCTGCCTAGAATTTCTGTACCTATGAGGTAGATTGGTTAATAATTTTATTATTATATTTATAAAATATACATAAGAATTATGCCTGGTCATTGCATGTGAGTGGGGTGTCCTAAAGATGTCATGTTTGTTTTACACTATCCTTAACTCCTCTCCATATAAGGCCGTACTTCCTAGTGTTTCTTGAAGCTCTGTTAGCCAATAGGAATAGAAATACAAAGCACATCACATGTATCTGGTATCAGACAAGAATGGCAGCAGCTTGTCTGTATTTTCTGTGTCGATGGCTGTGTTTAGAAAGAGCTATTATATGGTGGAGGAGGATGAGAAGCATGTATGAGTCACAGTGTGGAATATTGAGGCTATTCATTCTTTTGTTGTTCTTTTGTAGAAAAGAATCTTGGGAAATTAAAATTGTCTTCATTAGAGCTGAGGGGAACCGACCAACATTTTCCTTAGGTTTGTGACTTGTGACTTCGATCTGTCAATGGTTTATAAGCTCTCTGGGCCTTTTCTCTTTACACAAATTTCTTCCTAACCCATCCAAACAAGTTAGTAACTTAGCCACTGATCACATTCTGAAACCTTTGTGACACTTGCTAAGTGTCCATCACTTCTATGATACCCATCTTTGCTTCTTAGCATTTTGGTTTGAAGTCTCTCAGTTTTATTGACTTTTAACAAACCAACCTTCCTGGCTTTGTATATTTTCTTTATTTTTCGTGTCATTTCTAGAGCTACTTTCTGGTTTGATTTTTATTTCCTTTAAGATTATATGGCTTTTATTGTGATTTCCCAGATAAATGCTTGCCTCATTATTTTTTAGATGTTTCAAATATAATTATCAACTGCTATAAGTCTTCACTGCATGCTCTTCCATTGTATGGATGTGAAAGATTAATTTCAGTCTTTCAGGTTGGCTTTTTAATTTTTTTCTTTGATTTGTCCTCCAACTGATAGCTTATGTTGCAGCAGCTTTCTTAATTTCTAAATCAATAAGGGTTTTCTAATTATGTTTTTCTATTGGTTTTTAGATTACTTGCACTGTTCCAGAGAGCATAGTATCTGTCATTTCTCTCCTTGAAAACATGTTGAGTCTTACGTTGCTGGTCAGGACTTTTTTTTTTAATGTCCTTGTATACTTAAGAGGAAAATGTGTTTTCTACTTATTAACTATAATGTATCCATGTAATTTCAGTCAGCCAAATTATTAGTCAATCATGTCTATGGTGGCTAATTTTATGTCAACTTGACACAGGCTAGAGTCATCTGAGAGGAGAGAAACCCAATTGAGAAAAAAAAAAAAACTTCATAAGATTGAGGTGCAGGCAAGCTTGTAGAGCATTTTCTTCATTAGTGATTGATGTGAGAGAGCCCAGTCCACTGCAGTTGAAGTCACTCAGTTGGTGATCCGGGATTCCATAAGAAAGCTGATCAAGACATGATGAGCAAGCTAGTAAGCTTGGTCCTCCTCTATGGTCTCTGCATCAGCTCCTGCCACCAGGTTTCTGTCCAGTTTGAGTTCTTGTCCTGACTCCCTTCGATGACAATAAACAGTGCATTATGGGACTGTAAGACAAATAAACCCTTTCCTCCAAACCTTTTTTTTTTTTTTTTTTGGTCATAGTGTTATGTCACAGCAATAGTAACCCTAAGTAGAACAATGGCTTTTGTTTCTTGCAACACGTTTTAAGAGGACTATGTTAATTCTTTCAATTACTAACTTTACTTTTCTTTTTACAATTCTGTCAATTTCGATTTATATAGTTTGTAGGAAAGTTACTGTGTTAAGACTTTTAAGACAGTGGAAAATCACTGTGATAAGTCTTTGAAGCTTTAAGTTAATCACTCTGGTTCCATCATTACACATCCTGTATATAATTATAATTAATTAATAATTAATTATATATTAAATATCATATATCACTCTATTTCCATAAGTAATGTGACATTATTATGAACCCTTTGAGAATAAGGAAAAGAGTATAAAGTAGTTTTCTAACAATGCAAATCATTTATCCTTATGAAGGACTATATCTATAGTGATATATTTCATCCTAAAATTTGTTTAATATTGAAGTAACTATATTATTTATAATTTTACATGTTTTAACATTTCGGGTTCTGATATCTTAGGTACACATTTTATAAATGGTATATAATTATATTACATTGCTACTTTTATTTTTATTTTCCATCAATAGTACAATCTTTACTTAGTAACTGGATGGATCCTTTCCATTGACATTAACATACTTATTGTCTGTCTTGTAATATACCCCATCTGTCCTTCCTCCCTCTCTTTCCTTTCTCCCTCCTTCCTTCCTTCATTCTTCCTCTCTCCCTCTCTCCTTCCCTCCTTCCTTTCTCCTTCCCATCCAGTACTTGGTTGGTTTTCAAGCTCACCCTTTCTTCTTTTACTGATTTTGATTTTGATTCTAATTCCACAGACATTTCTATTTGCTAAAATGGAAGTTGTATGTTTTATTTCTCCGCTCTTATGGTTACTTCAACTATAACATGATAAATGTGTATGTGTATGCACGTTCCATGAATCTGTGGTGGTGGTGGTGGTAGTGTGTGTGTGTGTGTGTGTGTGTGTGTGTGTGTGTGTGTGTGTGCAAGTATTCCATATGATTTGGTTGAATCTCTCAAATGTTACCTCCTAAACTATCCAAAGGACATTACTTTGGCCCTCTGATCAGGCTTGAAACCTGAAAAGCTACTTTCTGCCTCCCACATGATATGTTTCCCTCCTACTCTGCCCCTTTGTTGGAGTGACACCCACAGGGTACACAAAGACCTCAAGTGCAAAGGACCTGCCGGTGACTCCTTACTTGTTCTAGGAGGTTGACCCAACTGCACTCAGTCTGAGTTGCAAACCTCTGCTCCCCATGACAGTTACTTCCTTAGAGACTTATGAGGCATAGAAAGAACGTTAGCTATTATCTTCTAAGTTAACTCACAGCATCTTTGCAAACTGGGCAAGGCAGGGAGAGTTAATGCTATTTTTCAGAAGATAGAGCTGAGATCTGAGGCCACAGCTCTACCCTCCAGCCACAATGCTCAGTTTCTATAGAATATGAATGTAAATATATTCTCCAAGTGAAGAAATCTGCAAGGGATAGACTGTCCAGTTAACATCACAATTTGACTAACTGGACTGGGAACAATACTGTACTTTCTCAGGATTCCCATTGTCACCATTCCCATTGTCAGCTTTACCAATGAGGAACAGAATCTTAGGAACTGTGACTTGCACTCCCTCACCCTTGATCCTCTCCTTCCTCCCTTTCTGTCCTCAATATACCTACCCCTTGCTGTCTTGCTTCTCTTCCTTTCTGTCCTTTTTCCCTTATGGTCCTCTCACTTGAGATTTCCTAAAATTAAGCTGAAGAATTATGAAGGGAAAGTGAGAACACTAGACTCATACCATGTGGGTTGTGTTTCCAGGCTCAGATGTTTAAGCAAACAGCAGCAACCTATGTGACTTCAGCGCACTCCAGCATAACTGGCTGTAGTCTGCTTATCAGGATGTGACACTGTTTTGGCAGTGAAAGCTATTACTCGCTCTGGTACCCAAACCACAATATTCAAAATCTCCAGTCCCAAGGAACAAGCCTCTACCTGTACAATGTTAGCCATGACATCATTTAGCCTTGCTCTCTGTCTCTTGGATCCCTTGTTTATTTCCCTTCTCTGCCTCTGTGAGGTGTGCATTCCGTCTAGAACTTCTGGAACTTCGTGGTTGCCAGGTATTAACCCTCCAGTCAATTCTGAGATTCAGTGGTAATTTGCAAAAAAAGTCATCTCCGGTCAGAAATGGTTCCCTTCCTCAGAAGTAGTTCTGCAGTCAGACTATGTCTAGACATGTAACTTTATCTAATAATATAGTTACCTGAGTTAATGTGCAAAAACAAGTGGATCCCTAGGATGGACAATAGACCGAGAGCTGGGTGGTGACAGTGGATCTTAGTATAGTTGGTACTCCACTCAGAGTTACGGAAACCTTCATGGTGTGTTCTCCTTTAAAAGTCCTGCCATTTCAGGGAGGGGATTTTTAGGTCCTCCACACTTGCCATTGCCCAGGCCAATGAACATGCTAGGTGCTATTTATTCAAGGCCCAGTTTAGATAAATATAAAGTACTTCTAGGTTTCTTGTCTCCCATGAGAACTGTAGTAGACAAGTATCTCTTAGAGCCATATCCCTAGTTAAGCCCACCTGGGGACTTAGTGGAACATGCTGCCCCCACCCCTGCTGCCCCAATCCTCCTCCCCCATCATGTCCCAGGCAAATGAACATGCTGGGTACTGTTTGTCTGAAGCTCAGTTTTAGATGAACATGAAGTATTCTCAGAAGGTTTCTTGTCTCGAATGAGAACTGTGGTAGACTATATCTTGAAGTCACATCTCCAGTTAAGCCTGCCTAAGATCTGAAGACGAAATGTTTGGTTTCTTTAACAACTCAGCTGTGTCACGTAATGTTTTCTGGAAGGTGTCTTGTGAGAGGGCATGTGATATTGTGATGAAAACAGACACTTGAGAGGGTGTGTGGTGGTTAGAATGAATATAAATGGAACCCCACAAACAGTGAGAGAACATTCTTGCATTGCTACAGGGTACAATGGTTTGTTTTGTCACTGATCTTCATTTCCTGGCTGATTGACTTATTATAATTTGGTGGAGTTCTGCTGTTTCTGCTGGATAATGCTGCCAATATTGATTTGTCTTTGGTACTTGTTATTGAACTGGACTGCTAGTATCCTGACAATGAAAAGTGGAATTGCCCCCAATGAACTACTTCTAAACAGGTACACAAAATCCTTTTCCTATTAACCTTACCTCTAGTCAGTGGGTTAGAAGGAAAGTTCAAGCATTTAAGAACCCTAAATATAGTAGGTTTTGAAAGAAAATACTAAGCCTACAGGGATCTTATTAGATCATGTTGGTTCCTCATCAATATCTAGTCTCCTCCTCTTCTGAAAATGGAAATTTAGTTTATTCAGAGTTGCAGCACACTTTCCTTGAAAATTGAATGTCCCACTCTCTCTTGTGGGTGAATATGGTATTATCACTAAGTTCCAGCCAATGGAATGGAAGTGGGTGTAGTTGGACGTAGGAAGACCCAACCCTTCAATGGGAAAAAAAGCACAGCAGGCACAGCAGGCTTACTTCCCTCTGTCCCTCTGTGTGCTTCCCAGAATGAGCCATAGCTGAGAAGATTTTACAACCATTATTTTTATTCAATAAGTAAACTTAGGGTTGGAAGGTAGTCACTCTAAAAGGAAGTTAGCATATCCGACCCCCAATGACAGGCATTGCCATGATAACTTGGGGCTTGCCTGTGGAAAACAACTTTTATAACCAGGAAGAGAAAGAAGATAAAGTTCTGTGTATGCTCCTGCTTGCTGCTCTTAGTTTTTCTTATAATGAGCAGCTCTTCCTAGACTTGAAGATGTGAGATCCTGAGCTAAGTGGGAACCACGATCTTCCCAGAGCTCTATCCCAGCTCCCTACAGGGGGTTTCTCTCCTGTCCTTGAACAATCTACTTAGGCTCTCCTTGTCCCTGCTTGATCTCTTTCTGCAAGAATAGGATCGCTGGGACATCTGCCTCAAACATGGTTATTTAGAAACTTCTTAGAATAGTCCCCCATACATGGTCGTCATGACGTAAATGTTAGTTTTTGTTATTTTTATTGTTATCAATATTCATGAAAGGAGCAAAGCTGTCCTGACATTGATGTCAATTTAACTCTGGTCTTGCTGAATCTACTGCTCCCTTGTATCTCACTCTGACTCTCTCACACTTGTGATGGTTACTCCTGAATGACCACAGCCTTTGCCTCTTCTGTAGAGATGTCAGAGATGTGGATACACACCCCCTTGATTTCCGAACAACCTGGTTTCCATTTCCATATGTGTATGTAATATACATATATATATACATATATATATCATACACATATATGTACACACACATACACACACAAATACACACACACACACACACACACACACATTGCTTGGTGTTCAAACTGTAAGTCAGCAACAACTCTGGGAACTCGTGTGCAAACTTTACAGCACACAGACATATTCTCCAATCTACACTCCACAGGAAATAAAACACGACTATCTCTATGACACAGGGCAGGATGGGACAGATGTTACCAAGCTCTGTACACACATGTTGCCACTATGCAGACCTCAAATGACAATAAGTCCAGATGCCTTCCCTGGGCTCCCTGGGACATGAGAACAGGATTGGCTGAAATTAAAAATGACATGGGAAGAATGAGGTGCCATTTGAGGAAGACACAAAAAGCCATAAAGGCCTGAATGCTCTGTGTCCCCACCCACATTGTGCGGCATCTGCTGTTGACCTATTGTCTTTTGCATCCTTTTGTGCTCGGCCACCTCAGAGATTTCTGGGACAGTACAGACGTCCAGACCTGCTCTGAATAGGCTGTTTGCTGAGCACTTGTGTGTCTAGCGAGGGTCACTGTGTGGGGCTTGCTGGCGGGAGGACAGCCACATGCTTGCTGTGGCAGATAATGGGTAGCTGGGGTGGGGTCGGGGCCTCCCGTGAAGGTCACCAGGCAGGTACATGGGTTGAGGAGTCTGGCTTCTGTTTGCTTGCAGAAGAGGCTGTTTTGATTTTCCTGGATGTGTTTCTCTGGGCAAGGCAGAAAGAGAAAATGCAAATGAGTCAAAGGAGAAGCAAGTCACCCATGCACAATCCGTAGGACTTTACTACTCTGAGTATCCTGAAGATTTCAGTCACATCAGCTGCCAAGAGGACTGCCTGTGCTGGCATGGTTCAAAGAGCAGGTTCCTGTGCACAGGCCACCAGGGCACAGCTATCACTCTCCACTCATTTTTTTGCAAGTCCAATGGCCTGACTGCTCATCTTGGGGGGGGGGTGTGAAAAAGAATATCCTTCGTTTACAACCCCCAAGGGATCCACTCTGTGCTCAGGGACTCTGCGCATCCTGAAAGAGCTGCCCCGGGGCTCTGTTGGATATTATAGGTCACCAGCAGTGCATGGCTTAATAAAGGGGAGAGGGAGAAAATTTCCAAACAGCTACATTTTCCTGCCAGACTCGGTGTGCGTCCCTGAGTCCTACGCCTGCTGCCTTCCTGGGGCTTTGGATAATTATCGGATTGCTCTCCTGTCTGGACAGATGTCTGCTTCGCAGGGCTAGTGGAGAGTGGCTGATTAGACAGTTCTCAGATGAATAAGGAAAGGGAACCTTTTCCTTCTCTGTGGTCACAGAAGCACAGTAGCTGGGCTGCATCCATAGCACAGAACGAGGTGGACAGTTGAGACAGCTTTGTGTAGAGTTTTCAACGTGAAAATGCTTCCAGGAGAGAACTACCAGAGATATAATGACCAAGCTGTAGTTTCAAAAAAAAAAAAAAATAAGAAAGCTGACTGACTAAAAGAAAGTGTAGGAAAAACCAAGCGGGGAATGTTGCTTTTGAATTTTTTTTTCTCAAATAGCATATTATAAGACAAAAGCAGGATCTTCTTCAACCTAATATTAATTAATTCCATATTGAAGCAAGAACCTGCTTCTATCCTTTCCTGGGTATTTTCCTGGTGGGTACTTTCCTGAAGCTATTCAAAACAACTCTATGCTTTTTGATATGCATATGATGCCTTATGTTTCTAAACCAGGCCTCTGTGCTGCACTCAGAGACACGTTTAAGCACACTGTCCCAAGCACGGTGCTGTTACGGTTGTTTATTACATCACCAGCCACATCGGTGACAATAATGCAGTCCACTCTGGACTAGAATATGTAAATGACATGGGTAACATGATTTCGACCCCTCTCCTCTTCGGAGCCCAAGCTGAGCCACGAGGTCCAGCAGCTGCCAGGGAAGGGATTATATAGCCGTGCCTTGGGATCTCGTTAGGTGCGGGTATGGGGGTGAGCAGGGCCTCTGCTTTCTGTCATAGGATTCCCACATGGCTATCTCTCTACCAGGCAGAGTAATACCTGTGTTCTTCCTGCAGTCTCAGGGTTATCAGGAGGATTAATGAGATAATCCCATCGTAAAGATTTTTGACATCAAAAAAGTAGACCCTCTCCTAGGAAGGGGGCAAGCTATACTTTTCCCTCTGAGGAACCATCACTCTGACACAAGCCTCCCTGGCCCCTCCCCTGTGGCTATGTATCCTTAGTGCCCTTCACTCTGGCATTTTGTGCACTGTATTGTGCACTGTGTCCTCTGGGTCCCGGAAGATCCTGGAGGTCAGTGTCCAGTGCCTTTTTCTCCCTCTGGAGCTGCTTCAGCTCTGGGTACTACACCAGCTTGGCAAACCTTTGTTGAAGAAATGACAAAGTGCCAATAACTGTCATCATTATTAATTTATTATTATTATAGGCAAGATTATATAGCAAGTAATATAGAGTATACTTGTTCCACAATGCTTGGAACCAGAAGTGTTTCAGATTTTGAAGTTGTTCACATATTGAAATATAGAAACAGGTTTTTATCACCTGTAGTCCGAAAAGGCCCAAATCCAAAATGCTACCAAATCTGACACTGCTTGGATATCATATTGGCTGTCAAAAGGTTTTTAGATTTTTGAGTACTTTAGATTTGGGCTGCCCAGATCGGGGATGCTTGATCGAGATCATAAAATATTGCCTCAACTCCTCAGCACAGCTTATGTTTAGGAAATCCCTCTTTGTTTCTTTTGACAGGAAACACACAGTAGGGCTGGGCATAGATCAGGAAAAATGGCCAGCTTCTTTCCCTCTGGTAACCAGCCTTCATTCCTTTGACCGAAAATTAGTTTTAATAGACAGCCCTCTTAGAGCCAACCTGTTCTTTGATCACTCATGGAATTAAAACCTATGGTTCTCAGAGTGGCTGACACTATTTGCTCTGGCCATATGAGAAATGATACAGTTTGCAGAACAAAGGGAAAAGACAAAAGTATATAGAGTCCCCATGTTATCTAATGTGGTGTCTGATTGGCGACCAATAGGTCTAACCTGGCCTGAGATTCTTGCCTGTTATCCCAGTTCTCTTTAAGGCGATGGTTCTCAATCTGTGGGTCATGACCCCCTCGGGGTCAAATGGCCCTTTCACAGAGGTCACCTAAGACTATCAGAAAACACAGATATTTACATTACAATTCCTAATAATAGCAAGATGATGGTTATAAAGTAGCAACAATAATAATTGTTTTGTGGTCACCCTCCCAACCAGGGGTCACCACAACATGAGGAACTGTATTACAGAGACACAGCATTAGGAAGGCTAGGAACCTCAGCTTTAAGGACTTTGATGCTGTCCAGGAAGAGGAGGTCCCAGCTCATCACCACTCATTCTCTCACTCACAATCCGTTGTAAAGGAATGCAGCCTAACAGGCCCTGGTGGCAGCTGAATTTACCAGCTTTATCTGGTTCAGCTACCCTTTAAATGTGTTATCTGCCTCATGCTGTGATCGGAAGGAAGCCTTCTAAACTGGTTCCATCGGCCTCACCTCTCACTGCCCACCTCTGACCCTTGTATGGGGGTTGTATACAATGACTGCCTCCCAATATGTAGAACATAGCAAAAAGGTCAGGCAGGTCTAAGAATAAACCACAAGACTATGGTTCTCTCCTTGTCTCTTTCTGTCTAGGCTTACCCACAGCGATGAACTTAGCTCTATGGGGAGCAAAAAATTGATGACAGCCTTAGGCCAATATTTATTAAGAAAACCAGGTCTCAATGCAACAGCCATGAGGAACTCACTCCTGTTAACATCCCTGCATGTATATGGAAGAAGTTCCTTCTGCGTCTCAGCCAGTGCCTCAGTAACAGCCTTAGGTGGGACCCAGAGCTGGCAGCTTAGTGCTGTGTGGATGAACCATGAAGGAGAAACCCAGAAGAGCCTTGCCTAGACTCCAGGTCTGTAAAACTGTGAGAGCCTAGCACTGTGTTGTCAGCTGCTGAGTTTGTGATCATTTGTTCCCTAGCTATAAATAACTGATTTTTTGTTCAGTCTCAGGTTGTGTATTACCCCGGAGTGCAAGAAGATTCCAATGAAGTAACATCATGGCTCCCACTGATGCCCAGTGATGTCACTGCCCAACACCTGCCTTGCATTTGTGGTAAGGCTGTGGTAGACACCCCTGCACTACCGCTTATATAAAAGTATAACCTAAGGTTAGCAAGATGACTCAGTGGACAAAGTTCTTGCTGTCAAACCTGATGACCTGAGTTCAACCTCCAGGACCCACACGGTGAAAGGAGAGAGAGCAGACTCTCCAATGTTGGCCTCTGACCTCTACAAGTACCCCGCGGCATGAGAATCCTCCCACAGAATAAATAAGCAAGATGATAAAAACCAGGATAGCCTATCCGATTACGTGTAGCATATATCAAGAGATCATGACAGTGGGCAGTTTATGCATAATAACCCTGCTCATTACATTTTGCTGCATATTCCCTTTGCTTATAAAAATGTGCACTGTAAAACTAAGTGGTGTAATGCTGCAGTAGCCTCAGACAGTTCGTGTTTATGGTGTCTCCTGATTGCACCGGGAGGCTGAGTGGCTGCCTCACCTTTTCTGCAGTTGTGCAAGCACATTGTCTGGTGTTCAAACTGTGGTGAAGTAGCCCCATGCTGCAGCTCTCCAAACACACCCCCGTGTCAGCAACTTGTGTCTACAAACTGAGAGAATTAGAAGAGTGGATTGTGGACTTTTTGCCTTCTGTTCCTGGCTCAGCCCATTGCTCTTAATGGACCATCAAAAGTCCATGTTGTCATACTCTGTCAAAGGGGTTCTCATTTGCTGGCTGAACAAAAACCTTCACGAGCGTTAAGTTGCCTCTTGTTTATGAAAACTCTGAATATGAGTTTTCACAGGAACACACTCACTGTGTTGTCGGATGTGATACTATTGGTGTTTACAGAGATTTTAAAATTGCTTGCACAGGAAATGGGTCCCTGATCCCAATTGCTCATAGCTGTGCAGTGGCCTGGGGGTGGGGAAGCCGCAGGCAGAGCCACACAAATGACTCTGGTTTGTCTGGGTCCTTATGGGCATCAGATATGGACTGAAGGGGGCAAGACCAGGTCCGACGAGTCCTCTGCCCCCTCCTTTGGCAGTCACGTGATTCTTCTTCCAGCCTTGGCTTGATGGCAGCCCTTCTGCCCTGCCACTTTCTGAGATCTTGAATAATTTCATCCCTTGTTTGCGGGGCTCCTGAGGTGAGGTTCCATCTTGCTCCCCAGAGCAGTCTCCTTTTCTATACATTTAGCTCTCCATCCTCTGTTCAGTGATTTCCCTGCAATTCACCTGCTAAAAGTTCCCTTCATGTCTTGCACGCACTTGTACAAATGCACACCACCTCTTGCATGGTGCAGGGTCTTGGGAAATGGCTGAAAAGAAATATGTGATAAAATTCTTCATGTGAGGAGGGGAAAATGAGCAAGGCCTTTGGTCTTCAGTAAATGCAGGGGAACCTGCTGGGAGATTCACAGAGGGACAGTCACTTGGAAAGGTTATCTTTGTTTAGAGATTGTATTCATTTCTTTCCTAAGATAGAACATTCTGATTAAAATGAGTGTGTTCGATGTTTTCAACATATGCTTGATCCTTCTCTCTCCCTCCCCCTTCTCTCTATCCCAAATTTTACTAACTGTGCTCCACCTAGGGGTGAAGAGAGAACTGGCATGCGCACTAACTACCCTTGCCTCAGGGTGCCTTCAGGGCTCAGGCATAACTCTTTGTCTTCTGTCATATCTACAGAAGCATAAGACGACTGTGTTCCCTTCCCATCCCTGACCTTCCAGCCTCTAGGACTGCACTGGGGAGAAGCTCCAGGACTTGTTTTGTTTCACCACAAATACGACCCAAGGCAGAATCAGTGAATTCTATGCCTTGGCTTGTTTTTCTAGAGGCCTCCTCAAGAGTCTGTTTCATTTGGTGATTCTAAAAGCTTTGTTTTCTATGATTTCAAAGCTTTGTTTTAGGTTTGTCTTTCTTCCCCCCCCCCCCCCGACTCTCTAATCTTTCTGCTTTAGGAAGCTGAGAAATGAAAACACTGTAAGATACAACTTTAGCATGCATGGCCGACACTAGGGGCTAAGAACAGTCGCATTTCTACCGCAGTGGCAAGGCTCGCAGCACTGGGGACTATGAGACACAATTTTACTCACAATGGAATCTGGGAGACAAGTGAAATTCACACTTAAGTATTTAGTTTAGAATTCAAGAGCTCAGGAAGTGTTTGCTTCATGTTCTCATCCAAACATGCTCATTCCTGTTTTTCTCATGATTACCCTGAAATTGCGAGAAGTGTGTGTGTGTGTGTATGCGTGCGCACGTATGCATGTTGATTCAACACACACGAGTGTGGAAACTAGAAGTCAACTCCAGCTGCTATTATGCAAAATACATCCATCTTTAGGTGTTTGCTTGATTGCTGAGGTGTGGGCACACACATGTGTGGTAAGTATATGTGAAGGCCAATTTGTGATGTCAGGTAACTACTCTCTACTACGGACAGCTCAGTTAAACCAGAGCTCACTGATTTACCTAGTCTAAGGTAACCAGCTTGCTCCACAGATCCCTGCCTCTGCCTCTTGAATGCTGGAATTACAGAGAATGAGCCCTCATTCCCATCTAGCCTTCCCATGGGTACCAAGGATCAGAACCCCAGTCCTAGTGCTGGCTATACAAGTTCTTCTCTCAACTAGCTCCTCACCCCTGCCTAGGGTTTGGGTATGAGGGAGTCTCTCCCTGGGGCCTGAGGCTCAGTGATTTGGCTAGACTGGCTGACCAGTGAATCCCAAGGTCCCTGCTGTCTCCAACACCCTAACTCTTTAATTGCAGACAGGTGCCACCATGCCCACGTGCTTGCATGGGTGACGAGATGAAGCTCAGGCCCTCATGTTTGTGCAGCAAGTACTTTCCCAGTGAACCAGTTTTCTATATCCTTAGTGGCAGAATTGTCGAACGAGTTAGGAGATAAACTGCTGGAACCTGCCAGCACACTTCCCTCCTCACTTCTGACTCCTGGCTCTCCTGCTTTAGTTGTTTTCATGAGTTTTTTTTTTTTGGTTTTGGTTTTGGTTTTTTTTTTTTTTTTTTTGGTTTTGTTTTTTTGTTTGTTTGATGCTTGCTATAAAAAGCTGATACTTTGCAAGAACCAAAAAATTCCTTTTAAATGGCAAATCAATTATTTTAGAGCTACAAATGGCTTGGTCCAGTCTCATTAGTTTACCTACCTTTTGTTTGTTTTTAGCAGAGGATAGTATTTTGCACAGGCCTTAACTAGGCTATCTACATCTTCATCCGGGGTCTAGAAAGAAGCAGATGGTGGAAGAAGAGTCTAGATCTGGACTGCACTGAACATGGTCAGAGTTGAAGTAAAGGAAAAGAAGTAGGGGTGGTCAGAGCTTATGCACACAGTTATATTGTGTGTGGAGACAACGTCTTTAAAGAGGTAAAGTTAAAATAAGACCTAATCCAATCTGACAGATGCCCTTATAGGAGATACAAGGAACACACACACAGACAGACAGACAGACAGACAGAGAGACACACACACACACACACACACACACACACACACACACACATGCAGAGAGAGAGAGAGAGAGAGAGAGAGAGAGAGAGAACCACAGGAAGACTATAAGAACAGGTTTCAGGCAAGGGAACAGGTTTCTGCCAATGCACTAATCCTTGACTTCCCATTCTACAAGACTGAAAGAAAGTAAACCCTGTACTTTAAGCCACTCGGTTGTGGCATTTTGCTCTAGAAGCCTTAACTGTCTGATACCAAGGTCAAGGTGAGAGCAGAAGTCAGAAGCAAGTGAGGACGGAGAAAGAAGAGAGTGGAGTGGGACAAACAGGTCCGGCATCTGAAGAGCAATCCGGTGCAGGTTGGAGACAGCCCTGCAGGACGCAGATTCAGCTGACCACACTGTCACCCCTTCAGTTTGAGGGAGCTCTCTCTCAGTAGATTCAAAGTGCCTTAAATGACCAGTAAAAGCTCCCAAGCTTACCAGACAGTCTGCATCCTTCATGCAGAACAGTGTATTGGTGAGCAGCAGGATAAGGGGAAAAGTAAAAGAACGGATATGCTAAGCAGCTCTTCAATGTGAGAATGGGTCTCCATCAAGAGCCACATGTTGTATGAAGACTGAGAACACAGAACCAGTTGACACAATGAGTCTGAAGATGGAGTCAAGAGAAGCAGGTTTCTAATCCTGGGAGTAGAAGGAAGAGATTCTACTGTATGACCTCTAGATGAACTTCCCCTAACAGTGCTTTCTTTAACCCACTGAGATGGCTCTGCTCTGCAAACCTGTGTGATAACTATTCCATTCGAAGAACCCGATATGTAGCAGTAATTGAAAGCTGACTAAACATGCATCGTCTCTCTTCCTCTCCTTCCTCCCCGCCCCCTTTCTCCCTTACCTTCTCTCTTCCTGTGCTGTGAATCATGAAGCATTAATGGGCTGAGGCTGCCCTGCACTGTGTGGTCCTCACCCGGATCTCAGCCTGGTCTTAAAAGTCCTTCTCTTTCCAATGGTCCACATGCCAAGCAAGGTTGGATGTGCTATTTCACGTGTCTTATCAGTCTGAACAACTTTGAAACACCCAGAAAACATGTGAGTTACTTCTCTAGCTGATCATTTTCAGCACTCCGAAAAGGCACCGGAGGAACCAACTTAAATGAGGGATGTTTGATTTTGACTAATGGTTTCAGGGGTTTACTTTGGCTGGCTCGATTACTATTGGGCCTCTGGAAGAGCAGAATGTCATGGCAGTGGAGTGGTGGCAGAGAAGGCTGCTTATCCTGTGAGGTTCAGAAGCCAGAAGAGGAAGAATAAGGGACAGTGGACCAGATCAATCCTTCAAAGGCCCATGCTTCTAATGACCTCCTTTTTCCAACCAGGTCCCACCTCCTAACAACAGTCGATGCACTGGCTAATAATTCATCGACGCATTAATGTATTGAGGATACTCAAGGCCCCATGGATCTACTGCATTTCAGTAGTGCCACCAGGTGTGGGCCAAGCCTTCCATGCATTAGCTTTTGGAATCACTTTATATCCAAACCATAACAGCTGGATAAGGTCAAATAGAAGTTTCAAGAAGGTTCATGTACATTGTTCTAGACATATTACCGTGGGCTGCCAGCATCTGGACTTGGCACACTTCCATTACCATTTCCAAGATGGACAAATGGATACACAGAATGACACAAGAGCCTCTTCAAGTTTGCAGAGACAGTTGTCCACTTGAGAGCCACAGCTTCGGGGACTCATCTCCATCCCTGTGCAGTACAGACCCTTTCAGATTTGTCTCAGTCCATGAGGAGAGGCGTGACAACTTCTCACTCCGAAGCCATTGTTTACATGATCTGCTTTATTTATGGCTGCGATTTGAGCAATGCTTTGGTTTAATGAGCTTTAGAGTTGAAGAGCCCTTATAAATCGCAGTTCTAGCTCTGAGATTGAACACTAAAGCAAAGTGGCTATTAAAACAGAATTACATGTAAAGACTTTGACTCAGCACTCTGGTCCCTGGGAATGAAGCTTTTGGAAATAAAAGGACAAATCAAAAAACACTACACTTTCAAGAATAATTTCTGCAGATTTGCTTATAGTAGGAGGGTATAAGGAAAAAGTGAATGCTAGTCATAGGGAAATAGATTAAAATAATGAGCTATAATAAAAAAATGGAATATTATATAGCCATTGAAATGATGAGCTCGATGCATATGATATAACTGGAACATATTCTACAAAAAACCCCACAAAATTTAAGTAAATATATACGACACAAGAATGTTTACATGCTGAGGACAAAGACTGTTATTTCCCATTATATAACTTCAAGAAAAGTATTAAATGACAACTCCAAACAAAATTAAAAATGTAAAACAAAAATAAAAATTTAAAGTTATTTTTTAAAAAGAAATTGCAGTTCAATATTGTTGGATCAGGTCTATCACAAGATGAAATATTTCAGTCATCACCCCAAAACTGGTGGTATTCTTAGTGAGAAGCCCTAAATCTTCCAAATAAAATGAGAAATGAAATTTGATACTGTACTACAAGTTCTAACCAAGAAAGAAAGAGAAGGAAATCATCGTAACTCTAAGGATAGAGGGAAACAGATTACCATAGGATTGATGACCATATACCCAGAGAATTAACCCATGCATCACCCAGGAAAACTGTCAGCATTCCACAATTAAAAATAGAACTCAGAGAATGGGTGTACAAAGCAATGACATTAGCTTTCACACACAAGTTCATATGTGACATCACCTAAGAGACAATAACATGACAAAAGCAGTCAACACAGGCATTCATAAGAAAATGCAGAAGCCCTGGGACTTTTTCACTTATTATTAATGCGATACTCTAAGAGAGCTAAAAAAGGCTTTCAAAAACTGGAGGCACACACTATGGCAAAGGGGAAGAATTTCCATAAGCTGATTTCAGTGTAATCCTGATTTTAAAAAGTACCTACTTTATAAGAAGTTAGACAATGCCAGCCTAAAATTCCCATGGGAAATAAATCAATAATCAGGAAATGCCTGAAAAAGAACAATGGTGGGCAAGAAAATTATATACCAGGAATTATGATATTTAAAACAATTTTTGAACCTTCCTCTATGAAAGCATTATGCTAAGAATATATGAGCAGACTTATGAAATTGACTAAAAGTCCCTGAAAAATATGTCTGAAGAAATATAGAGATCTGAAATCAGCATATGATAAGGAAGTTATCCCAGCCAGTGGTGAAATGATTCAGTGTATAATACTGGGGAAAATGGAAACTCATCTACACACATAGATGCATGAGTAATGCAAATGGTAGGACTGTCTCTAACTGATAGTTATTTAAATATAGACATGTAAACCATGAGGGTTCTAGCTAAACACATGGGAGAATTCTAACCTTGGAGTGGTAGGGGCCCCAATAATGGCTAACGTAGGCTTCTCAGAAAAGGGACTGATAAATGCAACTCTAAATAACTGAGATCTCAGAAACTGAGTACTGTAGACCAAGATGGCAGATGGCAAAACTGCACCCGTGAGACTAACGGAAGTCAAGACCCAAAGCCACCAATGGATAAAAGAGAGAGCTAAGGAAAACAGAAGCCAAGATGAAATGTTCTCCATGATGAAGTCAGCAGGTGCCCCTACTGACACCTCAGTTCTCAGGTTGAGTTTCTTCCTGCTGGGATGCTTAGTTATGGACTCCAGACATCAGAGTCAGAAAGATGGTCCCTGCTGCTGGAACGTCAACCTGATGCATGAATTTCACGTGATGGGGCTAGCTAGTGGCGTACAGTGCTCACGACCCCAGAAAGTAAGAAGTCAGAGCTTTGCAACACCCAAATCACCACCCTCATCATTGCGCAGATGAACAGAGATAAAGCACAGGAGGTGAGGCTGGCCCAGAACCCCAGTCACTGTGGAGATAGAAACAAAAGCTTGGTAAAGGAGTCTGGACCTGAAAGGCCCCACTGTCTCTCTCTACCCCACCCTCACCCCGAGGCTAACACGAGCAATACAGGAAGCTTGTTGTAGACCTTGGTTGATCTAGTATCCTGATGGACACAGACAAGGGAAACACAACCAGGCAAGTGTGCCACACCCACTTACAACTTCAGTCAGAAGAAACCTGACAGAGACCAACAGACTCCCGAAACACCGTAGCCTGGCTTGTAATGTACAACCAGAAGGAGTCAGGGGATTCTGGCAGAGGATGGGCTTTAGCCGCAAAACCCGTTTCTGGAAGGATACCTGACTTAACTTCTTTCACCCCACTTTGGAAACTGATTACAAAAAGGAAAAAGGACACAAATGCAGAGAAGCCATGTCATCTTAATCAGGAGGAAATACTGAGAGCACAGGTGTTTTCTTTTCTTTTGTTTGTCAATTTTGCTTTATTTTATTATTTAATTTTATTTTTTTAATTTTTAATTTTATTATTTACACTTTTGTATTTGGCTGTTCCATAGCTGTGTTTTAACTCATCTACAGATGGAAATGGCTTTTAAGCCTGTCCTTTCTCTGTGCTAATATTAAATATTTTCTGTAAACTTTGGGAATCCTAAACCACACACTTTCTTTCTCATTCTTACTTTGCCTCTCGTTTCTCCATTCTGTACACTCCACTGACTTTACTTATTGACAACTTTAGCTGTATAGAAACTCTATACTATATTTCCCCCAACCAGCATCCTGCAGTTAACACTAGGAATACTGTCAAGCCTTTATACTTGTTCTTGCAGTTGGGCCCCTGGATCATAAATCTAAGTCAGCTCAACTCCCCAGGAGGACTCACGTTAAATAAATCAAGCAAAAGCAATGGGAATGGAAGGGACCAAAATGGAGGACACATGTATCCCAGCCAGCACATGTGTAAAACACAGACAAGGAACAGAAAGACCATGAGTCACCAATCCACTCTGAGGCCTTGACAAGCTCAGGACCTCTCAATGCTAGGGGACAAGGATAATGGGATTACTGAGATGTCAGAAAGAGATTTCAGCATCCAAGATTTACCAAAGACTGATGACAGTATAAAGCACTCAAAAAAGATAAAGGAAACAAAGACATGAACACAGGTCCCAGACAAGAACGTCAGTAAAATGGTTGGAACTCTCAATATCGCAGAGTGAAAAAGTTGAAGTATGAATGAAAAAACATGCCAAGGAAATTGAAATTCCAAAAAGAATCAAAAATTCTGAAAATAAAATAACCTAGCAGTTTAAAAAAAAGTACAACAGAGAACACCATCAAAACACAAGACAAAGAATAAGAATGAATTCCAGAGATGGACAAGGTTGAGGCAATTATGCACTGAGACATTTATACATTTAAAAATTAAAGGACGTTATGCAAACATCCAAGAGCTCCAGGACATGTTCAGGAGGCCAAACTAAGAACTCACAGATCAAAGGAAGGAGCTCAGATAAAGTAAGGAGATTTAGGCAGGTTATTCAATATCATTATAGCCAAGAATTTTCAAAACCTAGAGAAAGAAATTGGCATCCAAATGAATGAGGCATTGAGAACCCCAAACAGGCAAAAACCAGAGAACCTTCCCATGAAAACATAGCGAATAAATCAAACACATAAAGAAACAACACTCAAAGTTTTAAGAGATAAAACATTAACTTACATACAAAGACAGAAATATTAGAATATCATCAGATCATTTATTGGCCACCCTAAAAGCCCCCAAAGTATTTTTATTGAAGTAAGTAATTAAATATTGAAAGTGTAGGTAGTAAATAAATAACTGGCAACCAAGACTGCTATATCCAGCAATGTTGTCTATTAATGTTGGTGGAGAAATAAGAACATTTCAAAGCAGAAACATCAAGGCAATTCGTGGCAAATAAGCCAGCACTACAGAAAATTCTTGAAAGTATATTAAACACAAAAGAAGAAAAAGGCTCATCCCTAAGAACATAGGAAACTATAGTTTTGTGAGAGGGACAGATGAACAGATGACAGCTTGGAAGAACCCCATCATGTACAAATACCACCATGAATAACTTATCAACAGATCACTAATACTAACAGAGGAAAAGGAATAGAACTATCAATCCAACCAACCAGAGCAACATCCAATGAAATCACGGGAAATAGAAAAGCCCTCTCAAAAACAGTGTTAAATGCAAATGACCTCAACTCATCTGTTTAAAAATGCAGATTAACTGACTAGATTAGAAACAAAATTCAACTATATGCTTTCACCAAAGAAATAAACCGAGACAGCATAGACAATCATAACAATGAGAACCACAGGGTAGAAATCAACTTACCAAGCAAGTGGAAGCCATAAGCAAGCTGGCATTGAGATCCTCATATCTGATCATGTAGACTTCAAACCAATACTAACCATAATAAAAACAGGCCACTGCATTAATCAAGGGACCAACACATCAAGGAAATGTAGAATATATATTTTTATGTACAGTATCTTTAGACTCTTAAGTTCATAAAATAAACATTAAAAGGCATAGAAGTCACTTAGGTCCTGAGACAGCAGTAGTGGAAGGCCGCAAAATTCCACTTTTAGATTTTCAAAACAAAAAAAATTGGAAAGCAAACTTCAGAGCTAAAATTACACCATAAATGAACTGGATTTAACAGACTATTCTAGCCAACACATAGAGATTCCTCTCAGCAGTTCATGGAGCCTTCTTTAAAACTGATCACATTGTAGACTACAAAGAAAGCCTTAAAAATACAAAAAAAAAAAATATCTTATCAGATGACAATGGAATAAAACTAGGACTTACTAAGAGAACACTTAAAACCTACATAGGTTAGTGGAGCCTCTACAATATACTTTTAAATTAACAGTAGGTCACTGAAGAAATCAGAGAGGAAATTAAAAATTCCTAGAACCAAAGGAGAATGGTAGCACAGTTCACCAGATCCTCTGGGTGACGGCCAAAGCAGTTCCAAGAAGTGAGTTCACAAGCATAGATTCTCAAATAAATAACCTGAAGTTGTGTCTTCCTACCTCAAGATTAAGATTAGAAATTAGAAGTAGATCTTCATATGTCAAACTAAGAAGAAAACCCTCACTGGTATGCTTTCTATTTTTGAATTTTAGTTCATTTCAGATGTAGTAGAGTTGACAGCTAGGAATAGTCAGCCATCATACAAATGATCTACCAAAATTAAAATCCAAAGACATAAACAATTTAAACAGACCCATGGCAAGCCATGGAATTAAAATAGTAAACGTCTCCCCACAAACTAAAACACATTTCTATAAAAAAAAAATTGAGACAAGGTCTTACTGTGTAGTTCTGACTGACTTGGGACTTTGTAGACTAAACTGACCTTGAATATATAGAAATATGTTTACCTTTGCCTCTGCCTCTCTGCCTCTCTGCCTCTCTGCCTCTCTGCCTCTCTGCCTCTCTGCCTCTCTGCCCCTCTCTGCCCCTCTCTGCCCCTCTGCCTCTCTGCCCCTCTGCCCCTCTGCCTCTCTGCCCCTCTCTGCCCCTCTGCCTCTCTGCCTCTCTGCCTCTCTGCCCCTCTGCCTCTCTGCCTCTCTGCCTCTCTGCCCCTCTCTGCCTCTCTGCCCCTCTGCCTCTCTGCCCCTCTCTGCCTCTCTGCCTCTCTGCCCCTCTCTGCCCCTCTCTGCCCCTCTGCCCCTCTGCCCCTCTGCCTCTCTGCCTCTCTGCCTCTCTGCCTCTCTGCCCCTCTCTGCCTCTCTGCCCCTCTGCCCCTCTGCCTCTCTGCCCCTCTGCCCCTCTCTGCCCCTCTGCCCCTCTGCCTCTCTGCCCCTCTCTGCCCCTCTGCCTCTCTGCCCCTCTGCCTCTCTGCCTCTCTGCCCCTCTCTGCCTCTCTGCCTCTCTGCCCCTCTGCCCCTCTGCCCCTCTGCCCCTCTGCCCCTCTGCCCCTCTGCCCCTCTGCCTCTCTGCCTCTCTGCCTCTCTGCCCCTCTGCCCCTCTGCCCCTCTGCCCCTCTGCCCCTCTGCCTCTCTGCCCCTCTGCCCCTCTGCCCCTCTGCCCCTCTGCCTCTCTGCCTCTCTGCCTCTCTGCCTCTCTGCCTCTCTGCCTCTCTGCCCCTCTGCCTCTCTGCCTCTCTGCCTCTCTGCCCCTCTGCCTCTCTGCCCCTCTGCCTCTCTGCCTCTCTGCCTCCACCTCTGTGCACTGGGATAAAGGGATTCACTGCTGTACCCAGCCAATTTCTAAAGACTTTTAAAGATTTAATGCCAGTACTTCTCAAACTTTCCCACAAAATAAAAAGGAAATGAGTACCACAAACTTCATTATATGAAACAAGTAGTTCCCTGACAATAAGAACAGGAAGAAATCCCAACAAAAGAATAAAACTACAAATCATTTTTCTGATGAAGTTAGATATAAAAACTCTAAACAAAATATTCACAAAATGACTTCAAAAGTATGCCCTTGTCTCCTCTCACTCAACATAGTGTTTGGCATGTTAGCTAGAGCAATACAATAATAGATAGATCTCAAACAGATATTTATGAGGAGGTCTAATTATATTTATTCGAAGGTGACATGATTCTGTACTTAAGACATTCTATGCTCTCCATCAGAAAAACGTTTAAATCTAATAAACACCTTACGTAAAGTTTTCTTTAAAAAAAAGTAACAACCTTTCAATATGTCAATAATAAGCTTACTGAGAAAAATTATGGAAAATATGACATTCACAGTAGTTTAAAAAAGCAAAAACAACTGAGGATAAACCTAACCAAGAGATTAAGACCTCTACAATGACAACATTAAGATACTGTATAAAGAAATGGAAAGGGTCCTAGCCATTAAAAAGACCTATCATACTCTTGGATTGTCAGAAATAATGTTGTGAAAATGGTTGTATTACCAAAGATAATCTAAAGATTCAATACATTCTTCACCAAAATTCCAATGAAATTCTTCACAAAATTAGAGGAAACAAACCTAAAGTTTATGTGGAAAGAAAAAGACACCAATAAACAAGAAATCTCAAGCAGAAAGAAAGCTGCTGGACACAATACTGTGATGTGACCTCAAGGTATACATCACAGTCATAGTGACAAAGACAGCATAGCCCTGACATGGAAATGGATATCTAGGTTGATGGAACATAACAGAAGGCACATAAGTAAGCCCACATAAGTTCTAGCCACCAAAGTTTTTGACAAACGTGTCAAAAGCACACACAGAAAAAGCCTATTCCCCAAACGATGCTGGTAGAATTGGTAATTACCTGGCAGAGAGTGAAATTAATTCCTTATCTCTCACTCTGCACAAAATTCAACTTAAAACTGATCACAAGTCTCAATCTAAAATGCAAAACATTGAAACTACTTGAGGAAAGCAGAAAAACCACTCCAAGATGTAGGCACAGAGAAAAGCTTATGGAATAAGACCTCAAGAACAGAGAATGAAATCTTATAGAATTTAGAGACTTCTGTACAGCAAAGGAAATGATCCAAATAATGAATAGATGATCTAAGAATGGGAGAAAAATTTGCCAGCAATGCTTCAGATAAGAGGATAATATCTAAAATATATAAAGAACTGTAACGTTGAAACTTTAAAATAATCAAACTATCTATTCATAAAGTGGACTAAGGAACTGAACACATGGTTCTTAAAGGATGAGGCACAAATGCCAATAAGTATTTTTAAAGTGTTCTAAGAACTGGTGATGAAAGTAGACAACTTTTATGACATGCGTCAATAACTTTCAAAATATACAGGTGATACTGCCCAGTGTTTTACATATATCAGGGCAGTTAAACCTCATTAAGATATGTTAGGTAGGAACTATTATTATGACCATTTTGATGATGAGGTTAACAGTAATAAAAATTGAGTTGATCTGGTTGTCACTTGGACAGCTAGCAATTTGCAGAAGTAGAATGTATGGCCACAAAACTTGACCTCGGTGTTGGCTCACTTTACCATCAGTCTGTGCTGCCTTCTCATTTGCATATGCAGAAATGTAAGCTAAGATCTGTGCATAAAGATCTTTATTACCATAATATTTATTCTAGGAAACATTTTAAAGTCTGTAAAGGTGTAACTTACTTATTGTAACGTGTACAAATATTGTAACGTGTTTATCTCAATGGATCCTTTATATAAATATGTCTGTGATGAAGTTATTGGATATTTCAGTGATCCACTATACTCCTCCATGTCTCTTATTTATCAGTGATAACCCAAAGGCAATGTCAATCTAACTTCCACTGATATGGGTCAATTTTGCCTATTGAAGAACTTTCTATAACTTTAATAAATATTCTATTTTAATGGATTATTTTATTAAACATGGTGTTTGGGGGAAAATTGTTTCACATCTTTAGCCATCAGGAAAGTGCAAGTTCAAACTATTTTAAGATTCTATCTAGCCACAGTCATAATGGCTGTTATTAGGAATACAAAGTACACCAAAAAGGTGGCAAGATGGTCGTGAAAGAGGATCTCTTATTTGCTGTTGGTAAGAGTATAAACTTGTACACTTATTATGAAACTTGGTTCAGAAGTTTCTTAATAAACTAAAGCAGAACAATCCTATGACCCTGCCTTACCAGTCTTGGACGTGTACGCAGAGGACTCTGAACCCTACCACAGAGATACTTGTACATCCATACTTGGTACTGCTCTGTTCACTTCAGCTAGGAAATGAATAAGCCTAGATGTCTTATCAACAGGGAACTGGATGAAGAAAAAACACTGTGTGTATGTGATTATGTGTACACACACACACACACACACACACACACACACACACGAGAGAGAGAGAGAGAGAGAGAGAGAGAGAAGAGAGAAGAGAAGAGAAGAGAAGAGAAGAGAAGAGAAGAGAAGAGAAGAGAAGAGAAGAGAAGAGAAGAGAAGAGATTCATGGAAACACCATGATATATCGAAAGAGAAGAGACCAACTAGAAAAGTCTACTGGCAAGACAAATCATAGCCATCCAACTGTAAGAGGAAAGGGTATTAACAAAGTGTGCGAAGGGATCAGGGCTGAAAAGGCGTGTTCCTCGCACCTATTAAAAGATTGTCAGCATCTTTCATTATTTTAAGAAGGGATGTGATTCAAACCACCTCGAACTTGCAATTTCTTCTTAGATTGGCAAAACTCCAAATGTTTGGTAAAATAAAAACCCAAAGTATTTGGCAGAGATAGAGCAAAACAAAGGTTCACAAACTTTGCCTGTGAGAGGATAAGTTGGAATATACCCATGGAGGTCAAGGGCTGTGTGTGCTCGGGGTCCAGGCCTTGGCTAAACAATACATCCAACAGACATGGTGGCAGTTGGAAGTACAGATACAAGTCTGAATGAGGAGTTACTCCACCCAGCATGTCTCAAAGAGACAGAAGTAAGACAAGCCAAATCCCTATCAAGCAAGAACCATTCGATAAGCTCTAGATCTTCGCTTTAGAAATTAGTGAGATAAAATACGATGCTGGCATTAAAATGAATTAAAAGCTCTTTTATGCTCTGATTACAAAAATTTCGACTGTGTGGTTAAATGGGGGAAAGCAAGCTGTAGGATGGTGTGTTTGTGCTGCCATAAATATAAAAGGAGAAATAAATCCTCATATGTATAAAAACCCTCTAGGGGGCATAACATTCGATTAATAACCATGGTTACCATTCAAAAAAACAACACAGCCTTTTGTGGTATGGGAATATATTACCTATTCAAAATTTAAACAGACAGATACTTGTTTTGCAAATTTTTCTGGTTGATTTATTGTTTGCCATCAGCACATTTCATTTCTAGCATAAGAAAAAAAGTGCTTCATATTTTGAGGAAGTAAAAGGTACATTTGATTCAGGTTTTGAAGTTAGACTAAGTGCCTTTAAAGTCTGTTTGTGCTTTAAGTAGTTTGCGGCCCTGAGGAAGGCATTTGACCCCTGGAGCCTCACTTCTAATGTGTAAGGTACCTGGGCCTCATAGATTTTTCTGAGAATGTAAAGTGCTGGGCCCAGACTCAGCCTTCAGTGAATATCACTTATCGCTTGCCCCTCCCAAGGTTGTAACAGAGAAGAATATACAGATAGGTACCTAGAGCTGCAGGTGCAGCCTGGTGCTCATGAATATTTATGTGCCCCTGCTTCTCTGGACTCTGGATTGCCCATCTAATGAGAAGCCTCACTCATGGCCAATGTTCCCTGTTTTCTCAGCGAAGTCCTACCACAATCTTTCTTGGTAGTATGTCTTCATAAAAGAAAGAAAACCTAACCACTGTAAATAATGTTAGATGACCTGTTGTCCTAGAGTCTGTTCTCATTCTGCCACTCTCTCCTTATTGTAGAGCACCAGGCCAGGCATCCAGATGCTGGCCTGGAAGGCAGTTGAGTTGTCATCATGGCTGACATGATGTCTCTTGTGATCTGGTCTTAGTGTGAATTAACAGTTCTACCCAGAAATTTAAATTTTCCAAGTGACTAGAATTTCGAAGACATATGAAATTTGTACATCTATGAGTTTCAGCTTCCTTTCCCCTACGGATGTTAATACTTGAATCAAATCCAGAAACAATCACTCTAATGTCATTTGATATTAATTAATACAGCCAATAGGTACTAGGTGCCTGTTTATGTTTGTCTCTGTGCCTGGCATGAAGGGAGATGAATCAAAGTTATGATGGCTTTAAAAGCTGAACGACTCAAAGAGAAATCAGCATGAAAAGAAACTTTCATTAATTCCAAGCCTATTCATTTAGAATTTTCCTATGTAAAAGATTATTACAGTAATAATTTACATAACAAAATGGAGGCAGGGAGTGCAGGCCTCCTTGTAGAGAGTGAATTTCAAAATTTTTGAAACGCACATTACATTATTCATAAATAATGCATGCTGGTTGTTAATCACTCTTATCTGTTTAGTATAGGAGAACTAAGAATGTTTACTATGCAATATTTCATAAGCAGAGCTTAATTAACATTTGAAGATATAAATCTCTCTTTCAAATAAGATAATCCATAATTGAAGTCTCATTAGAGCCGGGAGGAAGGGCTTTGGTGAGGAGTGAGACACGATCTGTGCCATCTCATTCAGCTCGCAGACTTTCCCTTCCACATCCGTGTCATCCCTTTTGCTTTGTAGGCAATGCAGCTAGGGCTCGGACAGAGATGGGGCACAGGCATGTCTTCCTCAGCTGTAAACAACCACACCCCAGGTCTGCCTGCTACAGGGCACAAGCTTTCGGCAACTTCACCCCGGTGCCTCATTTCCCATCGCCCTTTGCAACAGGCATTAATGAGATGCTAGGCCAAAGCTGGGCACAAGTATGGCTATTGCACAGAGGGCACAAGTATGGCTATTGCACAGAGCGCCAATTCGGGCCACAGTCGAGCCTGCTCTTTACCATGGCCTCCTCATGTAGGGAAAAAGAGTTCCAGCTTGGAGATGGAGAGAAGACTCAGGGGTTAAGAGCACTGTGTTTGCTTCCCAGAACCCACGTAGCAGCCTATAACCATCTGTAGCTACAGTTCTAGGGGATCCATTACTCTCTTCTGGCCTCTGTATGCACCAAGTATGCATGTGGTACACAGATATACAGACAAGAAAAACAGCCATATACATAAAATAATAATTATTATAAAATTTATTACTACTACTATTATTATTATTACTATTTTATAAAGAATCCAAGCTCTTCCAAGGAGCTGCTAGTGGTTGAGAGAGAGGGTCAACTTGTCAGATCTTTGCGAATGACCATTCCATCTATGGTATCTGTTATTAACGGAAGTGTCACTGTTTCGCCCCACCCCCACCCCCTGCCACCCAGGCTCACCAGACTTAGACTTCAGAAATCTCCTCTTCTCTCAGCAGCCTCTTGGTTCTTCTGACAGGGTTGTTTCAAATGAAGTTTGGTTGCCTGTGCATGTTTTAGAACTCACTAACCTTTCATGTGGACACCAGTTGAGTTGGAAATCCTACAATGACTTGAAGGAGTGTCTAGATTGTCTGCTACAGTCTATTAGTCTGTTCTGCTAGATTTTTCCACCTTTCTCCATTATAGCTACAATGTCTAGCTTAAGATGAAGGAGCTTCCAGTCGCAAGGAAAACTAAGAGAAAACCCAGGAGCACAGGGCCAGGGTACCTCTAGAGTCTTGAATTATGTGGTGGCCTTTCTGGAGCTGGCCTATGTGAAGTAACTCTGACTAAATTTGGCCTGACTCTAGGGAGTAAATGGTAATAGGTTGGGAAAGGGGCATGATGGACTCTCTCCGAGTTTTGTCTGTTTCTTTTGAGATTTGACAGAAGAATAAATCATGTGGGGAAACCTAGCCAGGCATGTGCTACGAAACTCAAGAGAAAATTCTAGCTTTCTCTCAGCCGACTGGCAACAGGCAGGAATAACCAGTGAGCAGTGGAGGCTAATCCTTGAAACGGTTCTCTTTTCTCCCTGTTCCTGATTCAAGGTCAATTATAGTGGTGCAAAGCACCTCTAAAGCTTGAGATAAGTGCATCTTTTTGCACGGAAGGACGAGAGAAATAGACCAGTGTTGTACATGGAACAAGGAGGAAATTCTTGTCATTCTCCACTCTTTTTGTCCCTTGTTTTTCTGTGAAAGCAGACAAGACGGTAGGTCCAACTGCAGGAAAAGCGCATGCTTGTAGCTGGAAGAGTAGTAAACGATGCTGTAGGGAGCCAAAGGTAATAGCATAGGAGAGAGAATTAAAAAGAAAGATTCCCCAGATTCTCATCTGATTCAATACAATTCCCAGATTCACCCCCAAATGTGCATGTGCAGAGCAAACCATGATCTGCGCATGTGCAGAGCACACCACAACATACACCTGCTTTAGGAAGTGAGCTGCAACTTACATTGCTTCCCAAGCCCCATGTGGGAGAAGCAGACACAAATAGCCAAGTCTGAGAATTGGATCATACTGGAATCTGCTGCCTCAAATGGTGAGACAGGCTCATTACCTGCTCAGGAAACAAACAGAAAAGCCTGTTTTCTTCAGAAGATTTTACTAAGACCTGAAGTCTCACTGCAACATACACGAAATGTACAGGGTATTAAAAAAATCCAAAATAGAAAGGAAAAGCTATTCTTAAGCAAAAGGCAGGTGCCAAAGTATTCAAGATGATCAAATGTTGGAATTTCCAGATAAACGCTTTAAGGCAACTATTGCAGTCGTTTTTATGAAATTGCTCATTTAGGGAGCTGAGAATATAGTGGGATCCTTGCTGAAGCATGTGTGAGGTCCTGGGTTCAATCCTGGTACTGCAAAATAATGACAGCAACAACAAAAACAAAAGAAAGAGGGAGGAAGGAAGGGAGAGAGAAAGAGAGAGGGAGGGAGAGAGAGAGAAAGAGAGAGGGAGGGAGAGAGAGAGAGGGAGGGAGAGAGAGAGGGAGAGAGAGAGGGAGGGAGAGAGAGAGGGAGGTGAGAGAGAGGGAGGGGAGAGAGAGAGGGAGAGAGGGAGAGAGAGAGGGAGGGGGGAGAGAGAGAGAGAGAGAGAGAGAGAGAGAGAGAGAGAGAGAGAGTCCACAAGTAGGGCATGCTCCAAGGATGAGAGTTGAATCCAGTACTCCCTCACTTCCCCCTCTCTCTGTCCCTTCCCTTCCCCTCCCCTCTTCTTCTCCCCTCCCTTCCTACCTCTCTTACTCCCTCCTTTCCCCCTCCTTCCCTCTCCATCCCCACCTCTCCCTCCTCTCATCTGTATCTCAAAATTTTCCATCCTGGAGACGACTTCATTTTGACTTTTTTGGTGTGTCACCCAGCCCTTTGGCAATCCCTTGGCAAATTAGAGAACATGTCCTATATTGGGGGTCTGAAAACTTCTAGAAAGCAATGGGTGGTAAAACGTAGGGTTTGTGTCCCACAGTTTCCGTCACTGCTACCTGGTTCTGCCATTACAGTTATGAAGCGAGTATGCTTCTTTTTCTCGAGTAAGTGGACATGGCGGTGTTCCAGTACAACTCCATCTCCCAAAACATGCCAGCAGGCTAAATTTGGACCGTAGGTCATAGCTCGCTGACTCCTGTTTCATGGAATAGCACTTCATCCAGATCAAGAAGTGGCAAAGGGCTCCAAAAATTTCAGTATGATGGAGTTGATGATGAAAGCAGCAGAACCTGTAATTATGAATCAATTTTCATCTCTCCCACCGTAAATAATGTACATTGATCCAGGGCAGTGTTGTGCAGGACAATATGCCAGTGGAGGAAGTGTTCAACCTGCCCAGCACACAGATGGCTGCAACACTGTGGGTGAAGAAGCCAAATCATTGCCCTCTCCAGAGTGAAAGGATCCAGAATACCCAGACTATTGCAGAGTATCTGGGTGACCTCCCAAGGGTGGCGCCATATTGGGAGTAGAGCATGGATCAAAGATGTTGACTGATTTACTTTCAGCAGGAGCTATACAGGAGAGGAAGCCTATAGCATTTTTACAAAGCTTCCATTTCTACATGTCTACTGTGTGCTTAGTTCATAGTGGAAACTCAAGGATAACCCATAAAAGCTGATGGCCATGTACAGCATACACCATTCTGGCTGTTGATACATTTTAAAGATTTCTTATAGGTTACATGGGCACTAGATTCTCTTTAAGGCCATATTTGTTCTTAACTGCTGAACCATCTCTTTATGGGCACACCTCCACTGACTATTATTTTTTAAGGGCACTAACATTAAAGCCAAAGATGCATATCATCTGTGGTCTTTCTTAGAGCTCTAGGACATAGGTCTTCCGCAGACCCTCTTTGTCATTGATTTCCAGTCTTCTTCTTTTCAGTCCCCTCCAGACTCATTACTATTCAATCCTCATATCTTCTTTCTTCGAGCCACCTTTCCTATTGTATGAAGGATAATGGACATGCCCTTCACAGCTCTAACCATGGGGAGGGTTTCCCTTCACACTTTCAAGGGTGACAGCAGTGGCACAACAATGCAGCAGCTGTCCCATTCCCACTCACACTAATATGCTGCTCAGACTCTTCAGTGCCTCAGACCAGACTTCTTTTTTGCATTAACCAACTGTGAAATTCCAACCTGGTGACAGGTAGACATGAATGAGACAGATCAATGCAATTGTTGTGTAATAATTTCCTCTGACAGTACAACATTCCATCCTGCAAGGAAGCTCCTTTAGCAGGAGGGTAAACAAATCAAATTAATTTCAGGAAGTTCCTAAAGTCGACCAGATTCACTAACACCCTCCACCCCCCACCCCTTATCCCTCACCCCCGGATTGTAAGCAATAAAAGCTGAGAGTCCCTCTCAGACAAACAAAACAACAAAGACAACTCTAACACCAGACCAACTACCTGGAAAAAATAGGGACCAGCCTAGATGCCAGTCATTTGAAAAGCATACTCTCCAACCTGTTCAGCTACCTGCAGACTGTGCAGTGAGTTCCAGGTTCACAGCTTTGTGAGCTGTCATCCATGTTGGGCTGAGTTTTTGTGATAGAGTTGTCTCTGACTCATTTCTTCTCCTCACTCATATTTCTATAACCAAGTAACCCCAATACAACTTACTGGCTCACCAAGTCAGACTTTGGTCTTGTGGCCTTCCCAACTGGGGTGAATTGTGTGTGTGTGTGTGTGTGTGTGTGTGTGTGTGTGTGTGTGTGTGTGTGTGTTAAATCTCCCCAGGAAGCATCTTTTGCACAACAGCAGTAAGTATAGAGAATATAGGAGTGTGAGATATATGTTTGTGATGCACCCGTTCTACTTGCATCCATGCAATAATAAAGCATGCTCTGAATGCAATGGTTACTCCTGCGCCTGCTCTGTTTGCTCTAGTAAACATCTGGGTCATAAATTAACATGTATTCATGGAGTCACTTGATATTCCATGCTTAGGTACATACATGTCTACTAGAAACCATCTACACACTAGGAGTAGATTGTCAAATATTGAACCTCTCTGCTTAGAACCCTATGGTAAATTTTCAGAGATCCCATACTTTGTCTGTTCAAGCCACTAATAACCTGCTGAAACTGTAACTTATAGGGTCTAGGCCTACTGAAGAACTCTCTTGTTCCAAACCATCTTTGAATTTGTCTGAGTCAACCTATAAATGCATGGTAAGCGCGCACACACACACACACACACACACACACACACTACTAAAAATAGGATATATTCTCTCTAAAAAGGAGCACAATTGTGTTTCTTTCTTGGTAATCATAAGACGTTGAAAATACTCGTGATTTACATTATAATGGGCCCCCTGGTGTGTTATTAACCACAGGAACTCTGAAAACTTCAAGCTTAGGGACTTTTTATTCTACTTCCAACCAAGGGCATTCATATTTCTTACTAGAGTGAGTAGAGAAGCCTCTATCTCTGGTTTATTCAGTTTTGATAACAATGCAATGTTCTGTGAGGTATCAAGATGGTCACAATCTCTTAAGATTGCACTGAAGCCTGAACATGGAGAATAAGCATATGTTGCCAGCCTCCCTGTCCAATGACATGCTACCTTTAAACCTTCAGATTGCTGTATACCAAGAAGAAAGAGGGTTCCCTATCCATAAGTGTAAACTATGGACCAAAGGCTATGCAGGAATTCTTCAGTACCCTTTGCCTTACCAGTTGCAGTTGAGGCAACTTCTTGGTTAAGTTTGTAGCACTCTAGGTCCCTGTGAAGTGTAGTATGTTCCTCGGTGTTCATCGGCCTATCAGCTGTCAGCATATCAGTATTTCAGATGCATTACAACAAACTATAGAACAAGCTCCAGGCATGCTCGCCAGAGTATTGAATCTCAAGTCAGAGTGTGGCCTCTCTGTCAACAATCTTCCCTCACCAGCATACATTTTGTACCCCGATCCCTCCATGGTTTAACACCTCCAGCATCTATTCTTGTACCGCCTGTTCATCTCAGTCTTCTCAATAACTTCAGCCAGGTACAATAATTTCTTTGTCATGTAAGCTATTTTTTAACCAAAAGAGGAGTTTATACTTTCTTTCTTCCTGGAGCTGAGCTGACTCCTGGCTCTGTTTATTGGCCTGGAAACAATGCGAAGCAGTGAGGCTCCTGCTGACACCAATAATCCCATCCTGTAAGACATTTGTTTCGCATGGAATCATTATAAGGTAGGGTGAGCTGATCTCTAGAAAATGAAGATGTGGCAAATTAATTTTAGGGTAATATCTGGAGGCCCACTGCTAGAGAAATCTCCATCCCATGCTTCAAAACTTCCTTCTTTCCGTATCATGGCTATTTTGAGATAGAAGAGCCATCTACACTGTGCATGAAACATCTACATTTTAAAAGGACTTCCTGGTGATTTTTGGCACTAGATGCTCATTTTGCTGAAATTTACACTGATAAGATTCATCAGGCAGTTGATTTCCAAGTTCTTTGTCCACTGTGTGTGACTTTGTTCAATCGACCTACAGGTAAAAACTCAAGCAATTGGCTGGGATACTGTTGTATGTCCAGGGTCATTTATAACCTTCTGATAAGTGCACAAGCAAATCTTATGGGGTGTCTCTTTTCTTGAACCACTTCAAAAACCAACTATGTGAGTGCAAGTCTCTCAGAAAACAAGATCTGCAGCCATGCGTTAATACTTCTTCAAATTCAGGAATGAGAATAATGTAAACCAGCACTGGGGCCTGGGATGAAAAGCAGCCAAAGGTGACCTGCTGCCACCTGGACACGAGTTCACAATGAGCTGTGATAAGATTTGGACACTCAGCAGGCACAGCCACTCCATACAACCTGGTCATTCTGCCATTATAGCAAAAGAAACTGATTGCGTCTGAGGGTTCCACATTGCTCCAAAGACCTTTCTAGCCTTTGCAGCGGATGCTTAGAAAACTCTGCAAACATTTTAGTTACAATAGGAAGGGCACACAGAACCTAGATACTCTGGCTGATTGTCCTTGGTCAGTGCTCCAAATGGGCTCCTGAGAGGTCAGTTTGCTGTGAGAGCGTTAGGTGATGTAATGTAGTCAAATTACTAGATGGGGTGATGCCAAGGACCAAAGAATCTGATGAGGTACAGTTTTGGTATGTGTCTAGAAAAGGGAAAAACAAGATAGTGGAACCTGTGGGAGACAGCTAGACCACAAGGGCTCAGACATAATGGATAAATTCTTAGCTCCATGAGCTATTGAGAGGTGTGAGGCTTAGTTGGAGAAGTAGGTCATTTGAAGTATGCTCTTGAAGGCTACTCTTTGCACCTGGATCTTTCTTCTCTTGTTCTTTGCTTCCCAGCTGCTAGAAGTGTGAGCATCCTTGAACCAGCATGCATTCCTGACCATGACTTTCTATCTTACCACAGACCCACAGTGATAGGGCCAAGTGGCCCTGGACTGAAACTATGAACAAATCTTTCTACCCTCTAAATTGTTGTCATAGGATCAGGAAAGCTGAACATACTAATCCCCACTCAAGCTTAGATTGAGCTGTGTTTCCATGCTCTATGTTCTTCATTCCAGTAAAGATGAGGGGACCCCATTTTAATCTGTGTATTTATGCTACACAGACACTGACCCCCTACTCCTCTCTCTCCCAGATGCACTGAACACTTACCAGGGATAGACGCTATTTCGTACTGTCTGTCATGTGCTCACTCAGTAAACAGCCCAGTGCTACTGTGTAATAGGAACTCAAATGTGTGTTTGTTGAACTGAGCAAAATGAACACAACAGGGATGAAAATAAAGCCGCTCTCTTCTCACAATCCGTTGTGCCTATTAATTGAAGCATTGTGCTTGCCACATTTTTCAATGCCAGTCTCTCCCCTCCTGCTGTTTATCAAATTGAAGTGGCATGTTCAGGTGATAAAAAAGAAGTCCCCTTGGGCAGAACCTAAATATAAACATTCTAAAATATTCTTTGTGCTAACATCTGCTCTGCTAGTCAAGTGAACTTTGCACAAATCATCAAGTTCTGCATGCTTCCTGCTTCAAGGAAGTAGGGCCTAGACTGGTAAAGTTACTCATTTCCTTTTTTTCTTTGTGAAGATGTCAATCAGGTCATAAGGAAAAGTCACTTGGAAATTTGATCATTCTTGTGGACTCATCCATGCCGAATGCTGTGTGGGTGAATCTCAGGAGCACCCATCTTGTCTTCCCTGTGCTACTGTGGCAGAAGATACTGGGCTTGCCGATGTCTTCAAACCCAGTGTCACTGGGTTATATTAAGAAGACTGAGGCCAAGTTGACTGAGTTCTATTGCGGTTTGCCCTGGAGTTATCTGTATTTTGATGCTAATTCCATTGCCTCAAGGACTGCTGCCTAGTCAAGTACTCAGGACTCAGGTGACTTCACCAGAACCTTCTCCCCGTTTCATTTGGAAAATACAGGTGAGGGCAGGTACAGGATAGAAGGAGGCCTCTCATTGGATGAGAAGGAAGGATGGGCAGGAGAGAAGTTTGAAGGAAGAGGAGGAGGCTGGAACGGAAAGGAGGAAGAGACAGGAGGGAGAGAGTGAGAAGCCGTGGCAGGACAATATGGCGGGTGATGTTAAGATCCCACACTGTACCTTTACAGGTTGTTATGAATGTTCTTAAGGGATGGATGTGTATTGGGCTTTGTATGTTTAAGTGGGCAATTATATCTTATCAATTGGATCAATTGTGTGTTCTTTCATGTAGCGATTTAAGTGTAGGAAAGTGTACGGCGGCTGGAGACACTGGGCCACCACAGAGTTGGGATGTGTGTTTCTGGCATGGAAACCTGCCTTGGGAACTAGATAGGTAGAGAGATTGCTGCCAGACTCAGAGAGAGGCCTTTGGCAATGGATACAGGATGGAGCAAAGCAGGTGAGAGGCTTTGCTGACTGAGACTTAAGATATCTAGCAGATATCTTGGGGCACCGCGGTGCTGGATCTAGTGAGAGATAAAAGACAGCATTTTATTTATTATATTTTTACAACAACAGAGTTCCAGATAAGAACACACCATGGCATCAGCAGCTAGACCCAAAACAGCCATGCTAGCTGCCAGAGTTCCACACATTTCCCCTGTGAGGAGGGAAGGGTTGTCTTACTATTCATGCATAGTTCATGGTCCAAAAAGTTGCATAAGCATTCCCTGGGACCTTGCTGGAATGTTGCTACCATGGACCCTATCCCACATCTGCTGAATCAGAACTCAGATTTCAGCAAGATTCCATAGTGGTGTGTGCACATTATAATTTGAGCAACTCTGAGCTGGGCCCCAAATGTTCTTTGTGGCTCAGTCTGGTAAGTAGATATGCAGTTCTGCTGTTGCTATTCCCACCCATCACTTAGAGAACAGTAAACATTCCTTGAACCGTGAGGCATAGTACTATCATTATTCTTTACTGTTCAGGCAATAGTTTATGGGAGGAGGAAGGAAATCAGTGTCTCTAAGCTTCTCAGGGTCAAGTCCTCCCCTGGACAGCTCTATTTGTAATTATGGGTGGTGGGTAGCCTGGTTGCTAAGATACACAGCCAGTTTACAGTGGAGTGATAACTCAAGATGCTACAAACCCTGAAAGGTCCCCAGTCTCCTACAATGTAAGCTACAGCTGATACTTCATTCATAGCCTTCCACCCAGATACAAATATCGAGAGATAGGGACAGTACCTAAGTGAGTTGGCTAAAATTCCCCAGACTACTTTCCCTTTCACAAACACATGGTATCTGCCGCTCTCCCTCCATTCAGCTCTGCTTTCTTCCTGATGTCTTGTCTTCATGGGCTCTCCCCTCCTCCTTACTTTTCCTCTTGCTTCGCTACTCCTGACATCACTTAGAACCAATAACTTGGAAATACTGCGACATTATCCAGTCTTACCATCAGTTTACTTTTTCCTCAGGAGATTATTTTGGTCTACATTGTCTATTGGATAGAAAAAAGATGGAATATTTGCCAATAAACCAAAGCAACTGAAGCTTGACTGTTGCTGAATAAATTTCCAGAAAGGTATTTCCTCCTAGAGTCATAAAGTTGAAAGTTCATCATCACGTTTTATCAGACTATGCACCAATTTATTCTTTTCTACAAAAAAACTGTTTTAAAAAATTAAAATGATCTTTCCCTTTTTTTCAGGCCCTAAATGGATCAGTGTCCTATGAGAGAATATTTGAACTAAATTTTAAATCCTTACGTGCAGTCAGAATGCTGGGATGCTTAACCAGGGCCTCTATGTGTATGTGGAGTCCTCTTTGACATTAAAAGTGGATACAGAAATGACTATCACAGATGATATAGAATAGCTAATTTACCAAATATACATTAGGGTCTCTACTCTCACCAAATACTGTCCTAGGTTCTGGAAATAGAGATGTAGAAAGAGTCAGTCTTTTCCAAGAGGTCACTATTATACCATGTGGGAAGTTGGCAGCTGGTTGCATGCAGAGAACTATGTGAAACAGGAAGAAGGTCAGCTCACTGTGTTGGAAAGAGACAGGAATGGTAGGGAATAAGGAGGGCTCTTGAGACTTCTAGGAGGAGGCCTGGAAGTTGAGTCAGGAATTGTAAGTTCCAGTTAGTTAAGATGGGGACTGTAAGAGTCAAGTGCACCAACGAGTACTTCATGTAAATCAGCACACAGGTTGATGACCACGATGAGGCATTGAACTTCCAGTCGAAGAGGCAGATGTCCATGGGGGACGACTGACTGCTAAGTCATATACCTTCTCCATCAAAGGCTAGGGTTCAGGATGTAGATGGCTTTCTGCTAATTCTGCTGACCTGAAAGGTAACTATCAGACTCAGTTCAGTTGCTTAGCCTGGAAATCCAGTGGAGTGAACTCCAAAATGTGCATTAGCTTCGTAAGAGAAATTGTGAGGCATAAGCCCTAAGTTTAGAAAAATGTCAAGACCCCAGGTGGTGTGGGACTAGGCCCAGGAAAACAGTTAACCCAGGCTAAGCATAATAAAGTCTCTGTTTCTTAACCCCCTGAGGCCAGGAATATCACTATTTATTCAAACAGCTGAGTTCATGTGAAAGATACATGCATGTGGGGGAGAATAATTTAAAATAAATTTCTGAAGCATTCAATCTCCGAGAATAGTTGTCACCCTAGGTTGGTGTCACTCTGGGTCAGTGTCACCCTGGCTCGCTGGCATTAAGATCCTCAGGAAGAGATGAAAAACAATGCCATCAATCAGGCTATTTCTCATCTTTCACTAGAAAAGAGGATTTTTGAATCATTAGAAAATTAATAATTTTTCAAGCCAGGCTTTGGTAGACAAAATGAATTTCTGAATTCCTTGAGCTCCTGCCAATATGTCAGAATCCGGGGCTTTTGCCCTGGTTCACAGAAGTTCTATGAACTATGAGTGGAGGTCGGGGAGGAGAGGGCACTAAAGAGTTGCTATGAATGAAGTCTTGGCCATACAGAAAATGTGGAGAAATTTGACTTCTTTAAAGGGTTGTAGTAAAAGTTAGAGGCCAAGGGAAATCCAGAGTCAAAGTTATAAATGTGTTGTTGCCTTTTGTCTCTGAGAGAACTTTGAGTGACCCCAGAACTAAGGTCATATTCTGCTGCTTTCACTAGAACCTGTTTGCAGCTGTGTTCTTTGAGAATGGCCGTTTCCTCAGTTGGGACCTGATGAGTTCTAAGGACCACAAAAAGACACCTTTCACAAGATGGGTCAGCCCTAGGAGACAGAAGCAGCAAGGAAGAGTTACCCCAGTGAAGCCATCTTGGCTCTGCTGATCCTTGGAAAGTGGGGTGAGACTCAAAAGCTTGCTGCTTAGACAGATGAGCCCTCATGGAGTGCTTAAAGGACAGCTAGCCAATCTGGACAGAGAAATATCAAGGACATGAAAAAAAAAGCCAGCCAGGAGCATAAGAGGATGCTAAGGACACACAGGACCATCCTCAGGGATGTCAGTCCTGAGAGCAGATCAGTACGGCCACTCATGCCAAGGCTCCAGATGACAGTGACTAGCACAGGTGTCCTTCACTTCTACAACAGCTCCATGCTGTCTTCTATCCCCTGGTTACCAGAAATGCTCCAAGGTTTTACTTTCACCCATCTTCCTAGCAAGCGAGGGGAGGGGGGAAATTGCTCTATTTAAAGAGTTTAGATTTAAATAAAAAGAATTGTTTTCCTAGGGAGATACTGGTAATTGTCAGATTTTGCCCTGCTCCTTATGCACAGACTCACTATCTAGCAGGGCTGAGGAACAGGGTGGGAAGAAGGAAAATCAGATCAGTTAAACATACGGGGGCTTTTGTTTATTTATTTTATAACTTGGTTATTTATTTGGTTTTGTCAGCATAGTGGAATATGTATTCGGTTACAACCCTGCTCTACAGGTTAATTCATTGCTCCTAGCCCCAAAGACAAACAGCTCTTAAATATAGTCGGCTGCCATTTGTCAGGGGTTACTAGAAGTCCTTTACTTTCCAGGAAGAAGAAAAGAATAACTGCTTAGCCCGTGGACACTTGGAGATGGTTACAGTGGTTCACTTGGAGCTGGGGGCCGTCTGGGGAAAACAGCTCATTAAGAAACATATCTATGTTCACCAAGGAAGTTGAAGACCTAGAAGCTTCTAATTCTTGTTTTTGGAATTCTGCTGGGAACCCTGAGAAGCTACAAAAGAACTGTGGATCCACCTACAGACACTGTACGCCAAGTGTGGGTATCCAGGTGACAGCAGGATCAAGCCCAGACCCCTACTGCTCTTCCGGTGGTGGTGGTGTTTAACCTGGAGGGGGCAGTCTTAAGCACACTTCCTCTTTCACCCTGTGAGCTCCAGCAGTCGCACCAGTTCTTATGCTGGGAAGAACTCCTGGGGAGCTAAGCCATACCCTAATTCTCCATCCACAAAATTCTGAAAGAACATAAGAAGTGGTTGCTTTAAATGGTTAGGTTTGGGATTAAAGGAATATGAAACTAATAAAGTAAAAGAAATTAACGACAGGATTGTCAGAAAGAAGTTACTGTAGATTTTGGGGTATCTGGGGTAATGGAGATGAAGGTTGAGTATAATGTTGGAGCTAGGCAGACCTTGGGCAACCGGGAGGCATAAAGAAGGTACTTGTAGCATAGGGAAGGGAGAAGGAACGCTGAGGAAGCAGAACAGGAAGAGAAGCTTCTGAGCTTGACTGTGGGGCTGTAGGGTAGAAACTATAGTGGAAAGGCATCTCAGAACGTGATTGGCCAACAGCAGGTGGGCGTGGCAGTAGAGAGGCTCGGTGCATTACTAATGTATATTGCTATATAGGGTTCTATAGGGAAGGACCTGGACTTAGTCATGAGGATAAACAATTAGGTTCACTGGAGCATCCTGAAAACCTCACACGTTTGACTTCTCCAGTTGCAGCATCCTAAGCCGTGGGTTAAATCCATCTCAGCCCCTGATGCTCTCCCGGGCACAGATGAAACATCACAGTTTCTTGAAGGAACCCAATTCACCCTGCCGCTACCGAGTCTCTGTAGCGTGCAGGCCATGCTGACCACCGAGTCTCTGTGCGGAGTGCGCAGCGCTGCATGCCTCTGCTGGGCTACTCCTTTCCCACTCTTGGGATGAGCCTGCTCAAGCATGGCCACTTTGCTCATGTATATTTCTTTCAACATACATTCTTGGAAGATGCTATTGTCTTAGGCACTTTTCAAACTTGGAGCAGATAGAGCAGACCTTAATCCCACAAAGCTTATGCTAACTAACATTGGAAACCAAACGGCAAACAGGTAAAGAGCCAAACCAGACAGTCGTAGGAATTGTGAAACGAGAAACCAGCGCAGGGAAACGTGGTGTGGGGATGGGGCTCTGGGGTAGGGGGTGGGGATCATTTGATAACGGTCATGGGAAACCTTACAGGTAGGCAGGTATGTGTCTAGAGTTGGGACAAAGTCAGAGGAAAGACCTCCTAGGCAGAACACACAGCCAGGGTCAAGGGGGCTGGGGTGCTGGGCAGTGGCTGGCAACATCTACTGTTGAAGGAACCTTCTGTGTACAGCGTTGAAGCAGAGTGGATCCGGATAGTGATTGTGGGGCCTATGCAGTCTGGGTTTTCAGCATACTAAGAGAAAAAACAGTCATGAATTCATATTTAAATAGATCTTTGGTATTATCAGTAACAGTGTTAAAGTTCTCCGGAGCCCAGTCAAGGGATGACAAACCTTTCTATAGAATCGAGAAAGGAACTACCTCAGGCTTTGGGGTAGGTTAGCTTTGTGACAGCCTCTCAACTCTGTCTCCTGGACATGGTTTAAGCATTGGCATAAGGAACACTCAGGGCTGAAGACTGTTGTGTGTCTCAGAACCGTGCTCACAAAAACAAGTGCTAGCCCCACAGGTCATGGAATGCACAGCACTGGATTTGGCAGTGGGGTATGAGAGGGCCAATGTGCCACAGGCAGCGTGGTGACTGATGTGGGTTCACAGTGAGAACCTGGGGACTTCAGAGATCCAAGGTCACAGGCTCTGAAGAGGGAGCAAAGAGTAAGGAAGAGGAGGACACAAGGGAAAAGTTACCACAGCTCTGCTTTTCCAGGGCTGGTCCAGGGACTTCGGGGGTTCATGTGTTCATGTTCAGGATGCAAGCCGTAGGGGTCACAGACTCTAATACAGGACACTTAAAAACTGGGAACACCTCTTCAGGAAAATAAGTACAAATAACAAATTTTAAAAATTAGGAACTGGACTTCAGAATGAAGAGGCACAGATGCCAGGCCCCAGAGCACACATTTCATTAGCTCCTGGTTAAACTCACCCAGGTTTGTGTATGTCCTTCCCACCCTATCTCTGAGCCTCCTTGGTTAATAAGTCAGACTGCATCCAAGAGAGGCTCTCCTCTGGTACTCGACTGGTATTTAGAAACACGGAGAATCCTGAAACAGGAGTGCAACATCTGCTCTGGCTAAAGAGTGGATGCTGCAGGGTCTCCTTCATCACTGCCAGAGTGTGGGTGCTGCCCCACCCCCATCCTGCTGGCCTTGGCAATACAACATCATCTTGTCACCACACTGCCGGCTTGTGATGCTGATGTCTGTCCTATGTCCTCGCATAGCAGGTGACAGATGCCTGCTGGTGCTTCAGGGGATGAAATGGAAGTTTTATGGACTTTGTTTCTTCTCTTTCACCCTGACAGTTTCACAGGTGAGACTCAGCCCCTTTTTTTCTTTCCTCTTTTCCTCCTCCTCCTCCTCTTCCTCCTCCTCTTCTTCCCCCTCCTCCTCCTTCTTCTTTTCCTTCTTTGCTTACTTTGAAGCTGTAATTTAATTACAATGCTTCATCCTTCCCTTTCCTTCCCCAAACTCTCCCACATAACCCCCTCCTTACTCTCCTTCAAATTTATGGCTTCCTTTAACATTAATTGTTATTGTGTGCACATATGTATTTGTATATGCATAGATAGATCCTAGAGTGTTTGTTGGGAAAATAATCTGGTAAGCACCTGTAGTGAGAACTAAGGTTCCAGGGAATCTGGGTATTTAGGAAGATGGAGGAAAAGTTTGCTCTGCAGGATGGTTTGGAGAGGGGAGAAGGGAGAGGGGGGAGGGGAGAGGGGAGGACAGGGGAGAGGGGAGGACAGGAAAGAGGGGAGGACAGGGGATAGGGGAGGAGAGGGGAGAGGGAGTGTGCATGGATCCTGGAGATGGGAAAGGTCGTCTTCTCTCTTCCTATTCCTGTGGCACAAATTACCAATTATGTCCAGGAAGGAGAGAGAGAGCAAATTAGGAAGGGAAGAAAGGAGAAAGGGGAGGATGAAGGAAAAGGGATGAAAGGGACATGGAGGATTTGGTGGTGGGTGAAGGTGAGTTTCTCTGAAGACAGAAGCAGACGAAGTCTTTGGAACAACGTGAAGGAAGGTAGAGGAGATGAGACACCAAAGCCAGCAAAGGCAACCCTGTGTTGGAAGCTGCTTCAATATCACAGAGGTGGCGATAGATCAGTTGCCACAAGCCCTGGACTGAAGGTTAGTTCCTAATGTAACCACATCTGGGAAACACAGAATGGTTCTTCCCAGTTTCTCCAAAATCAGTGGACAGTACGGGGCTGTCATGGTCCCTACAGATGAGAGCAGCAAACAGCAGCTCCAGAATGGTGCGAGAGAAAGTAGAATGTTCTCCCATGAGCCTCCAAAGATGTGGAGTGGCTTTGCAAGGAAGCGTTTAGTGGGTAAGTAGTTTTTTGATGCAAAAAGGAGTGTCTGTGATCTCCCCAGAGACCCCAGGAACAGGAGGATGAGGGATATTGGGTCCTGTGATTGGCTGTGTGTCTGTGACTTCTACTTGACCAAAAAAAAAAAAAAAAATTCCCTGTGGTCACAAAGCTCGTTTGATTCATGTTCATAACTCTCTTTATCCTCAGTCGCCCTTTGTTCCTCTTGGCCGGTGTCTACTCTAGCCCCTGGCAAGGCAATATTCACTCTGTGATTATATGTGTAATGAATACATGAATAAAAAAGTGCCCATATAAAACACTCACACGGAAGTCTACGGCGGCCCAGACCATCCTTCATTCCTGATCAACAGCGGCTTCCTTCCTGGGCCTTCGGTCTCTATCTATCTGCCACGAGAGAATTAATGGTGCCATCATCAGATCATTCATGCTGACATTTAGAATTATAGGACGGCAGAGCTGGAAGGGACCTGAAAGACCGAGTCCAGTGCCTGTGGTGAAAGCGGACCTGAGGCAGATTTCAGGAAACCCTCATTCATCTGAAATCCAAGGAAGCAGGAAATGCAAATGCTAAAATCCTCTAGAAACTGTCTGCTTCTCTTTTTTCCCTCTAAGTGTACCTGGTGGCATGGGAAGGTTTGTATAGTACATCATCTCACTGGACCACCACGGTATCTTTTAAGAAGACGTTGATCTTTTCCATTTCTCCAAAGGTCAAGTAACTGGCTTTGAGCCATTCAGCTAGTAAGTGCAGCTGGGTTCAAAATAGTCCAACGAGCCAAGGTTTAATGCAGTGTTTCTCACCTCCTAGGAAGCTTGGGGTCTTGTGTACTCCTAAGAGGCAGGCAGATGGCAAATGTTTCCCTGGCAAGAAACCTTCTATTGCCTCAACAACTGCAGAGTGGTATACCCAGGTCCTAGAAGGAGATCAGGCCAGCTCTGCTGTTCTCCTTGTCTGAGCTGTGATGGACTTCTCTTGAGTGAGAATATCTACTTCATTTCCTGTGACTGTTCTGGCTACTTAGCATACAGGTATCATTCTGGAAGTGTTAGAGTACCAAAAGCCAGCTGTTTGGATAAAGTCTAACAGGGTAGAGTCTTGAGGGGTTAAACTCTTACAGGGCTAAAGTTTTAGAAGGATACAATCACACAGGCCTACTAAAGTCTTACAGGCCTCATGGCAGGGTTGTTTACTGGCTACTCCAAAGGGAAGCCTGCACTTTTCTGTTCTAGGTACTAAGTGCTAGGTGCTGTTGGGTTTTCCTTGGCATGTGCACCCCTCATTGTCATTTCTGCTTCTGTCCTTATAACGTTTCCTGACTCTAACCCCCTCCCGCCTTCTGTTATAAGGACTGTGCTGACCACATTAGACCTACTGTGCATTCCAGGATAATTTCTCCATGTCAGGACTGAATTCAGTTACCTCAGCAAAGGCCTTCTAATTTACATGACTCTTAATACTCCCAGGGCTAAGCTTAGAATGTGAGCATACTTGTGAGAATAAAAGCATTACCACAAGTTTGAGCCAAATTTGAAGCAAGGTCAATACTGACCAGGGTGATGAACATTGGCTAGGCCTAGACCCAGGATTCCCACAGAATTGCCATGAATTACATTAGATGGGCGCTTCTAAAGGCAAAACTCACAAGGTAACATACATCCCACTTTCATCTAAACAGGGACAAGCATATATCCTGACATACTTCCTGTCTACATACCTCCCACCTACTTGGGATCAAGTTCATCCTGTGAAGCTGGGACAGCCAACCTTGTTTACTGAAGTGAAAACACATGGCTTGTTATCTTACATGAACAGGCCCCAGCATTCTAGGAAGTAATCTGTCCTTGGGCAAGTGCGGCTTATAGGTTCGAGGCCTTTTTGTTTTATAGATCTCTTAAACACAGTAATTAAAACTTAAAACAACTTTAGCCCTCACATTTGGGAGCTGTTGTTTAGGAGAATTGTGTTTCTCTAATAGTTTTAAATATAAATATTTAAATTTAAATATAGCCCCTCTAGTAGTTTTAAATAAAAATTTCATGTGCAAACAGCTCTAGCATAAAGGACGCTATATTCAGAATAATGGGTAAGAAATTAGCTGATATATCTTTGGGGCACAGAGTGACCTCAAGAATATCCTTTTTAATTTTGGAGGCTAAAGTAGAGATGGGGGAAGTTAGTCTGATGAAACTTTCAGCCCCAGCCTTGGAGGATCAAATACCATTTTGGGAAGGAATTCAGATGCCAGGATCTTGGCAATGGTTGCGGCTCGGATTGAGAAGCTGCTTCTATCCTGAGATTCAACTCTTAACACATCCAGAAGGCCTAAAGACCACCCAGCAGCCTTCTTATGTAACCCCAGGAACCTATAGGAAGACACTCAGGCTGACATTGAAACCATACATCAGAATCCAGTAGTGATGGGCATGTCTATTACTGAGCCCACCTCCCATTCTAGCCTCAAGGGCTCACAACGTGGATTTTTTTTTAGCAGAGAGGCCAAGCTGGAAGACAGCTTCTCTGGAATCATAGAGTCATGGAATACACAAAAGCCTATAGTGGCTTGAGCAACCATAGGACTCTTTGTAGCAGACTGTGTGGTCTGAGCTGGTAACTTACCTCTATACAGAACAGAAGCCTGTAAGAAGACCCCAGGAGAAAAAATCCTCAGCTGAAGGAAAGCTGGGGTTCAGCAAGTTAAGAGCTGCAGCAAAACTAGAGTGCATTTGAGGCGGAATCATATTTAAAAATAGTAACGAGAGTCTTAATTGTCTCGATTTTTGCTGTTATTCTGTAACTCCATAACAAGCTCAGACTACAGGGATTCATTGTCATGGTGAATTTGTGTGATTGCAACAAGAGAAAAAGACTTTCATTTTCAAAAACCCAGCTCCAAGGGTACCTAAGGCATAAACAACACTCTAGGACAATTGCTTGATGCCTTAGGAGAGGCCTCCGTTCTAGACTAGGGGAAAGTCTCTGGATTTGGGATATGGTGGTGGCCATGGTTCAGAGATAGACCAGAACAAAACTGAGTGTATACTATGGATTTGCATTTCCCTTATGACTAAAGATGTTGAACATTTCTTTAGGTGTTTCTCAGCCATTCGGCATTCCTCAGCTGTGAATTCTTTGTTTAGCTCTGAACCCCATTTTTAATAGGGTTATTTATCTCCCTGCGGTCTAACTTCTTGAGTTCTTTGTATATTTTGGATATAAGGCCTCTATCTGTTGTAGGATTGGTAAAGTTCTTTTCCCAATCTGTTGGTTGCCATTTTGTCCTAGCCACAGTGTCCTTTGCCTTACAGAAGCTTTGCAGTTTTATGAGATCCCATTTGTCGATTCTTGATCTTAGAGCATAAGCCATTGGTGTTTTGTTCAGGAAATTTTTTCCAGTGCCCATGTGTTCCAGATGCTTCCCTAGTTTTTCTTCTATTAGTTTGAGTGTGTCTGGTTTGATGTGGAGGTCCTTGATCCACTTGGACTTAAGCTTTGTACAGGGTGATAAGCATGGATCGATCTGCATTCTTCTACATGTTGACCTCCAGTTGAACCAGCACCATTTGCTGAAAATGCTATCTTTTTTCCATTGGATGGTTTTGGCTCCTTTGTCAAAAATCAAGTGACCATAGGTGTGTGGGTTCATTTCTGGGTCTTCAATTCTGTTCCATTGGTCTATCTGTCTGTCTCTGTACCAATACCATGCAGTTTTTATCACTATTGCTCTGTAATACTGCTTGAGTTCAGGGATAGTGATTCCCCCTGAAGTCCTTTTATTGTTGAGGATAGCTTTAGCTATCCTGGGTTTTTTGTTATTCCAGATGAATTTGCAAATTGTTCTGTCTAACTCTTTGAAGAAATGGATTGGTATTTTGATGGGGATTGCATTGAATCTGTAGATTGCTTTTGGTAAAATGGCCATTTTTACTATATTAATCCTGCCAATCCATGAGCATGGGAGATCTTTCCGTCTTCTGAGGTCTTCTTCAATTTCCTTCTTCAGTGTCTTGAAGTTCTTATTGTACAGATCTTTTACTTGCTTTGTTAAAGTCACACCGAGGTACTTTATATTATTTGGGTCTATTATGAAGGGTGTCGTTTCCCTAATTTCTTTCTTGGCTTGTTTCTCTTTTGTGTAGAGGAAGGCTACTGATTTATTTGAGTTAATTTTATACCCAGCCACTTTGCTGAAGTTGTTTATCAGCTTTAGTAGTTCTCTGGTGGAACTTTTGGGATCACTTAAATATACTATCATATCATCTGCAAATAGTGATATTTTGACTTCTTCTTTTCCGATCTGTATCCCCTTGACCTCCTTTTGTTGTCTGATTGCTCCATAACAACTTTTTAAAACAAAAACATGGTTGCCGTTTTCTGGAACAAGCACTACAGAACCGTTTGTAGTTAAGGTTAGACATGGGCCATAGCCCAGTCTTTGAAGAACAAAATAGTAATATGCTCATTTTGTCTTTATGCACATTCAGTAAAATTGAGAAAATTTGAGCACATGAAGCCTAGCCTTGTGTACCTAGGTGACATCAGGAAAAAGGCCAGGGTCTAGCAAAAGACGCTGGGTAGAGTGTTGAGTACTTGAACTTAACACATCTGCATTGTCTCACTGTGGTGTGGGAGCCACAGATATTACCTGTTCTACAGGGAACCTTATTAGCAGACATGAGGGACAGACTAGTGATTGCATTATGGGTAGAGGGAGTTCTAGGTGAGTGTGTGTGAGGTGTCAGGATGCTGGTCCGGTGAGATGACAATATGGAACACCTTCCATTCTCACTTATACAATCTGAAGCCCCTCCCCCCAAATGACAATTATTTCGGGGAAAGGAAGAGTCCCAAAATAGTCTATGATTCAGCCTATGTTATTATGGCATGAAGGGAACTTGAAATAGAAATAAAGTTGTTAATTTGTACAAAATTAAGACAGTCCCATCTTGTTCACATTGACTTAGGGAGCTGTTATTTCTTTCTGAGTATCCTGCAGAAGCACCGTAAGTAGAAAAAAGTTCCTGGTATGTAGAATATGACAGCCACACATGTGATGGGACATAATGCATATATAATGTGAATTTATATGTCTATTATCTACATCACACCTATTATATACAATAAGATGCCATTCTCATGAACACTTAATCCTACACAGAGAAATGAATTATTCGTCTATAATATGCTCTTATCTGACCATCAGCACTTCAATGTTGCTATAGTGTCTGAAAGTATATTTCAGGCCCACTGAGGGCCTGAAAGATAACAGAACTAGGTTTATATTTTTGCATCGTATTGTTCAGAACTAAAGGGGGTAAGTCGGAAATAATATGCTATACTTTTTGTAAGGCTAAAGACTTGAACACCCTTGCAGTATGGGAGTCAATAGTCATCTATGCTAAGCATCTTCAAAAACTGGACAGCAGCAAAGGACAGTTAGAAAAATGATAGACCACAGGGCTGGAGAAATGACTCAGTGGTTGAGGGTATGCACTGCTCTCTCAGAGGACGTGAGTTTGACTTGCAGCAGCCACTTCCCATGACTCACAACCACGTGTACCTCCACCTCCAGGGGATCTGTCACCTTCTTCTGGCATCCTTGGGCACCTCCATACATGTAAACACACACACACACACACACACACACACACACACACACACACACACACACACACTTTGTAAAAAAAAAATCCTAAGTGCAAAACAACCCTGAGATTCCACCTCTGAGAATGGCTAAGATCAAAAACTCAGGGGACAGCAGATGCTGGCGAGGATGTGGAGAAAGAGGAACACTCCTCCATTGTTGGTGGGATTGCAGACTGGTACAACCATTCTGGAAATCAGTCTGGAGAAAATTGGACATTGAACTACCCGAGGACCCAGCTATACCTCTCTTGGGCATATACCCAAAAGATGCCCCAACATATAATAAAGACACATGCTCCACTATGTTCATCGCAGCCTTATTTATAATAGCCAGAAGCTGGAAAGATCCCAGATGCCCTTGAACAGAGGAATGGATACAGAAAATGTGGTACATCTACACAATGGAATACTATTCAGCTATCAAAAACAATGACTTTATGAGAAATTCAAAGGCAAATGGATGGAACTAAAAAATATCACCCTGAGTGAGGTAACCCAATCACAGAAAAATACACATGGTATATACTCATTGATAAGTGGATATTAGCTCAAATGCTCGAACTATCCTAGATGCACAGAACACATGAAACTCAAGAAGGATGACCAAAATGTGAATGCTTCACTCCTTCTTTAAAAGGGGAACAAGAATACCCTTGGGAGGGAATAGGGAGGCAAAGTTTAGAACAGAGGCAGAAGGAACACCCATTCAGAGCCTGCCCCACACGTGGCCCATACATATACAGCCACCAAACTAGATAAGATGGATGAAGCAAAGAAGTACAGGCTGACAGGAACTGGATGTAGATCTCTCCTGAGAGACACAGCCAGAATACAGCAAATACATAGGCAAATGCCATCATTAAACCACTGAACTGAGAACAGGACCCCCGTTGAAGGAATCAGAGAAAGGACTGAAAGAGCCTGAAGGGGTTTGAGACCCCATATGAACAACAATGCCAAGCAACCAGAGCTTCCAGGGACTAAGCCACTACCTAAAGACTATACATGGACTGACCCTGGACTCTGACCTCATAGGTAGCAATGAATATCCTAGTAAGAGCACCAGTGGAAGGGGAAGTCCTTGCTCCTGCCAAGACTGAACCCCCCAGTGAATGTGATTGTTGGAAGGAGGGCAGTAATGAGGGGAGGATGGGGAAGGGAACAGCTAGAAGGGGAGGGGGAAGGGTTAGGGGAATGTTGGCCTGGAAACCGGGAAAGGGAATAACAATTGAAATGTAAATAAGAAATACCCAAGTTAGTAAAGATGGAGAAAAAAAATCCATAAGTGACAGATTGCTTTTGAATGTTCAGGTAAAATTTTGAACATACCCCAAGTATGAAAGAAGAGTACAGCAGTTTGACTTATTAATATTCTGCCAGGCTGAAATATCAGATCTTAGAATGGGAAGCACTTCTTTTTAAAATGCAGGGGGTAGAGTTGTTGGGTATTGAGGAGTTCATATTAGCTTTCTGCTTTATCATCCATGATCTTTTAGGTTCTCTGTAGTCAGTAAAAGTGTACACCAGTCAGTATTCAATACTCAATAGATATTACACTCCATAGTCTACCTATGTGGCATAATTGACTACCCACTCCTATTGACTGACTTTAGTTCCTCTGTTAAGTCCTAACTCGAAGTTACTTGTGTGTAGGGCTGCCATTCTGGGCCTGTTTGAAGCAGTAAGGCAGGTAGACTACAGGATGAAGAGGGCCTTTGCCTCAGTCATATATGCATGGTACCAAGTCTTCACTGATCGTACCCTTCCCTGGATGTTGGGCTTTATTGCTCACATACACTGGTATCTGGCTTCCATCCATCTCAAGAGCCCCAGATGTGCTAAACAACAACTTTCTCGTGGATCACACCTCACTGTAAACGCAGAGGTAGTCCTGGTGGCATGACCAGCTCTTTCTGGGTTCCTATATTCACTTGTCAGTAATTTTCTGCATGCAGGAAATTGGGCTAAGAGGCTAGGATAATGAAGGTTAGAAAAGGGAAAGTCCTATCTTGAGGGCCTTGCAGTCTGGCAGCATTGTCTCTGAATGATTTCTTTCCCTATACGCTTTGAAGCAATGTGCTTCAAATGAATATGAGGTTGATCCCCACGAACATATATATGGCTGCCACTGAGAGAAATTATCAGACTCTCTTCACTCTGGAATGCTGGAGGATCCTCCAATTGGCAGAAGCTAACACTTGCCACATACATATTTTCATATGACTGTCACAGCTGGTTCTACACAGGCATTAACTCCTCCGTTAGACATGATTGATTGGTGGTTCCATGGTATTGAGTTATCCACAGAAGAGTAAGCGACAGATGAGCCGATCCCATAGGGATTTGAGTCCATCCTTGCACCTTAAATCTCTTTCCTAGTACTAAATCCCCATGTCCAGTGAATCTTTGTTTTAAGAAATAAATGAGTCTCCGTATGGGTGTGGTTCTGTGTGGTTCTGTGTTCTGTTTCAGTCTTGGTCCTGAGCGTGTGAAAGCCACTTGGGCAGACGAAGATTAGAACACTAAGCTGCATTCACCCTATATAGCCATCGGGTGCTGGGCTTGCAGGATGCAGAGATACACCTCTCAGGGGGTGGGAAAATGCAGTCTAAGGTGGGAACCTCAGCCCTGGTGGGGCTCCCTAACTCCCGGATACCCAGGTGCCGCTAAAGCACAAGAGAAGTGCGAGGAGTCAGGAACAAGGGCGCAGGCTGGTGAAGAGAGATTTAGGCTCTGCACCTCAGTAAGGAAGGCTTCCCCCCATAATGGTTCTTGATGAGAGAGTCCTTGCTTTTCCATTTTGTTTATTGGTAGTAAAAGATGGATGCATAAAACTTCCTCAGGGGGGACCAGAGATTAAATACCTTTTATAGGAAGGAATGTCCTGGGAAGGAAAGCTTATTGGCTAAACCTTCAGGGTCCAAATAGATATCTTCAGGGTCCATCTAGATGTCTCATTAGCCTGGAGAACTCTTGAGTCCTGTGCTCCAGTGACCATGTTCTTTATGTGGAGAGTTGTGATCACGTTCCAAGGTACAATCTCATCAGGAGTAGGTGAAACACCTACCCGTCCTCAGGAGGGTGCTGAGGTTTCTGAACCCACTCAACCTTACCAAGTTTCTTGGCACTCCACTGCCCTACAGTTGTGCTGTGGAAACAAGGGATCAGCAAGAGAACAAAGCAAGGTTGAAAGCTGGTGTCTTGGAAGAGTTCCACTACAGAGCAGCTACTGGAGCAGTAGAAGAGATCTAAGAGATGGCTCGTAGACATTCCCAGTTCACAGTCTAAATTTCCTGAGATTCTAACCCCTAAGGTACCTCTAAAGAGATAGCCTCCAACCTGTGTTTTTCCATAACCCATGTGACCTCTGAATGGACTTTCTCCCCTGTGACTGTCAGCTCTTGGAAGCTGTATAGGAAATGACACAGACAACCTGGGGAGGTGTCTTTCCTAGAGGCAAAGCGTCCAGATCTGAGCCATAGTTAGTTTGTCCTACTGTCTCTGGTGACCTATAAAGACCCAATACAGAGTCTCTATGGGGCTGGGGGAGTGTGGGAAGTCTATTGTCCAGGTGCTTATGGCTGCTGAGTGAGGGTAAAGTTTCTGAGGGCATATCACAGAACTCTGGCCTACATTCTACCATGGACACCATGCTTGCAAATTAAAACCATGTAGGGAGAAATCTTTCATTCTTCTATTTTAAAATGATACAAATATGTCCATTCTGTTAATATTTGAAATTTTCAATGCTTACTGAATTTCTCTATCTTCTCATCATTTCTTTATTTTTAGATTAATATTCAGAGGCATCAGCATGTGAAATTGGTCTTTTTGGCAGTTCAAAGTTTTTCCCAACCATTATGAATTCATTGGAGACCTGGTCTCAGGAAACAGGCATAGTTTCACAATCCATTGGTTTATTCACATTCTAGACTTAATTTCAATTCTCTAGTCCCCATAAAGAAATCATACAATGAGCAGTATGTCCTTGGGATGACATTGAGGAATTAAAGGCCATGGGCTGAATCATTATGGTTCTTAGAACATCTCTAGTGTTCAAGTAACAGACACAAGGACAACTTGACTTTTCACTTTTCTAGAATGCTCTATCAATTTCTATCCAAATTGCAATAGGTAATTAAAATATACAGATTTATGTATATGTCACTGCAAAATATCTAACAGTGAATGAAATGTTTCCACACTTCAGATATTATATTCATAATCAGCTTTACCTTAAAGCATAATGGGTCATGGGGTGCATGAGCAATGCTTGTGGGCTTTTTTGATGGCCTCTGCATTGTAAACATCATTGCTGATTTAGTTCCAGGACATGTGCTTTGCTGATTCAGTTCAGGATTCATGCATCTGATCTAAACAGTCATGGAACAGTGCACCCAGTTAACCACTGCTCCTTGGTACACTTCCCTAGCTTCTTCCTGTGTTCTACTTCAGGCATTTCTTGTGGTTCTTGGAGGAAAGAAACTACATGAATATCTATGGCCAATGAGTTTCTAGGAAAAGCATGCATGTTTATTGATATGATGCCAGCACCTTTATTAATATGAGATTGCAGAGGCCCTCTTTCCTTTTACTAGGATAACTGGGAAACTTCAAGACCACTCCTGTCATCATAATCTTGGAGTTGAGGTTGATCCAGAGCACTGAAAAGAAATTAAGCATTCATTGTATTAGCCACCGAAAGACTTTTCCTGTAACATATGAGACTCTGTGTTGTTGAGAATATACCGTGAGTCTTAGAGAAAGCATGAAAACCTTGAAGGTGTTCCAGCTTACATTTCTCCTCACGTGAGTTCATTTCTATTCTGGTTAGGATGGTGATGTCATAACACGCAGATGTTGGTGGCAAGCTTTTATACAGGCATGGATAATATTTCTGTACACATTTGAATATCTCTCAGAAAGAACTAATTGGAGTGTGTAGTATTTTTGCATTTTTATGATTTTAAATTCATGCTTCAGTTTCTCATCAGGGATAAGGAGAGGAAATGAAGGTGTATGTAGGAGAGTAAAGGCATACCTGACACCTTTGATTTACCCAGATGGAGCCTGGTCACCTCTGCCCTTCTCCACAGAAGGGTAGAAGCCAATCAGGTGCTGGCCTCTCCTCTTTTTCAAAGAAGGGGAGGGGGGAGTCTACCATATGAAACAATCCTGTAATCTGAAATGAACTCTGACCTCTTAGTGATGGTTCCAACACTCAAATCCTTAATCTTCTATTTTATAAACATTCTAAGGAAACAGATGTCATGAATTAAGGAAAAAGATGGTGGAGTGGTCACATAGGTCTAGGATCATGTTCCGACACTACACTGATCAGTTGTAGGATATAGCAGAAGCAACTCAATCTCTCTATCCTCACTCCAACTGTTGGAGAAGCGGGGGCAAGAAGGTGTTGCTGTGATAATTGCATGAAGTATTGTCCGCAGACTGCTTAACTCAAAGGAGAATGTTTGGCATATGAGAGGTATTCAGAAACAGTTGGAATTGTTTTCATTATTACCACTACTTGGGAAATTGGTGAGTGTAAGCACTTCAAAGGTAGAAAGATCATTTTAAAAAGAACAAGACCAGCGTTTGTTTGACTCTCAACCTCCTTGCTGCGGCATGATTGAGAGGGGCAACGTTAGCGTCAGAGCAGGTAGCACAGCAATACAATTTTCTACAATGAAATTTCTTGTTTCAGCCGGAGGGTGGGAAGCAGAATGCAGCTATAGTGGCTCTCCTGTGGCATCTAGAACAACACGTCATTTTTAAGCACAAAGGTGGAGAGAGGCAGGAAGAGAGATGAAGGCAAGCAGAATTTAGAAACAGACAGGACTTGGTTTGATGTCTAGCCTTTTCTCTTGCTCGCTGTACAATATGGAGGAAAAGATGCTCTTGACACCCATATCCTTCATCTGCAAGAAGCTATTGGCAAGCAGTCCATAGGTGAGTGCATCTCTCAATTGAACTAACCGATTGGGCTATTGCAGTGAAAAAAACAGTTAACCTGGATTAGGTATCTGAAGAGGTCTGATGGGTGCAGTGGTCCTTTCCAAAAACCCATAAACTAGGCTCCTATGACAACCTCAGTGAAAGGAGTAACATAATTGAGGCACAGAGAGGTAAGAACCCACCTCCAGGCAGTGGTGGAATTAGGCTTTGTTATCTGGAAAGTTCCCAAAAGCTAAGGCGTTAACAACTGTGCTGCACAGTTTGTGGTGGCAAAAGAATGCCAGGGCAAGCATTCTGAACATAGAAGGCCTTCTAAAGTACCCCCTCCTCACCCGAGAGGGGAATCTCATTGTCTTTCTGCTGTAACTGCTACACATCAATCAGGATGTCATCAAAGCCACTTCCTTTATAAGAAGTCCTCTTCCCTCTCCTCAGCCTGTAACAGGCACCTAAGAAACTGCTTTGGCTCAAAAGCATTGACTACTCACTTGGGCCCACAAGGAACAGAAGGGCCCCCCATGTAGGACAGCCCACCCTGGAGGTGAGGACAGTTATCCGTGATAGATCACCTTGTAGGAGCCAGCATGATAGATGACAGCAATTAAAAGCTAACTTCTTATCGGACCACCCACCTTGCAGAACAAGAGCTGAGAGACTGATGGGCAGGGCCAAACGTTGACTAGCAATGTTTAATTACACGCACTTCTTGCTCCTGATCCAATCTTTCCTCAATTTCAAAGCTTCTATCACTATCCTAAAGGCAAAGACAAGAAGTTTGGAGACATCACATCCTGTTATCTTTTACTCTTCCTAATGCACACTGATTAAATCCCCTTTCTCGTCACCATTCCTTGTCTCTTTAATTGGCATCCTAGGATAGATGGCTGGCTCTAGCCTGTTGAGACTACTGGATGGAGCCTGGACTTTTGTCCTAAAACTTGAGTTGCTAGCCCACTCACGTCTCTTCTCTGGGAATCCTATGCCACTAACTTAAATGCCTCAGATGTCTGCTGCTCAGATCTATTGCTATTTAAGGAGGATTGAGGTCTTTGGGTCAAAAGCATTGTAAATATTTAACAGGGAACTCACAAATTTGCTATTATAAACGTCCCTTCCTCATCAAAATGTAGGGGGAAAGGCTCACTCCCACAAAAGCAGTATGTTCAGTTGACAAGGCATATAATAGAAAGTTCGGTGGTGTCTGGAACCAGGGGCTATTTCTTTTGTTTGAGGATCTCCTGGCCTGGACTTTATGGAAGCTGTGGTGAGGTACCTTTGCTACTTTTAAAGTTACAAAGGCACCATAAAGAGATGATAGCTCTCTGACAGACGGAGACAGGGCAGTCTCTCATAGTTTTCCTGAGAATCAAATCTTCATAATATCTACCTCAAACTAGCTGTCACTGAATGGATCTATGTTGCAGGAATAATTAGTGGACTCGACAGGGAGGATTAGAGGATAAAATACCTAAAGGCCATGCTTCCAGGACCTATCAAATGTGGTGATAACTTGGAGTATATATATTGGATTGGTGGAGGTGGGAGGTTAAACAACAGAAGTGTATTTCACACAGACCTGGAGGCTAGTGTTTCAAGATTAAGGTGCTGGCTGATTTGATTCTTCGTAAAGCCCCCTTGTCATCTTGCAAGTCAGCTGTCTTCTTGCTGTACCTTCACATGGGGTATGCACCTCTTCAGATGTGCATACACTAACAGCTTCCTGCTGTTTCTGAGTTCTGGGCACCTCATCATTTCTTACCTTAAACTGAGATTCCTCAATGTCCACACCAGACATTCAGTTGCTAAGGGCACTGTAGGATGCTTAACAGCATCCTGGGTTGTTTGCTGTGCGTCATATGTCACCTAGACGCACAGAGATCCACAGGACAACATGTGTAATTGCTAATCAGCATAATAAGTGAAGCCAAGTTTCCACGTTAAGAGTTAAAATGTCATTTCCTGATCATTAAGTGCATAATGTATGTGAACATGGGATGCTGGAGTGTTTTAGGTGACCCGAAAGATGTTAAAGATTACAATGTCACGCAATTCAGAGCAGTACCCCTTGTGTATCAAAATTGTTTAAGAAATTTAAAAACAGCTGTTCATATGTTAAATGTCATCTTATCTTTTGTCCTGTTTTCTGCTTTTTCTTTCCTTTTCTTTTGCTTTGGTTTAGGGTCTCACCTTGTAGGAAAAACTAACTTAGAATCCATTATATAAGCCAAGCTGCCTTTGAACTTATGGTGATCCTCATGCCTCAGCCTCCTGAGTCCTAGGATCATAAGAACGTGCCACTGTTCCTTGCCGAAACACCATTTTAAATAATAACTTAATAACACTTAATAACTTAATAAAACTTAATAACTGTTTTCTTAACCACGAATGTCCTTTGGGGACAATGTCTTTCCAATGTCTATTCACTTTCTTTAAGATCAGAGAAGTATTATTTTACTTTGTTAGTGAAAAAAATTATTTAGACTCTCCTTGTTATAAGCTTTTACCTTTTACTGCCATTTATAAGCTATGATGAAATCAACAGCCACGACATATTTACACAAGTTTGAGAGGCTGCGATCCTACCACAGAATTGGAGCTGGGTAATCAGAGGGAACGTAGGCATTTTAAGTGCCAACAGACCTAACAAAAGTGTCTGGAAATGCCAGTTCCTCAGGTCCCCAGCAGCACCATATACATTGTCATGCTTTTAAGTTGGAAAAGAAGGCACATTATACTTTTCATTTATATTTCTATAATTACCAGTAAGGTTGCCCATCTATTTTTTATTGGTTGTTTTATTTATTTACATTTCAAATGTTATCCCCCTTTCCAGTTTCCCCTCCAGAAACCAGCCATCCCCCCCACCCCCCGCTTCTATGAGATTGCTTCCCATTCCCACCTCACTGCCTTAGCATTCTCCTACACTGGGGCATTGAGCCTTTACAGGACCAAGGGCCTCTCTTCCTACTGATGCCCAACAAGACCATCTTCTGCTACATATGCAATTGGAGCCATGGATCCCTCCATGTGTACTCTTTGGTTGGTGGTTTAGTCCCTGGAAGCTTTGGGAAGTCTGGTTGGTTGATACTGTTGTTCTTCCTATGGGGTTGCAAACCCCTTTAGCCCCTTCAGTCTTCCCCCTGATTCTTCCATTGAGCCCCCCACACTCAGTCTGATGGTTGGTTGTGTGCATCTGCATCTGTATTGGTCAGGTTCTGGCACAGTCTCTCGTGGGACAGTTATTCCAGGCTCTTGTCAGCAAGCGCTTCTTGGCATCAGCAATAGTGTCTGGGTTCCCGTTTCTTCTGGATCCCATTTGTTCTGCAGATTGCTTATCCATTTACAACCCCATTTCTCTACTGAGGTGTTTGTCTTTCCCATATCAATTTGTAGGAGCTCTTTGTGGATTCGAGATGCAAATCTTGATTTATTGTACACATTGCAAATATTCTGTTAGTCATCTGTCTTTATAACTTGGCAGTAGCTTCTATCATCCCAATGCTATGGTTTTCATGAGATCACATCTGTCAACTATCTCTTTAATGGCTGAAGGGTTATTTAGCATGACTTCTGAATGCTAGGGAGCTATATTTGAAACACTTTCAAAACAGAGTCTGGATACTCCTTTGAACTAGAGATGTTGGGTACACTGGAAAAGTAAAGCACTTTTCCTCTACTCTTACTGCAATACCAACATAGAAGTCTTTGATGACTCCAAAACTTATAGAGATCTCTCCTTGAAACATCCATTTTGCAACAGACACCCACTGCATGTCCTGTAATCCAATTCACTGCTGACACTATCTCCCTTCATATCATCAATCCAATGGCACAAGGACTCAGTCTCTAAGATCCTCCCTCTAGATGCCAATTTCAGACCCCAGGTTATTTTATCTTCTGATAAAGCAGCTATAAACAGAGATTCCCATAACCTCTCTTCAGGGTTTATTGATATCCTAGAACAGCTCACAGAGTTCAAGGGGACACATTTAAATCAGATACTGGAAAGTCTAGGGCTTTATGGTAGGTGGAGTGAATGCATAACACTCTAAGAGTTTCAATTCCCAAACCTGTATAAGCAGGATATGGTGGTGCTTGTCTGAAATTCTAGCACTTGAGAAGTAGAGACATGAGAGGTTCAAAATCATTCATTCTCTTTGATGTCATGGTCACCATGAGATCTCGTCTCAAAGGCAAAAACTTAAGAGTACAGATAAAGTTCATAGGGAGAGGTGTACAGAAAGAGGCTTAGAGTGTCTACAGCCGGCCTCCAGGGAACCTCTACATTGTCAGCTATGCAGGAGCCCTTTCAGTTTTAATGGATCCTTTAATGTGTAGGCATGGGTGATCATATCTTCTCTCCCAAGAGTCTGCAGAGTAGGGCCAAAAATATTCTAATTTTGTTGAGGTCTTTTGGGGACCTACCCAAAAGCTACCCAGGGGCTCTCAGCCATCAGTCAACTCATTAGCATATAGAAAGATGCCATCATTTTGAAGATTACAAAGATTTCTGAGGTTGAATGCCAGAAAAGAAGACAAGTTCTAAATATATGTATTTCACAATATCACATCTGTGTTTTCTTTTTCTCCTTTCATATTAATGAGGTATTCTTTTGCTTGGAAAAACAAAATCTATACTTACATTAAACTCAAACCAAGAATACTCACATTTGCTCACTTCAGCTGAAAGCAAGAAAGAATAGAAGCTTCTTATCTCAAAGCAGACAGCTGAGTCAGCACATGCAGGGGATCCTCCATGAATAGAAAAACTTTAATAAGGAAGGATGGGTAGACAATGTTAGTGGAGTGTATGGAACAGGTCCATTTCTGTCAAAGCAAGCTCTTAAAACTGTGGGTCTTGTAGCAACCCTTCCCATGAGTAGAAGCTGTAGAATGTTACTGTTTTTATTGTTCTTGTAACTCATGAAGCTAAATCATACCAATAATAGGTAACTTTTTCAAAACTCACACAGGTGATAAATGGCAAATCAGGATTGGAACCCAGGTGTTCTGGTACAAAATCAGCTCCTTTTTATGGCCTGTAATCTGTCTACAGAGCCAAGGAATGTGCGTATGTATGTGTGCATGCATATGTTCATGGTTTTTGTCTGTGTGTGTGTGTGTGTGTGTGTGTGTGCGCATGTACAGGCATGCAAGTGCAAGCACTCCTTAGTCTTCATATCTAAGACTCTATATGTAAAGGGAAGTGAAATTGTGGGTACAGGTATGTTTTTTCTAAAAACAATTATGGTTTTTATTTAAATGAACCTTCTAGTTCAAATCTTCGCCTTTTTAAAAAATTTCCTTGTGTATATTTCCCAGTGTTCCTCAAGCATTCCAGATAAAATATGTGCTTAGTAAAACAAGACTGACAATTTAGAAGTGGGAACTAATTTATATTTATAAATCCAGGCAAGTCTGGAGGAGCCAATGAACTAGTAAGCTAATGATGTAGTTCTCTTTTGCCTGGGGACACCTTTAGCTTAAGTGAGGCTATTCTATTTGATTTAAGGGAATTGGGGTTTACAATACTATAGTGGCAATATGCATTTAGCACTGTTAGTTTTGGTGGATTGGTCCCACTTGGTTATAGGGAAAATGCTGTGTTTCTGATGTTAGTAATGAGGAAACCTGTAGGCTTGCAGATGGTCATCCATCTTCAGATAAAAAGATCATGTCAAGGAATTACCCAGAGTGTCAATGAAACCCAAACATGTCACATGTCTGCCTGTGTGATGTTATGCCATGGAGTGGAGCTACCTATAGGGAATGATATTGATGGGCAAGATGGAGCTAGAAAGAAAGAACAGGGAATAGACTTCTCATGTGCTAACCCAAGGGCTTGTCCTGTGTCATGGCTCCTGACCTTCAGGACTGGCTGATTCTAAAACCATTATCCTTTGCCCTTGGCCAGGTAATGCTCCAGCTTAGACTCCCTATGTCCATATATATAGTGGATCTGGTGCCCCTCTTTGGAACTTTGAGCTATCTCTGTGAGTGCTGTTGTTGTCACATTTACCCCTCTAGTATGAGCTTCAGATTAACCTCAATAGTTCTAGGGTGGACAGGCATGGCCTGATAACAATGGCCAGTTGTCATTCAACAAGTTCTGTCTTCCAGGGCCTGTTTGAGGCTTTACAATATGAGCACACTCAATACTTCCTAGAACTAAGAGAGACCATGGCCACCCTACTTCACGGGTGAAGAAAGAAAGGGATAATGTGACGAAGTAAATGAGATTTTACCAGTTGCCTGTGGGCTCTCAGCCGATGAGCAAGAGTTGGCCCAGAGTTTATGCTGACTGGCTTCCAGCACATGCTCTAACAGATATAGTATCCATGCCAGGTCAAAGACATCGGTTAAGTGAGAGGACAATTGGCTTATTTCATCCTGACAATGGTCTCTCAAGATGACACAGCTTTATGAGAAGACATGTCTGGCTAGGAAGAGGAACAATCTCCCTCCACGCCTAGGCCTATGTATTGAAGTCCTTTATATTTCCAGAAATGCATTCATATTACTATCTGACATGGGTCATGCCCAAGAATCGGGTGAATGAACATTTGGGAATGACCATTTGGGAATGACCAGAGGAATAGTCTAATGGTGCAGGAGAGATGAGGACCCAGCCAGGCTCAGAGTTTTTCCTATCTTCACCTTTTAGGAGATCCCATTTCCTATATTCTCTCTCTCTCTCTCTCTCTCTCTCTCTCTCTCTCTCTCTCTCTCTCTCTCTCTCTCTCTCTCTCTCTTCCCTTCTCCTCCCTCTCAAAGAATAGTAAGTCCTGGATGTATACATGGGGGAGGGGATTTTTTTCCTTAAGAGCTGCAATGGTGATTAAAAAAAAAAGTCAATGTAGTTGTGTTCAAATTATAGTTCACTTCACCATGCTGTTGTAAGAATTTAAAAGGTTAATTGACAGAAAGTACTGAGGGTAGTTTGTAATATATGCAAGTGCTAAAATCCTGCTGTTATTTTATACGTCTGTGCAGCTCTTGGATAAAGGCAATAGATGAGGAGCCAAGGCCTCAGAGTCCCAGTCCTGTCTCTTTCACTTAGGCATATGCCTTTGGCCAAATTCAGATAGTCCCTGCTTTATGGCAGGTTGACTTCATGCTGGGGTGAAAGTGCATTCAGTCGCTCTGGAATTTCTCCAGTTCCAATCTTTCCACGGTTGGGTGACATAGGTCAGTACTCTCTCAGGACACTGAGCTGTGGCAGTGAGCTGACACGCCCATCAGCACTTGATTATAAGTAGAAATAGTGCTCTACAGTGTTCTGTGTAGTGAATGTATGATAGATAAACAGCAGAACCAAGTGCATTTTAGACTTTCAATTTATATTTTTAATACATAATAATGTATTAGACTATAATTCTAATTTAAACTTTATAATTTAAAGTTGAGGGACACTACATGTTCTCTTTTTTATTTGATAAGATGTTAAGTAGGGATGATTCAGGCTTGCTAAGGTGCTATTTTTCTTATGTATGTATGAAAAGATGAGTTTGTGAAGACAGAGCTCTGTTCCGTGGAACTAGCATTACCCAAGATTAACCTACCGGCAACAGTAAGCTGTAATAACAGGCAGGAAGCTTTATCCCTAGAAACACTTTGCAGAAGTACTGAAACCATAAAGGGACAGGGATGGGAGAAACTGGAGTCCAACGTGAGAACAGAGAGGCTATGCAAAAGTAGGAAGCCTCTTCTAGAGGGATATCACACTACTTATCAATAACTGTGGTTTTGACTTCTTCCCAACTAGTTTTGACTTCTTCTTCAGTTATGCCTCTCACTTCTTCTTTTTTTTTTTTAATGATATTGTTCTGGCAGTCTAGTGCAATTTTAAATAATTTTGATTGTGTTAAGCAGACTAAGCAGAAACTGTGTCTGTTTCAGCATTGCATATGTTGCTTCTTACCTATTGCAGTAGATGCTATTGAGATCAAAGGAGGCTTACTCTAGTGCTAAGAAACTAAAAAGTATCTTTCCAGTTTTAATTTAGAGGATGTATAATTCAATATTCAGTGTTATGATAAATATTATTTTGGGTTTTTTTTACCCCACTTAGACCATATAGTTCCCAAATAAAAGACACAAAATATTTATAATAAGCCTTAAAGCACCAGAGCTAGGCAGAAATCAACCATCTGTGCTATTTTGTCTATTTCCCTGTTGATAAACCAGATATATATGACTTGCCATGTTCTGCCTGGGCCATTATTGCTTACATTTATTACTTACATACATACTTACAACTCCAATTGGCCAGCCTTCATGGCCATATCCTCGTGATCCACCGACCCCATGTGACTTCTTCCCTCTTCCTCTATACTTTTGTCTCACACCCGAAGCCCCCAGAACCAAATCCTAGTCTACATCTCTTCTACCCAGCTACAGACTGTAGGCATCTTTATTAACCAAACATGGATAACTCAGGGAACAAGGTTTGTACAACAAAAGCTGGTATACATGAGAATTTCCTCATCTTGGAGCAACCAGATCTTGGGATAACAGAACTTGGTATTTAGCAGTACCAGACCAACCTACTACATTTCCTCATGTTTTGTATTAATAAAAATGCTCTTTCTCTCATAGAAATAAACAACATATGGTAAGAACAATTATGAAACAATTATAAAAATTATTAGGTAATAGTTACACTCAAAAAGTCCAGTCTATGTTTGACAATCTTTAGATAAAGTATTCTATCTTGGTAAGTTCATAGTTCTGTATCTAAATCATTTTCTATCATAACATGCATTACTAACCTAAAAACATTTTAGAGCTAAGTCATTTTTCTAGATCCTTTATAACTTAAGCTTAATTGTGAAACTGTGTCTGGTCTTCAGCCCCATCAGACACCTGAGAAGAAATAAATATTACCTGAGTATGCAGGAAGTTTAGGAAAGCAGCTTCCAAATATTATAGAAATGACAGAAACAGCTGACTGCATGGACAGTGCCCAATATTCTCGGTAACATTGGAGCATCTACTTTCAGCCTTTTGGCCCCGTATATCTGACGGACCTATTTGTGGAGCAGAAATTATTAAGAACTTGGTTACCCAGTCTTGGCAGAGTTCAGAAGTAACTTTGCCTGTGTTTCAGTTGGCCCATTTCATAAAGCATTCTGTTTGTAGAGGGAATTAGGGCATTTTCTTTGTTCAATGGCTAGCTTGCCATAATCAAAGCCATCTCCAATTGGAGGTCCTTCAATGTTCATCATCTTCTTTGACGTGGAATGGGATATTGCCAGACGACATGTCTCAATGTCAAAAAAAGGCCTTAAATTAATAAAAAATATTTTTCTTTAAATGCCATATTCCATGAGTCTCTGGGTTTTTTTAAGACAGTCTACCTATTCACAGCATTTCTGAACAAGCAAACATTGCTTGTTTCTAGTATTTATTATCTGTTCAACCCAGGATTCATATGTCAGACTAGTATCAGACATGACCATGAGTTTGACTGTCTGACCATTAACTTGCACTTCTGAACCATCATTAACAGTTTGCAATAGCACCTATTAAAAGGACTGGAATTAAACTTTGTATTTTCAAATGAGCCATATCAGCATAACATCTACATAAGCATTGAAATATACATACGTTTTGTCATAACAAAATTAACCTTGAATTTTATATCAATATACAAAGATTTCAGTATACCAATAAAAACCTTAAATTTGTATCAACACACAATAACCTATACCAATGTATCAAAAATAACCTTATTTCTGACTCAATATACAAAATTCTATACTAGTGTATTAAAATAATCTTATTTGAGAATACAATAGCTCTAGACTGAAGAATAGATTTAATAATCTACCCTTAATCCTACTATTTTATATAGTTCTCTCTCCCCCCCCCATTTTTTCTCAACCCCTTTCCCTTTATCTAAAAAAGAAAGGATAGAGAAATGGAAAGAAAAAATAGAAATCCCTGAGTCTAAGGTCCCAATTTCATTTCCTCTTGTCTAAGACCATAAATATTTGTAACCATTTTCTATTAAATGATGACAAATATCCAATATCCATTCAACAACTAAAAATCATCCATTGTATCTCTTGGGAGTGTGGCATAGTTTTCTTATAATTGCTTCTGGCTGATTATGGACATAAAATTCCTTTTTTGGGGGGACCCAAGAAAATTATAAAAATGTTTAGTCCTAAGAAAGCTAGCTGTAGCATTTGTTGTCTAGTTTCTGTGGGATGGAAAAGTGCAGGACTTAATCGAAGACCTGGTTGAATCAGCCTGCAAGGCTGGATGCAGCAAGGTCATACAGGGTGAGCAATCCCTCCTTGAAGCCATTTTGGAAGCAAGTCTCTCTAGAATGGCATTGAAGCAGTCTGAAGGAGGATCAGGTGTTCCACCGTTCTAAGGGTGGAACTTGTCAGTGCTGCCTCCTTGGTTGTCATTTTCTGTGAACATAATTGCTCAAAAGTAGTACATAGTTCTGTAACAACAATGTATGGGATGTGCAAGGGACATAGTTTAGCCAAAGATAATTTTTCACTTTCTATCTGAGCATATAAAAGACATCTGTCTTTCTTAAGTTAGTTTGGATTGTAACCAAAACTGTAATATAAATTTGTGTCTATGCCAACTGAAAGGATGACATGATAAGTTTTGTGGACTTTGTAGCCAAAGAATTATTGGCTATGAAAGCTGACGTTCTGGCTGGAGATGTATTCATAACCCAGTCAGTTTCAGAGTTGTTGTGATCGAGGGTTTTGTACTATAAAGTACCTGCTTGTTTGATCCTTTTTATTTTCTCCTTTTCTGTAGCCAAGATCTTCAGGAGGTCTCTTTCTATCAAAACTGCTCCTTTTTATTTTGGAGGGAATCTAACACATTCTTTCTTTTTCTGTTGACATAAACATAAAGCCTTTCTCCCAACATAACATATATTTTGTCCAGCGGTTTGAAGTCATTATAAATATACACTGATGTAATCTAGCAGCCTCATTTTTATCCAGGTCTACTCCATTTTTACCTCTTTCAAAAAGGATGTACAATGCCACTATTACCATTGAACATATAACCATTTTCATTTTGATAAATCAGAACAAGCTTGTATGGAGTCTAAATATCTTCCTCTACAATGATACATGTTTATTATTATTTATTGAGACAGGGCTTCTCTATGTAGCCTGGGCTGACTTGGATTTGCTCTGTAGATTAGGCTGGCTTCCGGCTCACAAGGAACCAATCTGTCTCTGTCTTTGTCTCCCAAGTATTCGGATCAAAATCATGAGTTTACTTATTTAGTATCTATCTATGTACCCTTAAACACATTTATATCAGTTTTTATTTCTTTTTCCCTTGTTTGGACATTACTATGTGGGTGTATTTGTCCTATTTTTTCTCTCTTAATTTAACATCCTTCTGCATATTCAACTTTATTTAAATTCCTCCCCATCTTAGTACCCAAACGTATCCTCAAACATATTGTATCTGCTTTGAGATTTTGGCCTGGGTTATGTATCATGCTCTAGGCTGAGCCATTATTAGTTTTCCACTGGGAGCTCCACATCTAGGGAGACTGTTTGCCTAAGCGTAGCACATGACAGCCTACTTCATGTTAGCTCTTAATAACTCTTGGTTGCGGGAGGCATGCAACCCGTTCCCTAAGCAGCAGATTTATCTCAGGGTTATTGACGGGGAAGTAGACAAAATGACACAGAGGGTTGATATCTGCCCGGCTTTAGTGCTTTAAGGCTTATCATAAATATAAAGTTTTTGTGTCTTTTATTTGGGGACTAAATAGTCTAAGTTGGGTAAAAAAAATAAGTAATATTTACTGCAACAATCAGATAAACAAGAAGATGGACAGGTGGGGTGGGTCACGGGTAGATGGAGAGATGCTTTGATTGGTCAATTAAAAGATATTATAAGGAACTGAGCAGGGTAGACTGGCAGATTGGACACTCAGAAAACAGAAGTGTAGACCTGAAGACAGTTTGCCAGCAGAATCCCCTAGACCTGAGGAGATCAAGCTGTTTCCTTTAAGACTGTTAACAGATTTAACGATGCCTATCTATCTACATGGTGAGGGAGGAATCTGCCTTACTCCATGTCTATTGATTTAAATGCTAATATGGTAAAAAGACTCCCATAGAGACATCTAGAATAATGTTCGACCGAATATATGGATGCCCTCAGATAGGTATGTTTATATATTCAATTAACTACCAAAAAGAAGGGCTTAGCATCAGAATCACTTGTGGGAGGCAGGGGTGGAGGGAACAAAATCGTTGGGGCTTGCTGGTGTCAGCAATGAAAAACCCTGTCTCAAGGGACTAAGGTCAAAGAGCAGGATATTAGATGTCATCTTCTCTTCTCCACATAAGCGCACATACACACATCTATACATCACATACAAGAAAAGCATTTGTAGCATGTCTAATGTTCTCTTATATTAATATATTTCATTCAGTGGTACAATTTTAAATATTATATTTTTCTCACTATTAACAATCCCTGTAGATTTCCAATCATGTGTGTACATGACAAGGTCTCATCTTGAACTTGGGAATTCCCCCTGCCTCAGTCTCCCACCTGCTGGGAGTACAGATGAGTGTCACCCAATCAAGTGGCAAATATTTTACAGGATGCAAAGTAAAGTCAGATATCGGAGCATGACAAGATCTTTCTGACAGCAATTTGGCAGAATGCTCTTTTAAAAAATATCTTTTGAAGTATCAGTTCTATTTTCTCCCTTACCATTCTTGAGAATAACTTTGTGAGTAAGCAAAAAGGCATGTGCCAGGATGCTCGTTATAGCATTGTAAGGAAATAAAGACCCGGAAATAGCCAAACCGTTACCAGGAGAGAAAAACACGCAACCAACAAAACATAAAAGACACACTGACAGCTGTCAAAATTGATGTCTGATCTACAAAAATACCCTGCTTACAATTCTATGACATGGATGGGTTAAGAGAACATTGACAAAGAAATCATTTACTTTAAAATCCCAAATTTTGGGGTTGGGGATTTAGCTCAGTGGTAGAGTGCTTGTCTTGCAAGCTCAAAGCCCTGGGTTTGGTCCTCAGCTCTGAAAAAAACAAACAAACAAACAAACAAACATAAAACCCAAAGCCAAAAAAAAAAACAATCCCAATTTTCAAATAATATTAGAATATAAATTCAGAAACAATTAAAATAAACCTGCCGTCCTAGTAATAACTGTTGCCTCTACATCAGTGGTTCAGAACCTCCCTAATGCTGTGACCATTTAATACAGTTCCTCATGTCATGGTGACCCCAACCATATAATTATCTCACTGCTACTTCACGACTGTAGTTATGTTACTGTTATGAATTTTATGTAAATCTCTGATATGCAAGATATCTGACATGTGACCTCTGCGAAAAGGGTCAAGACCCACAGGTTGAGAACCAGAGCTCTAGAGACATTGACATTTCTCTTGTATCTTGTTTTATAATAAAAGGATGCTGGTAAGTCATCATGAAATTCGAGTTTAATATTAAAAGTTATAAATTTACAAACTATTTTTTTAATTTCAATTATTAAATATGGGTCATGAGCCCTGATGTGGCGTTACCTACAGGCATTAAAAGGCTCATTAACCCAGAGATTATGCCACATTTTCAATTGAAATTCATATTAAAAAGTTAAATACTAGATATGTACCATATTAGTTTAGTCCCCAACCTGGAACATCTAATCTCTTGGCAGAAAATAACTGTATTTTGTGTGAAATCAGATACTGGCAGTTTGATAAAAATTTTCTCCTGCTTTGGATACTATAAATAGATACAAGGCCTAATTTTAACTCCCGTGATAGGAACTTGAAAAGCAAAGATATATTACTCTTTTCTAAAATGTTCGCTATGTTGCAAAGCAATCTCAAACATACCATGCACCATTCCTTACAAGGCACAAAATTAACCAAGGGAAAGCAAAGGCAATAAGACCATGATCTAATAAGCACAGTTCCAAGGAAAAAACTAACAAATGAGTGGATATATTTCTCTATAATGTCATTAAAGAAATTAAAGAGCCCTCTCGGGGACCGAAGACTGGAAATTATTTTTTGATGCTTTTATTACACTGATCAATAACACATGTGCCTCTTATGAGATAGACCCTTGCTTTAGAGAGACAATACAGCAGCCATGATAATAAAATGACTTTATGTCTTCTTTGATTCTTACACATGAGTTTAAGTTACTTTCGTTTGGGTGGTGGAAAGGAAAACAATTTTTCAAACAGCCATCTTCATCAGTGAGGGTACCTCTTAGAAGCCAGCCGGCTAGATTCTGGGCCTATTGTCAAGAACACAGGTCTAAGAGGAAGGAAGTTTCTCCTAATCAGGATGTGGTTTCCTTGGTATTTTTATGGTGCTGATGTGTATCTCTTCCTTCTCCCCTCCACTTCCTCCATCCCATCCAGTTCTGAGTGTGGGATTTCTTTTATAACTGCTCTTTCTACACATTATCATTCTAGCTCTGAAATCTGCTGGCTTTGGGTCCTGCTGCCTTTTGAGTGTGGCAGAGATTTAAACCCATGCAGGTTTAATGTCCTCCTGTTACTCATAATTCATACTTTATATGTTTTTATGAAATTAATAATGCCCTTGAAATTCATAATGGTCTTGTTATTAAATCTACATTTTGTGATGCCCAGTGGAGCAGGAGAGAATGCGTTTGAGCAAAGAGACTGTACAAAGCTAAGACTCTTTCATTCCTTGCCCACCTTGTTCACAAGTAGCATTCGAGTGCACCATGGGTATCCAACTCTGTGTTCTGTGGCACATGTGAGTGTTCAAGGTGAGTGAGCATGGTTTGTGGCAGACAGAAAAAGAGAGGTACCAGAAGCCTGGAAACTCCTGCTTTGCTCTAACTAGAACTTGCTTCTACTCACGTAGAAGACAGTGGTATTCTAACAAGAATGACCAAGGTCCTTCAGTGCCTAGATTATTTCCTGTATTAGTTAACTACCTAAGCTGAAATAGTAACCAGACAAGACACCTCAGCTCCTTTTCCTTACATCTTTCCTTAGCAAACAGCCAGAGAGAGACAGCATTAGCAGAATGTGCACACAAGAAGACTGGAAGCGAGAGGAGCCTGCCTATCTGCTGCTCTGGTAAGAATGAAATGGGCACATTTATAGGACTCTGAAATATGAATTATAGGATGCCAGTGATTCTGCATTAAATGCTCCTAATTATGTTTTCAAAGCTGACATATGCATAAAAGTGGATGGCAAATTTTATACAAATAATGGAAATTTTAAATTACTCTTTACTTATTACCAAACAGCCAATCAAAACACCAGGACAGGCTGAGAGGCTAAGAAAGGAAAACAAAGCTCTGTATTTTAGTCCCACAAGTGACACACTTTTCTATCTTTTCAAAGTGTGGACCCCAGACACCTAGTCTACTTTGTACCAGACTGTGCAAATTACATCACTAGCTCTGGCGTTTCTTAACTCCTGCTCTGTCCTATATGACTGCCAGTTCTATATGACTGACTGTAGCTACTGCTAACATAGAACATGTGTGTGATTTCTCCTGAATGTCAGCTGCCTGGGGGTGATGGTGGGGAGCGTTATATTAGGCACAGTGATTCTCAACATGTTCCAGTAGCATTAATATCACAATGGTTCTGATTAAAACCATAAATCTGTGGGTCCCATCTTAAGTCTCTGGGAGTGTGAGTCAGCAGTGTTTGGTCAGATCTTCAAGGGGTTCAGATGTGTGTTACAGTTGGGGGTGGGGAGCTCTTGAAGCAGCTACACTGGTATTTAAATCCTAGGTGGGCCACTTACCATCTATCTCTTTGACACTGAGAAAAACACTATTCCCTAGAAACAAGCTGAGACTGAAACAAAGGAGGGAGACTGTCATACCTGCAAATACCCTCTGAAGGAAGCTGGTCTTTTGATCTGTTCTCTGCCTCCTGTTGCTGTTAAAGAATAGGGTGACCGAGCCTCTAAGTGCACTGGGAGGATTCTGCAGATAGTGAGACAGGACCAGAGGTCAGCACGTAGTCATTCATGGGTTGATGTGGCTCAAAGGTGCTGAATGAGTGAGGAAAGAACCCCAATCTCTGACAGAGCCAGGAGGAAACCCATCATTTCCCAGCCCTGTTTGAACTGTAGCTTTGAAGAGAGCAAACAAACAGCAAAGCCTTTGGGGTCAACCTCCATTTCTTGAGGTCTGTTATTTCTATGCCACTGGAGCACAGGAGAAACCAGACTGTAGTTTTAGGTATGGTGGGTTCTATCTTCCTTTGATAAGCCTGAGGAACTCATCAAGCATGCAATTTAATCAAATGATGGAAACCAGGATGTAAAGGGAAAGGCAGAAAGGGATTTTTGTGGCTTTATGCAACTTATTTGTTATTTTTAATTTGGTTACTCGATCGATAATGCCAAAGCAAACCACTAGATTTAGTAATTTAAAAGTGTCGTAGTATAAAAATGAAAATGTTAATGTCTATATTGTCATTTCATAATAATCAAACAAAATGTAAATCCAACGAATTATATATACTCGTTAAAAATATATAAGCTCTACATTAAGAAGGCAAATTGCTGGAAGTATGACGACGGGACACATATCATGACTCTACTTATAAGTTACTTATTAGTAATAAGATGAAGAAAACCCAATAGCAAAAACTTTGTACAAAGTTTTACCAGAACTCTAGAAAGCTGCAAATTGAATATTCAAGAAACGTTCACATGACTCCAACCAACAAACACGCAGACCCATGTCACAGCTCGTGTCTGCTTTGGTACAAAGTTTTCCAGCTGTTGATGAGTGGTTCGCACTGGAGAGGAGGAATGAAGACTGAGGAGCCATGAACTGACACCCAGTATTTTCTTCCAACTTCTCTTTCTCAAGTCCTGCATCCTGTGCTTTATTAACTTTGCAGGGTAGCACTTGGGAAACTCCCTTGCCACCATTTGCTTTCTGTGTCTGGGACACTGGCCATAGACTAGTTTCATGGCCAGCAAAGCCAGTGACTCCTTGGATTGGGGATGGGCCAGTCTAATCCAGAGTTAGCAGCATCAATTTCAGTTCTGGCATGTTTATGTTCTGCTTCCCAGAAAGTCTTTGAACTAGAGTAAGAAATATTCTTTCCTATAGGGGCTTGCCCGTATTGACTGTCTTTTTCATCCTCCTCTGGAGGGTTATAGAGGAGTGGAAAAATGCTTTCTAAATGAGTATAGTTTTATTGGATTTGAAATTTTAATGTCATGAATAACTCTAGGTATGTCTCAAGTCGTAAAAAGATTCAGAACTTGGTTTTTTTTTTCCTCCCAGTGTTAATCCCATAGAAAATCCATGTATTTTCATACTTAAAGGGAATGTTGTGAAATTATTTCTGTCAATAATAAAAGATCATAGTATTGTGTGCACTTACTAGTGTCAAGCACACCCAACATTTTTTTTTATAAAGTTACCATCCATTTCAGAGTCAGTTTATGAAGATGTAGGTGCAACACAAATCATGAGGAGAGTATTTTTTTCTTCCCAGTACACAGAGCCCTTCTGCTGTGTGGACACAAGGAAAATTGATGGCAGTGGGAAGATCTACCCTTTGCACATTCAAAACCAAGAAAACATCAAGGTTCCTATCCACCGTAGACCCATGACGAATGGCCGTGCACACTCCCACCCAGACTGTTTCAGACACTGAGAAACCTTCACGAGTCAACACCATTAAAGCCATGCCAGGAGCCTTTGGGGTGCTGATCTTCTGTTCATGGTGTAAACCTCAGCAGTTCAGTTCAGCTCAGCTCAGCTCATGCCCGGAAAATTATGTACATGAAGTTCATAGGCCATTTGAGTCTACGCAGAGACTAAGAAGGTAGGGGTGGCATTCTATAAGATTCTCCACACAGGATCTGCATGTATCTGTTCCTTTGACCCAAAAGCAAATGTTAAGCTTCACATGAAGAAAATAATTCAGTTTCTTGATTTCATTTTCCTGCTCAGATCCTACAAGCACCAAGGCCTGAGCATGCTAGCCCAAGACTCAGTTTCTAGTAGATTCTGGCCAATGGGGAGTAGTCGAGCAGGTCCACGTTTGAGAAAGCCAGGTCATCCTGCAGAATCTCTGCTGGACCAAGAGGCCAGAGGCTTTGTTTTTAGCAGATCAAATAAAAAAACACATGGGGAGAGAAAGTTCAGGACTGAGGGGCCTGGTAATTCTCCATGACTTGTTTTCCTGAGAGGCCGGAACCCATGCACAGCTGTACACCTGCCTCCCTGGAGCTATGACACGCTTTCTGACTTTATGTCTTTGTAGATGTCTCTTTCTAGGTTGAACTGATAAGGATTTGTACATCTAAAACCATAGTATAAAGTGAAATGGGAAGAAAAAAATGGAACCCATATGCAATTTAATTCAATAAACATTTGAGTATCTTTTTATGTCAGGCATTGTATCAAAACATGGGATATAGAGATGAATAAAATAAAAACTCAAGTATAAAAGGAGCTCCTCCTTGTAGTAGAGGAAATATTTACATAACAACTATTGGAAGAATAGGGGAAGGGCCAAACTTTAAAAAGGGGTTAGGATGTTAGTCATCTAGACAGAAGAAATAATAGGGACAAAGGTACTAGGGAAGGAAAACCCTGCTAGTGTTCAGGAAACAGTGCATTTCGGTAGCAACAAAGGTGCCCATGTAGTTTGAGCAGACAATAAAGGAGCAGGAACAAGGTTGGCAAGTGGAGAGGAACTTGGCCTCAAAGCGTACCATCTGCCAGGCTAAGGGAAGAAGGCCATCATGAGATTCCAAGCAAGGGAGTGAAGTAATAGCTGTTCTAGAAAGTTCACTTGTGTGACTGTGCAAGGGTAGGTACATGTCAGGGGAAAATGTTAAAGACACAGAAAGGAAGGAGGAGATGCATCGTCAGGAGATGCTTAAGGGAAGATACACTGAGAAAAGCTGTGTTTTTATTTCTTAAGATAAAGGAGATTTGGGGCTGGAGAGATGGTTCCATGGTTAAGAGCACTGACTGTACTCGCAGAGGTTCTGAGTTCAATCCCAGCAACCACATGGTGGCTCACAACCATCTGTAATGGGATCTGATGCCCTCTTCTGGTGTGTCTGAAGACAGCTACAGTGTGCTTATATACATAAAATAAATAAATAAATCTTTAAAATTTTTTGGAAAAAAAAAGGTTGAGGAGATTTGAGTCTGTTGATGATGGAGATCAGTTGCTGAGATGGCCAATGATGATTGTCTACTTGATTGGAATAGGGACACCTAGACGATAAGTAAAGCATTCTTAAGTAAAGGGTGTTTCTAGAAGGGTCTTCCCAGAGGCAATTAACTAAAGGGTAACACATTCCCTGAATGTGGGCAGCAGCATCCCATAGGCTGAGGACTCAGATAAAATATAAAGAATAAACAGAGGGAGCACATGTACACTAGTATGCTTTCCCCATCCCCGGTTGAGGTGAGTGGATTCACTCCAGATCCTGCTGTAGTTGCCATAGTAGCCTTCATCACTGTGGTCTCATAGCAACACAGACAGTTGACGATGGACTGAAATCTCTCAAACTGTGAGGAGGACAACGTGAATCTTCCCCCATTTTAAGTTCTAGTCTCATATTTTTCCTAGAAGTGTTTAGCCTAAGACAATGGCCAATGGAAACAGGAGATTGACGGCACAAGACAGAGAGAAATCAATGGCGAAGATCTTTACCCTTGCCTAGGCTCACATGCCGAGTTTCTTTTATGTAACTACCTGCAGACTGTTATTAGTTGTATGTTTGTGAAAGAAAACACTAAAGCATTCCAGTCATCGCATGACAGAGAATACAGTTGAAAGGACAACAGTGTCAGTAGAGAAATGCCTTCATTGCAGAAGCTGAGCCTCTTTCTCATCTTTAATAACCTCATTAAAAACCAGCTCTGTGTTGTGTGTGTGTACGTGTACTCCATTCGCACTGTCTAGATCCACTGATGATAACTCTTGGGTCTTCAGCTGTTCCTAAAACTAGGGTTTCCTTGAACATCAGAGACCTATTCAAAAGTCAAGAATACCTCTTGACTGAGGTATTCCTAGGCGACTGTATAGTCCATGGAGTTGTGAAACGTACCTTTCTTGCCTCATCTAATTGTGCATATTTAGGGGGTATTGCAGCTTAGTCCAAAGGATGGTCACATTTATCCCTGCTCAGGAATCCTTAAACTCTTAAATATTTTTATTTTAAATTTTTAAAACAATATATTTTGATCATATTCGTTCCCCTCCCCCAACTCTTTCCAGATTCCCCTTTCCCTACCTTATCCATTTAATTTCATGTTCTTTTTTTGTCTCCCAATAAAGAAGCAAGCCCATGGGCAAAACAACAAGGTAAACAAAAATCAATCAAAACAAACAAGAAAGGAAACAGAGGAGGAAGGGAGCAGGGAAAGAGGGAGGAGGGAGGAAGGGGAGGAGAGAGAGAGAGAGAGAGAGAGAGAGAGAGAGAGAGAGAGAGAGAGAGAGAGAGAGGAGAGAGAGAGGGACTCCAAAGAGCCTGAGAGACCCACAAAGGTTTCAAAGGGACACAAGCAGGGAAGGATGAGGTTGAAACCTTGAAGTATCTCCAGAAAAACTTAAAATAAAATAAAATAAAATAAAATAAAATAAAAGATGGCAGAATGGAGTGGCCTGAGCAGAGAAGAGAAGCAGAACTAGAAGTGTAGCAGCTGGGGAGAGTGCGGGAACACTGCCTCAGTGGACAAAGGAACATGCTGTTGCCAAGTTGGGAGGCTCAGGCCACCACCCGGCCAGCCTGGGGGCTATGACATGTAGCAGCCATTGCTGCTATGACTCTCACTGCTTGCCCTGCTCGGGGAAGGAGAGCATGGGCCTTTGGCCAGGATACTAGCATAGTTGCTGGCACCAAGGGCAGAGTAGCATAAAGAAGCCCAGAGCTCGCACAGGTCCTGTTCCCCAAACATGTGGCCCAGCCGCAAATCACCCTGACTGCGCAACAAGGTACCGGAGATGGTTTATTTTCTGGATTAAGCCTTCTCAGAAGACTTGCGGGTAGTTGGTGCTGCTGCTGGAAGCCATGTTGAGGTCAGTCTGTTCTGCCACTGGAGACTTTGTTGATGTTTCCGCCCAACACTGGCTTCTATCAGCAAAGAAGCTTCTTTTGCAGCACTAATGGTAACTGTGGGTTATAACTGAGAATGAAAGACACTGAAGGCTTTTTTGACAACCTCACCCTCGCCCAAAAAGCCCTTAAAAACTGTGCTAAAAATGCTGAAGTGGGTAGCTCTTCACAATTGATGGCTTCTGCTGAGAAGGTGGGTGAGGGGGACAAGGCTACAAGACTCGTTTTCTTTAAGGGACTAGCAGCCGGGAATTTGACCAGATTCCAATGAGTTTATGAGCAACACAAATCAGACTTGGTGGAGTTTTTGTTGATTTTTATTGTGGGGAGTGAGAGCGGGGGCTAGATCTGGGAGGAAGGGCAAAAATAAGTGTGATTGATGCCTTGTGTGAAATTCCATAGTTAATTAATTAGGGAATGTATAACTAATGATTAATAGCACCAAATTAATGATTAATATTAAAATTAATCATTGGTTGATTTTGGAACTTATAATTAATAAAAATATTGTGTTGGAGGGGGAAAAAGACAATTTCCACTCCAAAAACAACAAAAAAATTGCGCAAAAAATTTCTTGGTTAGGGATGGGGATGACGCTTCTCTGAAGTCCATTTCCTTATCTTGGTTAGGGATGGGGATGACGCTTCTCTGGGCTGAGGAATCTTTAAACTCTTATTGAACACACAGTTCACTAATTTTTACAGATTCGTCAGTTCTCTCAGAAGCCAGCAGACAGGGATGTAACTCTTCCCAACCACTGTGGCCTTTGTGCAGTATGGCAGATCTGCTACAATGGCTTCGACAACTCAGCAGCCAGATGCCCTGTCTCCCCGCCCTGCTACAAATGTCTCAGCAGGATACAGTGGTGGTCTGAGCAAATTATTTCCCCGGAGGAGGGAGAGGGAGAAGTCTTCTCAGGATGGATGGCTGTGCACAGAGACAAAGAGGTAGCGTGAACAGGAGAGCAGTCTAGGAAAATAAGCAGAGTAAGGGAGCTCTTGGGAGTGGCACCTTCTTATCTCTTCTCCTCGATGAAAAACAACCAGAACTGTGTTGCCTCCAGAGCAGCTGCTGATGGGATCTAATTTCTCTCTGTGTCAGCTTTCGCCGCCGCTGTAACAGAACATCTGACACGAATGACTTAATGGGGGAAAGATTTATTTCCTAGGTTTCAGTCTATCAAGACAGAGGTACAGACAGAGCGAGGCTGCTCCCTTCATATGGATGAAGCGAAGCTAACACACACACACACACACACACACACACACACACACACACACACACACAGAGAGAGACAGAGAGAGAGACAGAGAGAGAGACAGAGAGAGAGACAGAGAGAGAGACAGAGAGAGAGACAGAGAGAGAGAGACAGAGACAGAGACAAAGAGAGAGAGAGAGAGAGAGAGACGGAGAGAGACAGAGACAGAGAGGCAGAGAGAGAGAGAGAGAGAGACTCTGGATAAGATTCCGTACCAAAAGACCAACTCCAGTGATCTCACTCCTCCAAAAAGGCCCTGCTTCCTAAAGTTTACATCATTTCGCGAAATAGTGCCACCATTGGGGAACCAGGTTTTCAATGCCAGAGCTCTATGAGGAATGTACTTTAAATGGAAACCATAGAAATTGCATTTGCACCTGAAAAAGTGTCAAAGAGCCTCAATCTGATTTTTTAAGCCTTATATCTAACTTACCAACCCTGACATCAGTAACTTATTTTTGTTTTTCCTGGTGTGATCTTGGGACTATACAGCCCTTCCCTGGAACTAGAAAACCTTTCTGTGGTTGGCAATGACTTCCTGAAGGCCCACTCATGGTCGGTTAGGAGGGAGAACCAAGGACAAGCAGGGCTGTGCTCTCACCAAATAAGGCCCTACAGAATACCTACTTCCCATAGGCCAGCCTGTCTTGGCCATGCCATGTTAACAATGGCAGGTGACAGTCCAGGGGTGTGTGATATGAGGCCTATTTAGTGCTAATAAAAGCAAGAATCAAGAAATTACGGTGCTTGATGAGTGCGCACATCTAAGAAGAGGCAAGATTTGAATTCATGTTCTCTCTTAATCTTTCCTAACACCTGTTACTCCAACCCTCTCACGTATTAATACATAACATAAAAACTAAGTCTTAATTCTTATCCTAAACTTACATCATCTTATTTAAGCTACTGTCTGTAGGCTTTTGAGATTAACTGAAAAGCCAAAGCCAAGGATGCGTGGAATCATGACTGTATATGTTCTGTGGGCTCTTGGTTTTCCCTCACCTCGCCTTCTTTATTTTCCCCTGCCTCTAAAAGTTAAACTTGTTATCAATTTTAATAATATATTCATAATGTTAAAATAACACTAAATATTAAGTTACTATTAGTAATGAATAAATATTAACCAAATTGCAGTGGGCATCCAAGTCATTTTGCTGTCTAAAGGGACATATGACCCTGTGGTTATAGTCCCTCTGAGTCACTGGTCTGTGATGGAAATTTGACCTTCCCTGGGACATTGGCACTATCTGGAAGACACATAGGGCTTTTGAACCTTGAAAAGCTGATGAGTCGTGTCCTACAGGCCAGTAAGCCGCTAATCTTCCCACAAAACTCCTCTTTGGACGATTTCCATCCACGAGTGCTTCTTGAATGTGGACAGGTTGCTGTGCTGGCAATACTAGGGGATAGAGATAAATACAACACAAGTTCTGGGCGTTGAATTTAGTAGGGAAAAAATAAATGTGTAAGGATCTAATGACACATGTTGCTCCCCAGCGTCCCCCACCTCACCCCTACTTCCAATAGTAAAGGATTCTCCAGCCTCAAGTATCAGCAGGGCTGCATAGAGTGGCCCTGGTTCCCATCAACACACACATTATTTCTCTGTAAACCAGGACCATTAGAGGAAGGAATCTGTAAAATAATGCTTGGCCCAAGCCCTGTTTTATAGAGTTTCCTGAATGATGTGATGGCCTATGAGGACTGTTCCAGAAGGCAGGAGGCAGCAGATCTGCACCATACCCTAGGGAGCCACTGAGCGGCCAAGCCCAGCTGGCTGAATATGTGAGCCTACAGGATGCTGAGTGCACACACAGTGCCTGTGTCTCATGGTGGGGAGGGCTGTAGGACCATCGTGAGAGGTGCAAGGATCTGCACTCCTGAGCAGAGCACACAGGCCCTGCCCTGAACTGCTGGGGAACTACTGAGTGGCTCATTTCCACAACTGTGCCTTGCTCTGAGTAAGACCATGGTGACTCTAGCACGTGTCTCGACAGACAGATGGGCTCTTTTTGCTAGCCCATCATCCTTTGTTCTAGCAAAAGAAAATTACTCTTTACTCTCTCTTCCTGAGGTGACTTGAGTACAAGTGCTTCCTGTTCATGGACAAGTTACTATGTTGACAATGCTAGGGCAGACAGATAAATCCATCACAAGTTCTAGGTGTTGAATTAGTAGGAATATATATAGATATAGAGATAGATAGATAGATAGATAGATAGATAGATAGATAGATAGATAGATAGATAGATGATAGAGATATTGATATATGTATATTATTAAGGATCTAGTGGTACAAAGAAATTATGACATAGTCTAATATGGGGTCACTAACCAAGAGTGACTGCTTGAGGGAAGAGAGACACTTAAAGGATTTCATTTTAACCAAGAGAACTTTGAGATAGTATCATCGGAATCGGAGGGATGCTGCTGGGTGCTCCCATAATCCATTGCTTCCTGGGCTGCATAGGAGATGTATACTTGCTGTTATAAGGTACTTGACATTTTAAAATTTAGTATATGTGAACATTCGTGTATGAGTGTAGGCACAGGTGAGCCAGGAGACATGTGCAGAAGTCAGAGGACAACTTCAGTGTGAGTCTCCACCATTATTCACCTTTTTTGAGGCTCTCTTGTTTGCTGCTTATATCTGTCAGGTCAGCTGGTCCCCAACCTTCCAGGGATTCCATTTCTGCCTTACCTCCTACCATCTGAGCCCTGAGAGCCAGGCATGTGTTACCATTCCTGCTTGTGTGTGATTTCCGAGGATTCAAAGTCAGGTCCTCATGTGTGCACAGTAAGTGCTTTTACCCAAGGAGACAACTCCACAGCCACTGTTTTCTAATCTCCTGAGGTAAAAATTAGGCATAGACCAAAATTGTGCACAATGCATAAACATACAGCTCACTGAACTATCACAGAATGAACACAGGTTATGAAATAGAGCCTGGGGGCTGGAGAGATGTCTCAGAGGTTAAAAACACTGTTTTTCCAGAGGTCTGGAGTGCAATTCCCAGCAACAAAATGGTGGCTCACAACCATCTGTAATGGGATCTGGTGCCTTCTTCTGGTATGCTGGCAGAATATTGTATACATAGTAAATAAATCTTTTTAAAAAGGAAGAAAGAAAGAAATGGAACATCATTTCTATCCTTTACCCTCCCTCCTCCCTGCCTCCAGCTACCCTGAACTTCACTACACTAGTCTTTCCTGAGTTAGGGGCTCATAAAAAATGAAATTTTATAGTTTTTCTCAACCAATATCTTATCTCTTTTGCTCAAAATTATCTTTATGAATATCATCTATTTAATCTTCTACATAATTAGCATAAATTCATCTTTGTGGCTAAATAGAATTCCATTCTATGAATATACCACAATATATCATGCATATATATGGTTATATGATATATATATTGTTTATAATATGTGAGTATTCTCAAGTTTTAGACAACTACGAATGTCAAATCATACTTTTTGTGGGGAGTTTTGCTGAACATAACTGCCTTTCTCTACTGGTATTTGCCTTAGAATTAAATTTCTAAATGCAGTCCATCTAATCCCATGGAATATTTGAAGATTTAATATATAAAAAGTCCTCATTGTCCTTAGCAGATGTTGAATTTATTTTCCCTAAGGTGGTGACTGAGAGATGAATGATGTCCTGGCTTTTTATTGTCAACCTGACACATAAGTTGGTGTTATCCAAAAAGAGGGAACCACTTCTGAGAAAAATACACCCATAAGATTGGCACATAGGCAAGTGGTGCATTTTCTTAATTAGTCATGGATGTGGGAGGCTACAGCCTGTTGTATGTGGTGCTGCTCCTAAGCTGCTGGTTCTGGGTTGTATAAGAAAGCTGGTTAAGCAAGTCATGGAGAGCAAGCCGATAAGAAGCACTCCTCCATGGTCTCTGATTCGGTTCCCCTTCTGGGTTTCTCCCATGACTATACTGAGTGATGGAGTGTTACCTGATGCTTGTAAGCTGAAATAAACTCTGTCTTCTCCAAGTTGCTTTTGGTCATCTTCTCACAGCAATAAAACCTGAGACAGACGGGCTGTTTCCATACTAAGTAGTAATGAAACAGAGCGCCTAGGCGAGATGGCAATTTCTATAGTGATGCAGATAGTCAGAGAAGACATCGTCCCCAAATCACCACATACACACCTCCTGGAGATACAATTGTGAGTCCATGTCTGGTCTCCATTTCCACCTGAGCCACCAACCTCAGCCACACTCAACCTGTGGGCTCTGGCAAGACTTTTGAAGTTAATGTAAGTTTGCGCCTGATTTATTAGAATGTTGTCAAATTGCTAACACCATTATTCTGCCTCCATCTATTTTATCAACAGCAGTTTAAGCTCAGCCATCTTGAATCACTCACAAACAGTCCCAGAGGTTTATTTGGTCTTATATTTCTTAATACAATTTATAGCATCCAAATATTGAGTTAGATTTTGGGCTGACATCCATCAAGACTACTGTAATATGCCCTTGGCTTTTCTCTCACCATCCCTGTCACCTGTCTTGGCAGTAAAAGTGCTTCTGCCTCTTTTCCATATGATCTAAAAAAAAAGTCACTGTCCCCCAGGGTTCTACTCCAGCAGTGCCTACAGAGTCATCTACATAACGTGTTTAAGCCTCCCTTCTATAAGTATAGCAGAATATCATTAGGAGTCATTTCATTGCTACATTCTTTAGGATAACAGTAGCATGTGACTTTACCCTAGGTCCCCTGGCTTTCTAGTCTCAGGTTCTTGGTCACCCAAGCATGTCAGTATGGGTTCCAGCTCATGGAGTGGGTCTTAAGTCAGTTATTGGTTGGTTACTCCCACAAATATTGTGCCATTATTAAATTACCATATCTTATAGGCAGGATGCCATTATAGATCAAAGGGTTTGTAGCTGGGTTGATGTTGATGGTTCTCTTTTGCTAGTGGGCAGAGTACCTTCTGGTACCATGAGCATTAGCATGTAGGGATAAAGGTTCTATGTAGGCACCAGCTGGGATTCTCTATGTTCAATGAGTTGTATAAGTGATGGCTTCAGCACTAGGGCCATGCTGAAAGTTTGCAGAGAGCAATCAATAATGTTAGAAATAACCTGGATTCTTTGAGGATTTCCAAGGGACCTCTTTGGCCAACAACTCCATTGATATTAAACTATTCTCGGAAGTCTTCATTTGATGATGAGAAATGTCCAGTTGAGGCTCTGCCTTCCCTGTTGTTTGGTGATTCCATTTAGATCACCTTCATTTATGTGTATGTTTTAGTTAGTTTCTACTGAATTAGACTGCCACACCACCCCTCAAATGGCCCCTAGTTTTAGCTGTCTCTCCCTCTGTTATCTTTCATCTGTCTCTTCTCTCTCCCTCCCTGACACTGCATCCATCCATAACTATCTCTATTTCCTTTTTCCAGGGAGATCTATCCTTTCCCTCCAATCCCTTACTCTGTACCTAACTTCTGTTACTCTGTGGATCATAGCTTGCTTACCATTGACTTAACAGCTAATATCCACATGTAAGTGAATACATACCCTAATTGTCTTTCTGGGCCAGGATTACCTCACTCTGGATAATTTTTTTCTAGTTCTAACCATTTACTGCGAATTTCATATTTTTAACAACTGTGTAACATTCCATGTATAAATGTAGACATTATGCTGTACTCATAGATTAGTGCCTTGCCTGACCATCATTGGAGAAGCTTCCTCCTGCTGCAGATGAGAACAAATAAAGAGACTCATAGCCAGACAATAGGCAGAGAGTGAGAGACCTTGAGGCCCTAAACAAGATGTCTCCAGCAAATCCTTCACCTTGGGGCTTAGGGGATCCTGTAGATGAGGCAGAAATCATATAGGGCCATAGTGGATGAAGAACACCAAAGAAACAGGCCTTTTAAACACAACAGGCGCCAGTGTACATATGAACACATAGAAACAGGCAGCATGCACAGGGCCTCAGGAGTCTGTGCTACATGGGTTCCTAGAGCTGAAAGAAGTGGACACATGTCCCCAGTCCCTAACCCAGATGTTGTCTCCAACTGATAACCACTTGCAAATGAAAATTTAGTTTTCTCCAAGGGAGTCTCACTGGGGGAAACAAACTACTCTAAAGGGTTGATTTCATACCCCACAGTAGATGGCCAACAGAAAAATGAACTCAATGGCATGTTTGGAAGAAGTTTGTTGTTTCATGATGTCATCTCAGGACTTTTTGTTTTCTTTTGTTTTCAATTTCATCTTTTTTAACTTTTATTTTTTTTTTAATTTTTCTGTGACTCTGTCTCTGTCTCTCCCTCCCCCTCCCTCCCCTCACCCCTTCCCTTCTCCTCCCTGTCTTCTCCTCTCCCTTCCCCTCTCCCTCTCACTCTCCCTTTCTTCTACAGGTTCCTTATGTCTATATTATGGATTTGGGTTTTGTGTTTTTAATGAGATTCCTGAGCATGAGAATAAATGGGTCTCTGTGTCTTTTATGCCCTTTCTTTGGCTCTTTTCCTTTTGTCTGTTTTGTCCTATTCCAATATGTTTACTTTTGTTTTCTCTTATTATATTTTATTTTATTATCATCCCTTAGAAGCCTGTTTATTTTCTAATGAGAGACAGAAAGGGGTTAGATCCATAGGGGAAGGGAAATGGGGAGGAACTGGAAGGAGTAGAGGGAGGGGAAACTGCAATCAGAATATATTATATAAAAAAAGTATTTTCAATAAAATTAAAAATTAAACCTCCATTCTATTAAAAAAAAACAACTTTGTCATACATTTTCATCCAAGGATATACTCAAATTTGATCTCTTCAACCTTTCCAAATGTATTGATTGCCCAAACAAAAGAATGTCATCTTCCCAAAGATCAAGCCTCTTGGACCTCCAAGGGTGCTTGCTTTGTGGGACAGATGGCTGAGATACTATGATCTGGTCAAAAAGATGCTCATCTGTGGCCTCCAGCCTCAGGAGACACAGCTGGCAAGAACAAGAAACAATCACTTCAGCCTGGGCCCTCTGGACTCTAAGAGGCTGGAGTAGAAACTGTGCCGTCAGCAACAGTGATTGAATTTGGTGGCAGCATATGGGATGGATCACCAGTGCACTTGCTGACAGGAGCCAGATATGCGTGTCTCCTGAGAGGCTCTGCCAGAGCCTTACTAATACAGATGAAGATGGTTGCAGCTAACCATTGTACTGATCAAGGGGACCCCAATGGAGGAGTTAGAGAAAAGACTGAAGGAACTGACGGGAAGAATAACAAGATCAACCAACCAAATCGCACCAGAGCCCCCAGGTACTAAACCACCAACCAATGAGTACACATGGAGGGACCCATGAGGAATGTAGAGGATGGCATTGTCTAGCATCAATCAGAAGAGAAGCCCTTGGTCCTGTGAAGGCTCGTTTCCCCAATGTAGGGTAATGCCAGGGTGTTGAGGTTGGGGTGGGTGGGTGGAAATGGGAGCATTCTCATAGAAGAAGGGGGGAAAGGGTGGGAGTAATGGTAGGGGAGGGAATAACATTTGAAATATAAATACATAAAATATCCAAGAAAAATAAAATTATGAAAGAAAGAAAGAAAGAAAGAGAGAGAGAGAGAGAGAGAGAGAGAGAGAGAGAGAGAGAGAGAAGCTGTTCCATGACAAGGCATCTAAGATCTATAGAAACTCCAACAAAGGAAGCTTATCATCCAAGTAAGCATTGAAGAAAGTCCTCTGGGCATGCTGGCATCTGTCACTTCCCCTGTCACAACCCCCACATTCTGCAAAACTCCAAGAGGAGAGCCCAGGTTCTGAATGCCAACGAACCTGAGTTTGCCTGAGACCGTGCCACCTACTTGGCGTTCACACAGGGGCACTTCCTTTCCCTTCCCCTTTCTGCTTGCCTGGAAAATCAGAGTATCCACATTGCAGAGGCTGTTGTGTGGTTCAGGAAGTGGTGACTGAACAGTAGTTAGGGAGAACCAGAGTACAGCATGGAGTTGAGCACTTATCAGAAAGGGCTGGAAGTTGAGAGCTATGCTGAGTGTGAGACACAGAGAAGGCAGTAGAAGCAACAGGATGATTTGGCGGAGTCTACGAATGCCTGTTTGGAAATTGCAGCACCAATTTCAAAATCTGGCTGCTCCAGTTAGTCAGGCCGCTGTGGCTCTCACTATTCAGTTTCCTGGAATCCTTCATGTTCTTCACTTAGGGTCATCCATCTAGATTCTGCTCCTCCTTCAAGAGAGTGAAAATAGAGGAAGAAAAGTAAGAAAAAACAAAAAATAACAAACAAAAACTAGCCACGGCTTGCCACCTGTCATCACGTGAAAGTGATGTCTCCTCAGGAGTTCCTCTCCCTCTTCTGCTGTGCTATATGTCACTGTGTGCTATATGTCATTGTGTGGGTGTCTCAAGAGCAGAGGTTCTGCTGGACTATGCATCACTGAGCATTTACTGCACATTGCTGAACACAAAGACAAACATCCAATAACTCAAATGTAAGGTCAAGAGATTAGAAGGCAGTTGAAAGACAAAGGTCTCCCAAACGGGGTATGGTGGCACACACCTTTAACCCTAGTATTTGGGAGGCAAGGCCAGACAGACCTCTGTGAATTCCTGGCTAGCTTAATCTACATAGTAAGTTCCAGCATAGCCAAGACTACAGAGAAAGATCCTGTCTCGAAGATAGGGAGAGAGAGAGAGAGAGAGAGAGAGAGAGAGAGAGAGAGAGAGAGAGAGAGAGAGGTGAATAAGTAAATAAATTTCATGCATTTTTCCATAGAAAATATAGAACAAAGAGAAACAGAATGAATGATAAGTCCTCTTTGTATTTGGGACTATGTGTAAGTATAATGTCTCAGCTCAGTCTACCCTCTTTCCTCTTAAACCAAGTTTGTGTGTTAGTGGGACAAATAATTGATAGAGAAACCCAATGTTTCATTTTGCACTCAGCCTCCTTGCTGAACCTGCAAGCCTGCATGGTTGAAATGGCCCACGGCTCCTGGAAAGAACTACTCTCTTCTTAGGAACTTCTGTGTGGCCTTTGTTCTCCTACTAGGCCAGTTTCCAACTAAAGTTGAATTTCCAGTTTGGAGGTGAACTGCATGGCCATGTGATCCAATACATTCCTTTGGTAGAACTGGATAAATCTGCCTTCAGAAGTGTACAGCTACCTCTGAGGTCCTTAGCCACAGCTTACCAGCAGAGACTAGTAAAGACCAAAAGCCAAATCTACATTAAAGTACTGTGATCCCAAACTGAAATGACTGTCACCAAAGCAAGGCACATTAATGTCACTGTCTACAATAGCTGGGATTCTACAAATGCCACCAAGTCTCTTTCTCCCACTCACCGGTTCACCTTGTCTCCAAAGCCACGTTGGTTTATGCAAAGCTGCCTGTAACTTGGCACCATTTCAGGGTATGACTACTTCCATTGAAGAGTTCCTCATGTGGCTGTGCTGGTAGTGTTCCTACAATCAGATTGGGCCACTGAGAACCTACATGGAGGAATAGCTAAGTGCATCAAAAGGACACAGGGCATGGCTGCAAAGAAACTGATTAAACGTGGAGCATGCTCTTGGTACAGGCAGTGACAGACCCATCTGGATACAATCTACTCCCCAGGAGCAGAGCATGAGATCCATGCAACAGCAGGAGCACAGACATTGTCATTTCCATCCCAGGACAGTAAATTTGCAGAAGGGATCCTAGAGCATACTTCACACTTGGGTAGTTCATCCTATGAATGATAGCATCTTTTCCAGGACAACACAAACTTCACAACACTTCCCCAGGCTCGAAAAATCCAATCAATCTAATCACACACTCATCCCAAGGGGATGGATAATAAAAAAATTCAGAGAGATGCCATCTTTATCCTGTCTTCTACTGTGGAGTTTAATTAAAATGTTCTGGAGAAAAGAGAAGAGTGTATGGTGGTAGATTTTAATTTTCTTCCTTGAGTTAAAAATGATCTATTATTTTACCCCAATACAAACAGAATCCTGATTTAGGCTTCGCATTTTTCATAGGCAATTTCGTGTACTTTTGACAGGTCCAATATAAACGAAGCAGTTCTTCTCCCCTCCCAGGGAAGTGAAAGGGAGGGGTGACTTCCCATGCCCTTGGGAAGCCAAGTAGATGGTGCCTCAGATAATGCTTTGTCTGTTGAAAATGCTCCAAGACATTTGCTACACTGAAGTAAAACAAAAGAACAAATATATCCATGGACGAAAGAGAGCAGGGAGCCAGTAGAACTGAGCTCAGTTGTCCCCATGATCCTCAAGGACGTTGCAGGCCCACAAGAGGTCAGCTGATCTTGATTTCTCAGTAAAATACGGAGTAGTCATCCTTCCCCACCTGCCACTGAAACTGACGGTTTCATAAGGAGACAAAGAGGTACCAAGTTCAATTTACCAGCTATATAGTCCTGAGAAGATTATGTCACCTCCCTAAACCTCAGTTTTGACCCTGTGTATGGCAATAACAGTTGGGTACTACTGCAGTAAAAAATACAAAAGGCACACATCGGGTCCAGCACATACGTACCTTGGCAGTCACACTCTCCATTGGAACTAGCAGCTCCATGCCGTCCCCATCTACTTCCTGACCTGGGTAGTCAGAAAGCCATTCCAACATGGCACCCTGTCAGGCTGCCCCACCCTCATTCACAGCTCTCTGGGCTGGTTTCCACCATACTAGGCATACACATCCCAGTTCTGTAGCGGACCCAGCGCATCCTGCCACCATATATTCTCTTGAACTCAATTAAGTCACCATATGAAAAAACACATCACACAATATCCTCCAATCCAATTGAGAAGATAATTTGTCCATCTAAACAACACAAAATCCTGTACACACCCATTCCTTAAGAATAGTTATAACCACCTGTAACTATGCAGAGAAGAATCTTAGCATCTGCCGCCATGTTCTCTCAGCTGCTTTCTCCTCGCTCCCACCTCTTCTCTCTTCTTCCTCTCCCTTCTAAAACCTCTGTTCCCGCCTCCTTCCTTCTCATCCAATGACAGGCCTCATCTTATCTTGTCTGCCTTCACCTGCATAATGACATCAACCTACAGGGTTTGCTCTCTAGTGTTGAACTCCAGCTGATTCTCTTGGAATGCCTTTATCTTAAGATAACGCTAACCTATAGCTGAATCGAAGCTGCACCCAAGTACCAGGAAGGACCCATGGCTCATCCTTAGCCCATACCCCAGAGTTAGTCTCTAGCTACTTCCTAGCAACAGTCAATCAAAGATTAGTCTGATTGTTTCAGATGTACTTCAGACTGTTCCTGAAGGCTCATGGTTTTGCTTCAGAGCACCCACCTGTTGACTCACAATAGTCATTCAATGAGATGCTTGACAGGCTAGAGACCCCCTTAGTTGCTCACCATTTCTTAGAAAACCATGTCCCACTGAGGGCTTAGGGTTGCCTCACCAACCTGTCCTGCTTCATCAGGGTAGGCGGTGAGTAAGCCTGAACTCGAACTTGTAATAAAGAGACCCTAGAACAATTGCACTGGAAACAGGTTCTTTAGTGGTCTTTTGGGGCTCACTAAATGGGCACGACAATTATAAGTAGAGCCTTGACCCTTTCATTTTCATCCTTGTATCCAGCAGTGTCTGGGACCATTGCCATTGGTTGCAAGGGATTGCGTTTCTGCTTTTCTTCCTTACTCTAAGTTCAGTGGCTGGCTTCCTACTGAGGTGGCAAACATGGCCATCTGGGTGTATTTGCACCATGGGACTTAGTGAGCACTACAGACACAGAACACTGTGTTTGGTTTGTTACTTTTACTTATTTATTTTAGAGAATGAGCTATCAAACTTTTGTAAGAGTTAAATAAGACAATGTTGAAGGGTTTTAGAGTATTGTGTATTCAGTAAGTATTTGAAGAATTAAATAAGACAAAGTCTAAAGATTTTTGAGAATTGTGAATACAGTTCAGTATTCACAGGGAGTTGGGAATCAGTGCCATAAATTAACTTATTTGCATATTTTATAGGACCTAGGATTCTTTGCTTGCACATTTGTACATCTATTGATGCAGGATGTACTTGTAATCAATAGTGTCTTCCGGTTAGAATGGCAGCCCTTTTCTCAGTGGCTCACAACGTAACGACTCAACAATCCATAGGACTGGAAGTCATTAGTCGTCACTGTCATTGTCGTAGCAGACCCTTCCTAACTGTCTACTCAATTATTCTCAAAATATGATGAAAAATGCACTGTGGCCCCCGAGCCTGTAATAGTACCCAGTCAAGTCTAGAGATACCCTGAAATAAGTAAAGCCTCCCTCTCTCTACCCTTGCTGCAGTTGGCCATTTTCCATACCTCCCATGTCCACCAACCATGCCCTCTCTGGAATGATCCAGAGTCTCTCCTGTGATTATGAGCCCTACCCCCAGCAGTTCTGCAGTGGCAGCCTGATGGCTATCTAGGGACAACAGCAGAGTCTCTTTGTAAGGGACATCCATAGCAGGCAGAGGACCTTTCTTAACACTGCTGGTTACTAATTACAAAGCTGCTATCTTTGTTTTGTTTTGTTTTCATTTGGTTTGGTCCATTTAATCGGGGTCTTTCTGTATAGCCCTGGCTGTCCTGGAACTTGCTCTGTAGATCAAGCTGGCCTCAGACTCAGAGATCTATCTGCCTCTGCTCCTGGAGTGCTTGGGTTAAAGGCATGCATCACCAATGGTCCCAAATCTGCTGTCTTTACAAGCCCTACTTGCCTATAGCTTCCATTGTCTATGGATGAAATGGGGTAGGGGTGAGGGGACTCAGAACACATTTGTCAAGGAAGACAGTGAGTGAATAAATATATATGATAAATATGAAAATTTTAATATAAAAATGACAAATTATTATCCAGGAAGTAATAAATAGTACTCAAGGATCTGACTGATGTAATTAGAAATTGCTTTAAAGGGTCTTTCAAAGGATAATTTGCTGGTGTGCACTAAAATTTAGTTTCTGCCTACTGTAATGTCTAATGTTTCATAGAAACACTCACACTCAGCCACCAACAAGCAAGCATGAGGATCTCTGTGGCTATGTCGTCTCTAGTGGCAAAGCCCTGTAAGCAGCCTGAATTTCTACAAATAAGGCAGATGTTAAACACGTCACTACCCACAGCCATTCTGCATGCAGCAGCGAGGCAAGATGCAGCCAATCTATGTCAATAGACAAGAAAAGAAATATCGATGCAAGCAAAAAGCAATTTACTGAAAATGCTACAGTATCTGATGAAATTTACATCTTAAAATAGAAAACAAGACCCTTTTGTGGAGCTTCATATAGGATCCTAAATGCTTAAGGAAAGTAAAGCTAGTCACTGTTCGGAGTGGGAAGAAAACTTGGGCAAGGCTGGCTTGGGCTTTATTTCCATGATAAGGTTTATATCCAAACATTTGTGTAGTGGGTGTGGGATTAAAATTGTCAGAGAACTAAATGGGGAGGGCGGCTAATGGATGTGGAGGCTCTGAAGCAGGAATTCCTGTGCTGTTTCTCTGAGGGCTTTCCCTCTGGCATTGAGGGACAGGATGCTGCTCCAAGCGGCAGCTCCATGCTCAGTGTTTCAGAAGTTTCTAAGTCGAGAGCCAAGACAAGAAAAGCAGACACCCCATACTGTTATTCTAATGGTAACAACCTCCAGGGTTAATATGCAGGAATGATGGACTGTCTGGATATCAGAGGGTATAACCTTCTCCTTCCTCTCTTGTGGTACCCAGTGAGGCAGAGTTAGACGAATAAGGAGCTAAGAAAGTTGGAGGAAGCATCAGGGTGGGGGGAATACCTGGGGGACACCTCTCAGAGAAGAAGGAAAGAAAGGATGGAGGACGGTCTCTGTGAGGGTGGACAGGGGAGGACAGTGTTTGACGTATATTAATATTAATTAATTAAAAAAAGAAAGTTGAAGGAAGAAGAGATCAGGGTCATATCTTAGGGTTTTACTGCTGTGAACTGACACCATGACCAAGGCAAGTCTTATAAGGATAACATTTAACTGGGGCTGGCTTACAGCTTCAGAGTTCAGTCCATTATCATCAAGGCAGGAACATGGCAGCATCCAGGCAGGCATGGTGCAGGAGGAGCTGAGAGCTCTTCATCTTCATCTGAAGGCTGCTAGCAGAAGACTGACTGCCAGGTGGCTAGGATAAGGGTCTTATAGTCCATACCCACAGTGACACAGCTACTCTAACAGGCCACACCTTCTAATCCTGCCACTCCTTGGGCCAAGCATATACAAACCATCACAGTGACAGACAACATTGTGCTATGAGGCAGGACTTGATGGCTCGATCCCTTTTGTGCTGGCACCAAAACCCCTCATTGTACAGAATCATATGGTATCTTCTACAGTTCACTTGGTTATCCTTTACTAGGAACTATGAGGGGGGAAAATGGACCCTGAAAAACATTCCCAACACACACAGTATATTTTCCCCTTTGTTAGAAATCAAATGCTTGTTCTGTCCCTTTAAGGCTTCCGAGTCTCATTTATTTTGAAAAGTTTTCATAATGCAGGATAGTGTATAGTTCATGACAAACCTGGGCTACATAGAGAGACTTTGTCTTAAAAGATTCACTTCATCTTGGCTTGATCTCCATCTGTCTGCCCATCCTTCTGTCTGTCCATTCACATTTATTTGCATGAACAACAACTACTAATGTACTACAGAGCACCTGGTAAAGAGTTGCAATGTTTTGCAGGAATAACACAGAGAATGAGTCAGGACCAGCAAAAGTTTGGGGGTGTGAAGGAACAGGGGCCAAGTGGGGGTGGAGAGTTAGGCAAGCTAAGGGGAAAAACACCGAACACCAGTTGTGACGGAAGTTTATCAACTCAGCTCACAGTGGGGAAAAGAAAGTGTGAGAAGCAACTCTTAGTGTAGATAGTAAGAAGTGTGCTGCAGTCCCACAGCACGGGCTTCTACCGAGCGTGGAGCATCATTCCTGAGGACTGTTAGTATTGTTAACGAAATATCAATAAAGGCTATGGCGGCAAGAACACTGTCGTTAATGATTTAGAGCTAAAATGGAGTTTTTGGCACAGGGAAGTCTGATAAAGAGGGAGCTGGTGCTTTGAACTCCCCAAGCACAGACAGCTGAACGATCTGATGTGTTCAGGAGGGACCCTATCAAGCTGAAAGCCAGGAACCAAGTTCCCTAAACTAGGCTGTTTGAAGCCTCTACTTCCTTGGCTAGCCTGCTCTGTTTTAATTAAAAGCTCAGTTCCAGTGGCTCTCTGATGCCCAATAAAAAGCAATTGCAGACTCCAACTTGCTTTCAAATACCCTGCCACCCTTTACCTCAGACAGGGCCAACATGAAAGCTTGGAGATCAGTCGCATTCCCTGTCAGCATAGCAGCACGCCTGCAACTTCCGGGGACAGGAGCCTGCTGTGGACTTCGAGTGTTCTAACATTGGCAAAAACCAAAAACCCACGTGTGAATAACTGGCAAACAGAGCAGGTGGGTACTCCACAGGTAGCCAAGCGGGTGCTCTGTACTGCTGGAGGGTTTGAGCTGGTCCTCAATCCTTAATGTTCTTGCAAGTGGTATGCTCTGAAGGCATTTGATGTTGGCACTAGAAAAAGGACCAATCACTAATTTAACCAACTACCAACTGGCCACAGTTCACAAAAACTCATCAAACAATGATTGTATGTCACTAGAGTTAGAACCAAGGATCAAACCCAAGGGCATCAACACGGCCACAGCTCTGAAAAGAGTTAACTGAACAGCGAGAGGTGGTAATCAGAAAAATAACTAGGGGTCCCTTTCTGTGGTTTTCCAGCCATGTTATTAGCTTCTGTGCCTCAATCTCCCCTTCTGTGAGAACAAAGTATATTTTATATTCTACTTTCTTTGGTATTTAATATTAAAGGTGAGTGGATTAAAAGAAAGAAACATATTTATTAAAACCCAAAGGAATAGGCCTTATGACAAGGTAAGAGCAAAAAGAGATGGCAGCCATTGCTTTTTAAGTGAAAGTTAGAGAAACAAGAGGAGCCTGGGGGTCAGAACATCCATCATCAGTGGACTAAGGGCAGAGCCCACTAGCTTTTTACACTTTCCAAGGTGGTGAAAGTGCATCTGGGCTCCCTTTGTTATACATTGCTTCAACTCTGCAGGGCTAGAACCTGTTTTTGTTTGTTTGTTTGTATGTTTGTTGTTGTTTTTAAGTATTGAAGGTATAAAAGTCACATTTTTTTCAGGAAAATAAGAAAAATGAATCTGAACACAGAGACATTCTATTTGGAACTGGAAATTAAGCCCTTTAAGAAGCAGTATTTCTACCTACCGACCAATGAGTACACATGGACACACCCATGACTCCAGCCACATATGTAGCAGAGGATGGCATTGTCCAACATCAATAAGAGGAAAAGCCATTGGTCCTGTGAAGGCTCGTTTCCCCAGTGTAGGGTAATGCCAGGGTTGAGGTTGGAGTGAATGGATGGGAGTGGGAGCATCCTCATAGAAGCAGAAGGAGTAGGAGCGGGTATGGGAAAGGGGATAACATTTAAAATGTAAATGCATAAAATATCCAAGAAAAATAAAATTTAAAAAATTCACATATTAAAAAAGAAGAAGCAGCAGCAATGTTTCTAGGATAGTTGCATTACAAGAACTCCAGGCCAACTATCCCTTAACCCCAAAGTCACCTGGCTTCCAACACAAAAAGGGTCACATCTAAACTGAGGAAAAATCACAGTGACCCTTGAACTCATAGATAAGCTAATTTGTATATCCCTTGCCCTAGCTAGTGCTGGAAGGGTCTGAGGGATGTCTGTATGTGCCTATGGCAATGGAAACTGTGGTTGCACCACCCCATCCCTGAGTCCCCTCCTACCGTCACCCCCTGTACCATGGCTAGTGAAGCCCCTGTTTCTGCTACCATCTATGACATGTGGAGTCTCTCATGATCCTTAAGCTCTTGATCCTTTCGGGTGAGGTACAGCAGAACTGTAGGTATTCTGTAGGGGTCAGGTAAAGAAGCTCCAACTGTGGAAACTGAGATATGTAACCATAGCCTAGCTGCTGCCCTGTGTGTGGTCATGCTTCCCATAGAGTCTCCATGAAATCAGTTCTGTCACCTCTGACCTTGGGAAACTGAGACTGGGCATCCCCTCCACGGTCTGGATTCCTACACCCAGAACATCATTAAATAGATGGAATGGCTATCTCCTTAGCAGGCATTGACTAGAGCTCCAACCACCCAGAGCACTGCTGAACCAGGGCCACTGAAGTTCTTGACCTACAATGGCGATCTAGAATCCTTGAATAAGATATTTGGTAACATCCAAAGAAAGGACAATTGAAAAGCCCACCCTGGTTTTGGTCCAGGTGTTGCTGAATGAGAATGGTTAGCTGGAAGCTATATCTAGTAGTGTCTGTGACAGCACCTCTCCACAGGGCCTGGTTAAGGTGATAAACTCCCCTCACAAATGAGCAAAGATATGGCTGAACAAAATTGGGCAGTCAGAAAACGGTCTGCCACAAGTAAATTACGTTTGTGAATATTGATCCCAAGCTCGTACAAGATAAGTATCAGTCATAAGTCCTTGGAAGCACAGGGTTTGTGCTGAGGGTTAGAACAGGCTGGTTCCAAGTCTCTGGTTTTCCAAAGATCATTATTAACCTTCATTTCTGCTTAAAAGTAACCTTTTCCAAGTCAGGAAATTCATCATGCAGGAATTAATTTATTGATTCACTCTATATTACTGAAGTTCTATTCTGTGTCACACACTACTCTAGTCTTAGGTATCATTGAGTCAACAAACCAGGCTCTGACTTGATTTTCTTTTCATGATTAGAAGATAGACAAAAATCAAAGAGGCTTATAATAAAATGTCAGGTGGTAACAAGAGTTATAAAGCTGAACAAAGAAATGGACAGGAAGATGATAGAGACACCTTTGATGTGCTAGCATAGCCTTATTGATATCTGAGGAGTTGATATCTGAGGAGACCTATGGTTTATAGAACACACAGTTTAGGAGAAAGAACTGCAGTATATTGGTCCTGAGGTACTCAGAATACGCTAGCTAGGACAGTGGTTTTCAACCTTTCCAATGCTGTGACCCTTTAACACGCTTCCTCATGTTTTGGTGACACCCCCCCCAAACCATAACATTATTTCATTGCTACTTCATAACTATAATTTTGCTATTGTTATGACTCATAATGTAATATCTGATATGAAGGATAACTAATATGTGAAGACCCCCCTCCCCCGCCAAGGGGTCCCTACCCACAGGTTGAGAACCAATGATGTAAGAGCAAGGTGAGGATTGGGGGAAGTGACTGAGAAATTGGGAGGTAATACACAGAAAGGGTCAGGAGCCAGATCAGGATAGGGTCTGTAGACCGTGGTGAGGACCTTGACTGGACTAGAGTATCTTTTATGACTACAGATATTTTCGATACAGCAGTCTGACATTTCTATGATGGATGCTATTCTGAATGACTCAGACACTTGGAGTTACCTCTTGGATCTAAGCATCCCTTTGCCCAGCTGAAAGGAATGTTGGCTAAAATCTCTGATTAGAAGGCATCGTCCCACCTGAGCGTACACACCAGGGGCAGCTGGTGACTGCTCAATGGCTGGGTAGAAAGTCTCCACCCTGTTCTTGTCACATACCTGCAACAAAGCTAAGGGTCAGAGCTCCATGTAGGATTAGAACTCCGCCTCCGTTACTGGGTTGAAGCCCAACACGGTTGTCAAATTCCACGTGCCTCACACCACACAGGTATTGATCATGGGATCACAGGCACCATAACATGGGTGAACCCTGTCTCTGCCTCTCCTGTGGAGAACTCAATTAAAGACAGTTTTGAACAAAAATGTTGCAATAAACATTTAATAAAGGAAGCAAGACACCAAGCACCATGACACACTACCTCCTGCTACTCTCTGGGCCTTGTGTCGGTCTCACTGGCATGGCTAGCCCCACGTTGGCCCAGCTACTTCCTGGTCCCAGCAGCAGCCAGTCTATTTCATGGCTCTCTGCTGCAGACTCTGCTCACATTCCCAGCATCTGCCCCGCTATGGTTATTGTCACAATTCCTAGTATCCTCGTAAAATCAAAACTCTAGAAGCTTGTAATTTATCAATCAGATTTCTATCAGTAAATTCTCACCCCACAAAATGTCCACACAATAAACTCAGCGTTTATTGATATTGATATAAACTGTTCACCTAGATAAGACAAATTGTCCTGTAATAATTCATCCCTCATAAGATATTCATAGCTACCTGTGACTATTTATAGCCACATGGCTCTTGGTCGTCCTTCTCCTCCTCCATCTCGGTTCTTTCCCTTTCTTTCTCCTCTCTCCCGCCTTACAAAAACCCTGTTCTCACCTTTCTTTTTCACTGCCCAGTCACAGGCCTTGCCTTATCTTGTGCCTGCCCTCACCTGCAGATAGACATCAGTCCACACAAAGACACATTGTACAGTCCTGCAGCTGTAGATGGAGAGAGAAAGCGGACAGAAGGCCATTACGAGCCACTGACTTAAGGCAAGTTCATTGTCTCCAGTAGATCCCCAAGTTGGTTGGTGTTATTGAACTCCTTTCTCCAAAGTGGATGCTGATGAGAGCTATGGGATGGTGGCGTGTACTCTGGGGGAGTCAGAACCTGGCTTTCCTCTCTTTTGAGTCTTTAGTTGACCTCACTGGTCAGTTCGTTCAACAAACATTATGAAACATCTATAAGCAGCATGACTATGGGTAGAGAGCTGTCCAACAGCAGTTCTTAAAGCTCCCAGGGACTAAACCACCATTCAAAGAGTACACATGGACAGACTCCTGCCTTCAGCTGCATATGTGGCAGAGAATGGCCTTGTTGGGCACCAATGGGAGAAGCCCTTGGTCCTGCCAAGGCTCAATCCCCCAGTGTAAGGGAATGACAGGGCCGGGAGGAAGGAAGTGGGTGGATGGGTGGGGGAACACCCTCATAGAAGAAGGGAGAAGAGGGAAGGGATAGGGAGTTTATGGACGGGAAACCGGGAAAAGGGATAACATTTGAAATGTAAATAAATTTAAAAATATCCAATAAAAAAAAGTTGCTGCCAGCAGGAGTGCCCACTTTCCTACCTTTGAAAAATGTGAAGTGCTCCACTAAAAAAAATGTTAGAAACTCTTGTTTCACGTGAATGGACCTTGAGCCTGCTCATTCAACCAGCCTGGGTCATATTCATGATCCATGAGACCTTTGATATTAGAGAGGGCAGAGCTGCAAGCTGAAAGCAAAAATCACTTACCCACTGAACGACTTATTGCCCAGTACAGTTGGTTCAAAACCAGTAATGGCACCCAGCCCTGTACTGTAATGTGCTGATATCTGCTTCCTGGCCTGTAGGTATCAATTCCTCCTTCTCTTCCCATATCACCAGGGGTGGAAGGGAGCCTAGCTAACGTCTGCATTCCTCCATGGGGGAGGCTGGAGTGCAGGGAAAACTGAAAGTCAATTGCCAGGCTTCAGAGAAACCCTTTTTTAGGTATCCAGAAAGCAGAGCAATCCCCTCATTGCTTTCTCCTGTGTTCTTGGTTCATGTGCGCCTCTACCGAGGGCCTTATTGGCTTGCCTTTTGCATTGGGTGGCATTTGCAATACCAGTAACATCGGCGTTTCACTCAGGAGTTTCTGGTATTGTTAACGAGGACCGCCATCCAAGAAGCTGCACATCTGAGTTCCCAAGACAGTCCCAATGGCTATTTTGGAAACAAATTCTGGCCTTGAGAATAGAATCCAAATCCTAAAGGTCAAAATCTTACACAGAAGAGATGTGGGTTCCTTTGAGCCATCCAATGTGCCTAGGCTTCATTTTACTGTGGACAAAATAAACACCCCTGTCTTCTTAACCCAGAGCTCTGGGCTTTCTGCTACACACAGCTGAACCTAATTGCATATGATTAAGGAAAAGAACGGAAGGAAAACTGCCTTAGGCCACAATCTAGAATCTCCCTCCTCCAACTTTTTAGAAAATCTCATCTAATTTTTTTTAAAGAACAGAAAATTGGAATATGACTTTAGCAATGAAAACTTTGAATTCTTACATTATATCTGGCTAAGTGGCTTCAGTCAGTCATGGAGTCAGTACTCACCCTAATTATTTCTCAAGAAGTTGGGCACCTACATCCCAAAGTACAGAGGTAACCTAGCAAGTGATTTCTCCAGCACTAAATGAACTGCGTCAAGTGTAGACACTGTAGAGAGCCCCAAGGCCTGTGCCCCTGACAGACTCTGTAAGGATTGCCTTCTCCAGTGGAAACTGTTAGGATCAACAGATTTTGGCTCCATTTCAATAGCAAGGCTCACCTGATGAGTAGGCAGTGTTCAAAGGTGCTGTGCTGAAAGCAGCTTTTGAATAATTATACAGTTTCTGAAGGGTCTTCATCATAGCGCTGAGACTTTGTGTGCTTATTTTTAAAAATCACTAAAAGGTTGAGAAAAAGCATAATTACCAGTCTCCAGAGTGCAGATAACTGGAGTTGGATGTTGCAATGGTCCTGAAGTTCTGCTCTGGCTGAACTAATTCACTGGATTTAAACAGTGATCACCGGCACATCCCCTAGACAGCTGCCTGGTGACACATTTGCAGGGATGGGCAGCGCCTGCCTTGCTGTCTCTGTTCTCACAGCAGGTGACTTAGCTCCCAACCGAAGGACTCTTTGGACAGCTAACAAATTCTACACGTAGGTAGAAAAGCCAGAAAATACAGCGTAAGATCAGGCTTTCAAAATGCATATGGGTCTGTCACTATCTACGGGACTGGAAGGCTTGATCTGCAGATGAGGCCAGGCCCGAGGCATTATTTAACTTCAAGTGTCTGAGAGGAGATTTAAAAAAAAAAAAAAAAAAAAAAAAAAAAAACCTCATAAATCTCAGTCTTAAAGCTCTAAACCTAAAACTGGTCAGCAAATACACTATATATAAAAAAAGGCACTCGGCTGATTTTCTAGTTTATAGCCTCTTTTCCCAATTCTAAACTAACCCAGAGAAAGTAAATCACAGATCCTCCAACTTTCTAAGATGCTATAGGCTAGCTCTGGAGTTCTGTTGAGACTCCTCAAAAGAAAGCCTTGCACTCTGGCTCCCAAGCTGTCCCAGCGGCCTCTCTCCTAACTGAAATAAAGACTAAAAGGAAGTGGAGAGAGCAGAGGGTCAAGAAGCATGGCCGGTTGTGTGGATGCCACAGATGCTACCAGGATCCTTAAGTTCTGCGACAGATGAACTATATGCTTGACTAATTCACTGGTTCCACTTACACATCCTCTCTGTACAACTGCCTGACATACTTGCAGCGATAGGGAAGACCCAGAGTTAACCCCTGCTGGAAAGGAGAGATAATAGACTAACCTCTCATGCTAGAATCCGGTGGTGGTTTGGTTCGGTATTTTGTTCCTTAGTGTAAGTATCAGTAGTCACTGACCCTTCTCTATGTATAATGAGTGTTGAGCCTCCTAGTAGTGAGGAGACGTTTCCCTTCACCCTTGACTTATCCCCCATTCTTTTCTGGCTTTTAAGACCTCCTTCCTTTTCTTGGCTTCATGCATCCAATGTAAAATTGAAGTGTTAGGAGGATGGCTTATGTCTGTGATGAATAAATTCAAAAAGGGCTGGCAGAAGCCGCAAGAGTTGGCGAGGCTCAGTCCTGCAATGGAAGCTTGGATGTGATACAGGATGCTCTCCATTATAGTTCCTGGGCATATACCTATTTGTCTTGCTAAATGACAGGGGCATAGAAATGCTTCAGTACCAGAGCACTTCTGAATACTCAAGCAATTGCCTTCTGGAGTCCTTGGGAAGACCACTGACTTACTTTTCAAATATTGTGATCCTCTCTTTTGAATGCCTCCCCAGATCATTCCACATTCTGCATATTTGGTTAATAAGCCCCTTCCTAGCTCCATTTCAGCTGTCCTCTTAACTGCCCCTTTTGCTCTTAAGAACATCCCCAGTTCCCTCAAAGTACTTCCTGCTTTGATCACCCGACTTCTTTTCTCTCAGTAAACAAGGAACCCAGTTGAAAGAGAAACAGAGTCCTTCTGCTGAGTGTGTGTTGCGGGGTGGGAGGGTGGGGAGTGGTCCTAGGGCAGCCAAGGAAAGCAGCAGGTAAATGTCTTCCTGTCCACACCGTTTGGTGTGTGTAGCTATGATTGGCTGCACTGAGAACTCGGGGCGTGCCTCTTTAAATGAGTGCAGCAGCCCCAGTACACTCTAAGCACTGCAAATATTAAGTAACAAGAAAGCAGTTAGGTTTCAGGGAGGAACTCCATGGGTGTTTATTCCTGGCAGTCATTACTCATTACTGGCATCTGAAGTCCCGGGTTGAAGAATTACAATCAATGGTTCTTCGTCCATTTCAATTTTTGTTGTGCTGCGGGTATCTTTGTTTCCCTGTTTGCTTAAATTTCAGGCAAAACCTCCCAAAGGCATAATGGAGACAGTCACCCAGGTGTCCACAGTCAAATTCTTAGGAGGAGGAGCTCCAGTGAGATTCTGAAATTACTTAACCTTTCTAGTCTGGTGCTGCCTGACCTCTAGCAACAGACCCGCCCTGTCTCATAAAAGCCAGAGTCTCAGGGGGGCAAAGTCAAGACCCCGGGTCAAGACCAGCCATCTCTGAAGAATTCAAGAGGCTCTGAGACAATATCCACAGCCTCTTTCTGGTCAATTAATGTTTTCCCAAATGGTCCATGAACGCAGATGATTCCAGATATTGATGGCTTAACAGGATAAACCATCAGAGGAGCTTCCTGCAAGCCTGTTCTTAGAAGGGTACAGCTCCTGAACGCTTTCAGTTCCCTCCTGAAAGAGCTTGGACCAAACATCTAATGCAAATGACTTTGGGCTCCCTCACCTGCAAAAGCTGATTGTCTTTTTCCTGATGGCCTCCTTTCCTTGATTAAATCCTGGAGCTTCGGTTAATACATTAAGTCAGGACTAGAATCCCTGAAAACAAGCCAAATTAAAACTGCAATTCATTATCTGTGAGACTCTTCTTCCTGTCACTCTGTGCTAGAATGGAGAACCAGAGGTGGAAGGGCAAAAAGAAAGAACAATAGGTCAGACAACAGAAGAAAGGGATGAGAGGACAGGAGATGGCAAGGGTGGTGATTACATCTGACACAGGCATCAGCGTGAAAAATGTCCCATCTTGCTCTCAATTAAACACTGCTTCATCCCACCTTTCTTTAGCACACTTCTATAGACGTTCATTTATGTTTTCTTCAGCTCTCTGTCACACGCAGAGATAATATGTGAACCTCAGAAATCATATTGCTTGTGATAACTCAGAAGAGGTTTCTAAAAATGGTGCCCAGTGTTGGTGGTTTGTGAACAAGCCATAACACCTGGGTCTGGTGGACACAAACCCCCCGTGACATCGACTCTCAGGCCATCATTCACTGTTCTCAGCAAGACCCAAGCCCTGCACTTTTTTATCCACAAAGGAAAGAAGAGCTTGAATTTATGGTCTTAGGTTAAAATTTGGTGCTTTTACTAGATGTATAGAAAAACGTAGGTGGTGGTTAGCAAATGAGTTCATTTCCTTGCTTTAAAGTTGCTTAATCCCCAAACACCAGGCAACTGGAATGAGTAGGCGGCTTTTAAGGGAAAGGCAGAAACTCAGAAAGCTTGTAGCTTCCAGTCCTATAAGGCAAAGCTATTTTTTTTCTAATTCGACTACCCCCAGCCCCGTGTGTGTGTTTGTGTGTGTGTGTGTGTGTGTGTGTGTGTGTGTGTGTGTGTGTGTGTGTGTGTCTCCACTTGGATGAGTCATTCTCAGGTACTAACCTTATTTTTTCAGACAATCTCACCCATGCTTGGAACTTATCAAGTAAGCTAGGCTAACTGGCCGGTGAGCCCCAGAAGTCTACTTGTCTCCACCTTCTGGGCATTGGGATTACATCCTTTTGCACATGGGAATATGGGGACTGAACTCAGGTCCTTGGGCTTGCAGAACAAGCTCTCCACTAAACAAGCTTATCTCCCTAGCCACTGATTTTGGTCTTGTCAGAGAGAGAAGAAAGTCAACAGCTTTGCACTTTGAGCAGGCCACCTTCTTCTCCAGACCTTCACACTGTTTGGTTCATAGACAGGAAGTGACTTCAAATCAGATAAGGGTACTAATGGGTTCCAACAGATGCTGTTTATACCATAGCCCCTGCCCTACCTCCTATGAAGAAGGCCTTTTTTCCACATAAGCAACTACTGAAAAAGTAAAAACATTGGGAAAGTCCACATCGTTCTGTTTGTGTTAGCAGATGTCTGTCTCTTCGATGATGTTCTTTCAGCGTAGGATATAAGAGGTGTGATTTTTCTTTTCTAGGACTAAAAGTAGAAAGGAACTTGATCCCTGCACAGAGGTGACGGAGAGCTCTGGCAACTGAGTCCAGAGGCTGCCTGGACAGAGATGGGGAGAGAGGTGGAAAAAGCTGTAAGAGGCAAACTAGGCCTCAAGGCCCTATATGATTGGTTCCCAGACAGACAAGATGGGTCATATTTGACAACTTAGTCCCACCCCCAGCCCCTCAAGGCCCAATCCAATGAGAGGTAGGTTGGGCTGTTATCTGTAGCTCTCCACCTTCCACTGCCACTTTGCTTTATTCTGCTGCCTACGGACCTGACTTTCACAAGGCCCCCATCCCCACATGCCGCTTTACACTTCAGTGGCCAGAACATCCGGGTCTTTACCTTCAAATCTCACTCCTCCCTCACACTATGCGTTTGTCGTTTTTAATGTGGGTTTTGGTTTTGGTTGGTTGGTTGGTAAGTTAGTTGTTTTAGTACACCATGTTTTTAAAATTCAACATGTTTCCGTGCCAAATTTACTCTCAACGATGTAGTTCATAAAATTTCTTCTAGGGTTGGTCTCTGGCCTCTTCCCTCCCATCCTTCCCTGCTTTAGCTGTGCATTAACTAGCACAGATCTCCTTTGGCCTCCATTTGATACTGGCCTTGCAAGGACTTCTCCAGCACATAATTTTCCGAAATATTAAATTTTCACTGGGCTTTGTATGGGAGCTTTTATGGCCTAGAGACTGTGAGGGCTGTGCCTTGTGCAACTACCCAGACTAGCATCTCTCACTATGATCTGTGGTCCAATGTTTACCTCATTAAGTGTATGGAGGGGAGGAGGAAGGAGAAGAGGATGCATACTGTGTGTTGTCCACTGCTGCCTCTGACCCTAGATCAGAGTGAAGAATCGTATAAAAGTGACTGCTCTCCTTGAGCGAGAGAGTCCCTCACTTCAGTCCTAGGTCTGCCTACATGCTGGTTGTATGGCCTTGGTATATTTAATGTCTCTTGGCTTCAGCTACTTCTTCATGGTAGGGGCAAAAATGTACTGGGGATTAGTTTAGACATCAAATGAGATTATAACATACATATTGACACCTCTCTCCCATATGTTGAATAGGTAGAGAAGAATAGTGTTGATTGTATGATTATCCATACTGTCTAACAGATTGTGCGTGAGAGAGTGCAAAAGTTTGTCCTTTGTATGACATTGTCACGATACAGAAGTAGTTCTTTCAGTGTTGGATTACAGGAGATCTTTACAGCTGGGTTTGATGGTGCACATCTTGAGTCCCAGCATTTGGGAGGCAGAGGCAAATGGATCTCTGAGTTTGAGGCCAGCCTGGTCTATATAGCAAGTTCTAGAACAGCCAGAGCTATGTAGAGAGACCCTGTCTCAAAACTAAATAATTAATAATAGTAATAACAATAATAATAATAATCAGGTGTCATCTATGGGTTGGCCCAGGTCTACCCCATGCATCAGGACCTGTGTAGAACCTTCCAGAGAGAACCATCTCCAACTCAAGTGGATTGCATGGTGTTAAGGTAAGTGGCCACTTTCAATGACTTTATCTTCCACATGGGTTGAGACTCCATTAGGCCTTGCTCTATAGGAAGAATCAAAGATCTTCCTCTTTTGGTTAAAGACTGATAAAATGGGCTGTGTTGAACATGTGCCTCTCTGTACCACTTGCTGAGCTAATCCTTGATTCAAATCAATGAAGTCATTTATCAAGAGCTGTGCAGCTGGTATCCTCCCCTATAAACTCCTATAGTATTGATATGATGGGGGATAAATGGTGGAGGACCATACCAACACTCCTGGAGAAGAACAAAGCACAGGAAAGGACTCAACAGAAGGCCTGGGTCCTTGGGAGAAATGAGGTAACGCGGAGCTGCTTTCCTTCCTGGGGTTTTATAGGAAAAGATTTATTGCACCACAATGAGCTTCTATTTATTTCCAGCAAGCATTTTTTTTTTGCATTATTATTCATTCAGCAATTCAGATGGGAATTTAGAGGTGACAGCTTGCCAATTTTTCTTCTTCACAAACATTCTGGATGTGAACGTCTTAATTTGAAATCACTGCATTAATTACAAGAGGGTGGGGGTGGAGGAAGTTAGCAGGGTTCTGAGGATGCTCACATCTTTGAAGAACTGTGCTAAATGGACAGCTCTGACAGTGCAGATGGGATGTTTGTCTCTGTGAGTGCCAGAGAGGCACGAGGGAGGCACAGGCTCATAGAAGCAACCACCCACTGCTCCTGCTCAGTCTGAGGCTTTTCCGCCTTCAGGAAATGCTCATACCTGTGCAAGCCAGGATAGGACGGTCCTCATTCAACATGCTCTTTGCAGGCTACAGACAAGTCACTAAAGCAATGAATACCCGGTGTCTGAACAGTCAGTTATTAGGTCTGAGCCTCGCTCACTGTGCCTAGTCTGTGCCTAACGCACTAACTAACCTGTGATCCTGAGTTATTTGTCCTCGGTGGAGCACTTTCTGCTATTGTCAGCCTCTGGTGTGTTTGCCTGGGTTATTATTGGTCTACTCAGCTAGAATTTGATTCCTACGAGGATAGGAATCATGGATTTTTCACACAGCTGAATACCCATCAACGAAACCAGGACCTAGCAGTGGTAAGATCAATGGTTGCTAAATGAATAAAGAAGGGAGGAAATGCCTGACACTGGAGTGAATTAAAGAAGGGCAAGGCATATAGCCTGGTGTCGGTTTTAATCCAGTCGGAGAGCAAACAGTGTGAAAGCAGGCCTTCAAGCCAAAGCAAGGCATCAGATGCACTTGGGTCCTCCTTGGAGTGAACTCTGTACAGGGGGTGGTGCTGGTATCTACGCAGGAAGAGAGCACCTCTTGCTCTGTTACCGCTAGACCTCAAACACTGCTAAGAATAAGCTCATGCCCCCTTGTGCAGGCTTTTACAACCCCACCTTGTACACTCCACCTCCTCTCTTCTGCCCCCTCTCTTCCACCTCCTCTCTTCCTGCCTCTCTTGTTTGGGTTGCAGAGCTTTCCTGGATGTCCCTGGTACTGTTTGATTTGTGTCCTTCCTTCCCATTTCATTAAATAACATCCATAGATGGGCTTGATACCCGTGCTCTTCTGGAAGAAACATCTTCACTCACATATCTCAAATGCTGTTGTAAAACCCTGAGGCTATAAATAGAATTTTAATAAGAATGCGTTGCCATTATCAAGATTTGGGGAACATAGAAGAAAATCATGTCCATCAGTTTTTTAAACCTCCTTTGTACACACACACACACACACACACACACACACACCTCCCAGAAATGAACCTAGTTCATAATAGGGATTTCTTCCAAACTCATTTGGCCATGCTGTCTTTCCATCTAAAATGTGAAGCATTGCTTGTCATGAGACTACAGTTCAGGAGATGCTGATCCTGTAAGCCTTGCAGAAGGAAGGACAAGTAGAGGTTGTTAGCTTGAGTGAGGCCTTTGGGGGTTTGATGATTGACTACTCAATCACTACAAATTGACCCAGAATCAACATGATTAAGGTCATGGAGACAGACTATAGGAATTCAAAAGAGGGAAAAATCAAGATGGTTTCATGGAAGAGATGGAATGGAGTTGTGGTTCGAGTATTAAATATTTAGACAGAAAGGGGAAAAAAATGAAATGTCCGGTGTGAACAAAAGTCAAACACAGGGAGATGCAGGACTGTTTTGCTTTTACATTTTAATTGATTTAGCTTCCTGAAACTTCAGTTAGACTTTGACTAGCCCATCCCAATCCCCCAGCTCTATTCTCCCTGTTGATCTAATAAGTGAACATCACTAAGGTTTCAACACAAGAGGACTTTTGTTAAAGGAAAGGTCTGTGTGGTAGGAAATGGTGCGAGCTCAGGGAAAGCCACCAAACCACTAGGTAAGTCTGAAGCAAGGGGCTGGGGCAGGGAAGAGAGACACCCTAAGGAAGCAGGAGCAAGGACGGGCAATGAATGAGGAAGGAAGTCCTCACATCAGCGATGGCCATTAACAGAGCTCTTCATCTCCCTCGTCTAACTTTGCCCATAGATTCCTGCTGCATGGTACTCCATTGTAGGGAGGTTACACTGCCTATAGCTGGAATTTAGCAAAGCCTTTTCTTACCACCATATTTAAGTAACACAGGAGGAAGCAAGAGGAGGAAGAGGAGGAGGAGGAGGAAGAAGAGGAGGAGGAGGAGGAGGAGGAGGAAGAAGAAGAGGAGGAGGAGGAGGAGGAGGAGGAAGAGGAGGAGGAGGAAGAGGAGGAGGAAGAGGAGGAGGAAGAGGAGGAGGAGGAGGAAGAGGAGGAGGAGGAGGAAGAAGAAGAGGAGGAGGAGGAAGTGGAGGAGGAGGAGGAGGAGGAGGAAAAGACGATGATAATGATGATGGAACAAACTCTCCCTTAGACCTAACCCAAAGGTCTATACCCGAAATCAGAAGAAACAGCAAAAATATCTGCACATATGCTAAGAAACACAGCCTCTTGCTAATTCGGAAGTCTCCTCATGCAAATACCCTCACTTCCCCAAGGGAACCTTCAGTCACTGTGGGATCTCAAGCTTATCTAACTGGCATGGGGCAGATTATCATTACACACATACACACGCGCGCGCACTCTGCAAATAGAAAAACACTGGGACTCCTTCTGTGGGGCATTAAAGGGCCCCACAACATGTAAGAGACCAGCTTCTTCTCCATTTGCTTCAGAGCAACTCATTCCTACACATCTGCAAAATATGGCAAAGAAACTTGGAGCTCATTGCATGAGCGCATTCAGAAATAATTCACTGCTGATTGATTCATGAAAATGTACAATGGCCCACAAGTGTTTAATTATCTGAACTGTGTGAGCTTTCCATGGTAAAGGAACAGCTGACGAGAGATGGAGAGAGCAAGCCGCTGGGGTTAATGCACAGAGAGTGACCCCGTTGTGCTCTCTTCCAGCAGGGCTAACTGAGCTGCTGACAGACATCCAGGAGGAAACCCACTCCAAAGCCCTCTCCAGTCACAGGAGGGGGGATCATATGTGGTCCTGGTTATCCAACTCTCTCTGTCTCCTAAAAGATAAAGAATGAGGGAGCCAGTAGAAACCCAAATTCCAATATATATATTCTAAAGTGAGAAGCAAAACAGTACAGAAGACGTTTGTTTCACTCATGAGGGCTGCAGCCAACATTCCTGGTTCCTTGGTAAAGATCCAGAGATGGCAGGAGGTTCCCATACTCTCCAACCAACATGACTGGGGAAAAATAAAAAGGCGGAGTAAGGAAAGAACAGAACGGAACGGAATGGAATGGAATGGAATGGAATGGAATGGAATAGAATAGAATAGAATAGAATAGAATAGAATAGAATAGAATAGAATAGAATAGAATAGAATAGAGTAGAATAGAGTAGAATAGAGTAGAATAGAGTAGAATAGAGTAGAATAGAGTAGAATAGAGTAGAATAGAGTAGAACAGAACAGAGAGAGTACAATAGGCAGACATTGTAGGAAGGGGAAGGGCAAAGGACAAGCCAGGCCACAGTTGTTAGCTCTAGTGGGGCCAGAGTTGTAATTGTTTCTGACCTCCTGACCATCACTTGGATACAGAGCATGGCACAGAGTGTGGTGAAGCTAGTTAGAACCTGTGACACTAAATATACCAGTGCTGAACTCTGACAATCCAGTAACCACCCCTTCTCCCTCTCCTTCCCTCCTTCTCCTCCTTTTCACTCTCCCTGTCCATAAGCATCTGTGTATGCCTGCATGCATGAATGTGCATGTGTGGTGTGTAAGGGGTCAGCTTGGATTCTCAGGAAAAGCTCTCAGGTCTGAGTGCTTCCAGGCACAAAAAGATGATGAAATCTCTCACCTAATGAGTGCTTGACTCCCTTGCTGGATTCCTAACATGATGACATCATTAGGAGGTGGTAAAAAATAGAAAGTGAGGCTTAGCTGGAGGAAGTAGGTTTCTAGGGGCATGCCCTTGGTGGCTATGCCTAGACCCCTTCCTGCTGCCTTTGTTTCCTATCCATCATAATGTGAACTGCGTGCTCTAGCAGCCATGATACTCTGTCCAAGTCCATGGGGCCAAGCAGTCATGAACCAAGAACCCTCTGTGGCTCACAATAAGTCATTTCTCTGAAGGTCTCTCTGGCATTCTAGCCAGAATTCCATAAACAAACCAAAAACAATGAACTGTGGTTCTTGCTTGGTTTCCAAGGCATCTATACAATATCTTACAGATATAGTGTTTCTAATGTGCTACTACACTCCTGACTCCACAAAGAAAGAAACCCAGTTGCCTGGCTTTGGAGTGGAGCATAGTCTTCTGCATTCATTCCTTACACCCCACCTGATTTTGTACAAGCGCCATCTTGCTCTCTAATACTTTCTTAATCTAACCTCTCATATCTTCCCATTTCAGTCTGCTTAGACACATCATTTCCAACAAATCGACCTTTGTCTTACATAATTAAATATAATATAATATCATTGTCTATATATTACTAGACTCCAAAGGTTTATTGTTTTGTCAATAGCAGCTATCCTATTGGATGGCAAATAGAAGATCCTCATAAATTATTTCTCAGGAAAATATGAAAAAGATATCTGTGCATATAGTAATAGGCCTTCACTTACAATTTCTGTGAGTTTTGCTTAATGATTTTCTTTTCTTCAAAACCCAACTTAGTGTTCAGATTTTTCAGAAGTGTACTAAAAATCCCACCACCCACACTCACATTCCTGACAGTCCTATACTTATTTGGAATCTTTCTAGGTATCTCTTTACTTTTCTTTAGTTTTGGGCTATAAAGTAGCTTGCTACAAACCAGTGGCCAAAAGGGGTGGTGTACATTAAGAAAGCTCCATTTGCACGGGCACTTGAAGGTCTCAAAGTGTGGCCAAAACTGTATAGACTTAAAGGTCCAAGACATCCCTCCCCATTCTGTACTTCACATCCCTCCTTGGGCATATACTCATTTTTACCATAGTTTCAGAGGCTAAGTCAGGCAGAGGCTGGTGTGGTGTGGAGAGGGGCTGGCTGAGCACTGTGGTCTCCTTTAACTAGAAAAAGAAAGCTAGGTGTGGCAACAGCCATTGTATCCAGGACGCCTGTTGTCTAGAGTACAGAAAGGAGAGACATGCACAGATGTGAGCCCAACACATAGATATCCCATCTCTCTTTGGATATTTAACTGAAAGGCTTCAAGGCCAATTTGTTGCCATATTTTTTTAGCCAGTCTTCTAGTCCTGGGAAGATAAAACAAACAAACAACAGACAAACAAAACACAATAGGATATATTAAATGCTGTGAGATCCTATATGATCCCTGAAACTCTAGGAACAGGGAAAGGTCAGAAGTAAATAGTCTTCATCTCTAGTTGACTTGGAATGAAATGTTTCTCCTCTTGGTGTCTGGGTAATGATAGAGTGACTCGTATGAGCACATGGTCTGAGAAACCCAACCTTCCCAGTGTTCATGTGCATGTCTAGCAAACAGTAAATTTACTGAGAATACAAAATGGCAATGTTTTCGTCACTCTGCCAAGCATCTTCAAGAGTAACTTTGTTTAAAAAAAAAAGAAGAAGAAGAAAAAGAAAAAGAAAAGAAAAGAAAGAAACAGTTTCAGAAGCTACAGTCCATAGTTAGCTGGCTCCACTGCTGTGTTCTGTATGAGGCAAAAATATTACTATTACAGTGGCAAGAACATAGGACAGAACTAACTTGCTCATCTTATGGTGACCAGGATGCAGAGATAGGGAAAATGCATTTGCTTTTCCTCGCCCCTTCATTTTATCTGTGCTCCAGCTTATTGAGGTGCACTGACCACCTTCAGGGAGACTCTCTCTCCTCCTCAGTTAATCCTGTCCAGAAATTTATTCTCAGATATGCCCAGATGTGTGCTTCATTAATTTTCTTGGCAATTCTCAAGCCAGATCAAGTGGACAGCCAGATTTAACTACCACCCAGGGAATGACAGAGACCCTACCACTCCCACAGGAAAATCACGTGCTGGAATCCCCAAACATTGCCTTGACCATGTTCAAGAAAATAGATAATAGAATTGGAGCTGGCTGTTCCTTCAGAAGCGAGCTGGGTTCCATTCCCAGCACCCACATGGTGACTCACAGCCCCATTGATAACTCCAGTCCCTGAGAATCTGATAGCCTCTTAGGGCCTGTACTGGCAGCAGATACATAAACATGCAGACCAAATGTCTATACACATAAATAAAAATGCTTTTTAAAAAGTTATTTCTTTCTTCCTCCTCCTCCACTTCTTTGTTGTCATTGTCTTTGTTTTTCAAGACAGGGTTTCTATGTATAGCTGTGGCTGTCCTAGAACTTGCTCTGTAAACCAAGCTGTTCTCAAGCTCAGAGATCTGCCTGCCTCTGTCTCCCAAGAACTGGGATTAAAAGCGTGCTGCACCACAAACTTACCATTGACCTGGCCAAATATTAGTTGACTGAAAATTAAATTGTTCTCAGTAAACCATAAACAAAAGAATATAGAACATAGGAAAGAACATGAGACATCTGACAATTCTCTAAAACTTTGAGAGCTATCAAAGTATGGATTGCACAAATTCTAAACTGCAGACAGACATGCTGGATGCAAAGGAAACTGCATTTTAAATAACTCATAATAAAACCTCCAAACACTAACAACAAAGACGAATCTAAACAAACGGAAAAATACCTTCAAAAGAGCAAAGACTCGGTATTGCTTCCTAATAAAACTGAAAAGTTAGATGCTGAAACCATGACATCGGAAAAGGCCAGAGAACGCCTGCTGTCCTTGAGTCCATTACCCGGGAAGTAACCTTCAGGAACGAGACTAAGTAAAGATGTTTCCAGTCAAACAAAACCAGAATTTCATCCCTCAGAGGGTTGTATTTACAAAGAGAGACCAGGAGTCTTCTGGGGATTGGGGGGCGCTGGGGGAACACAGGCTGAAATAAAAATTAATGTAAAAATGTTGATAACTTTCAAATAGTCTTAAATCGGTATTAATGGCAGGGTTTTAAAAGCATAGAGAAGCAAGCCATGTGGGGACAAAACAACCAAAGTAGGCATCGCTCAGTTTACTAAACAGTGGACTCATTGTTTATCAGCGGCGTGTACTGTAGCTCAGAGATGGGCGCATGGTACAACACAGTTGATAGCTGGATGCTAGCAGAAACCCTCCTGGTACCAAAGAGGGAGAACTCATCCGGCAGAGATGTGCGCCACTCAGATCTGCTTCATAGACTGATAAGCTCGACCCTGACCCACCTGGGGACTGGTGGCATTTTGACGGCTTTTCATTTACCAAGCAGACCTAAAAACCTTACGAAGCATTTCAAGAGCCAGAGCCCGGAGAAGTTTTCTGTCTGCTAGCCCCCGGGGGTTCATGTCTTCCTGAAGCCCCCCCGTAAGACCCCAGCCCCCTCCTTCCTTAAAGGCCTTTTCTAAGTGGCAAAACGTTGCAGGGCACAGAGTGGCCTCTGAGGCCTGTGCTTAGGACGGGCTTATTTATGTTGGCTCAAAGCCCTCTTCCTCCGACTGTTGAGGCTTTGTTCTGGAAGAAAGCAGGGTAGATGGAGGGGAACAGTGTGGCAGTGTATGTCTGTAAAACCGTCAAAGCCTATTTTCCGAGCGGTCCTTCCAAAGGTCTGAACATGACAAACTGCCTCTGCCTTGCGGAAGATTTTGTTTTTCAAAGGAAGGCCCAGGAGGCTACAGGCAGCTCCTAACAGGAGGAGGGGAGGGGCTGGGATGAAGGCTTCGAATTCTCCTCCCAGCCTCCTCCCCTCTCCTCACAAAACCCAAAGAGCTGACAGGGAAAGTACACTATAGGACTGATGGAGGTACAGTGAATTTATGACACGGGACATTTTTGCATCCCTCTTAGTTTCCCAGACCTTTCACAATCAAGCTCTTTTTTTTAAACTTGAGGGCAAAATGATCAAATAGGCCACAAAGCTCTCCCACAATGTGGAAGAGCTGACATGACTGATAGAGGCAGCTTCTGTCAGCTGAAAGGCTGGGATGCAGAGAGAGAAAAAAAGAGCTCGGGTCTCAGTCCTGGGTCAACAGAACATACCATTCTACTTCCTGGAATGCCCCCTTTTCTATCAATGAGTGAGAAAGATAGTATGGCCCATCCACCACAGTTTATGTCCTTTAAGGGGGTGGAGCCAATAAGGAGTAGCCAGGGGCTTTGAAAATGGGAGATTCTTGAAGACAGTTCCTTTGTTTTCATCGGGCTGTGATAGATGATTAATGCACGAAAAAGAACAGGAAGAACTAGAGAGCTAGGCACAGGGCCATCGTCAGCCTAACCTTGTCGCTTTTCAGTTGAGAAAACAGAGTGAAATACAAAGAAAGGGACTGTCTCAAACCAATGAGTTCAGAAAGGGAGAAAAGCATCCCTCAAATCTGCTCCACCTGTTCCGTGGAGATTTGAATCACGTGATAAGGATGACCCGATTCCTGCAAGAAGTGGTCCTTGGGCCTTCCTGAGCAGAGGGACATTAAAAGGAGATGGACAGGAGATGCTAATGGTGATTAAACCCCATGTTTTCTTCCTGGCATCATATGAAGAAATTTGGAAGCATGGGGACAGTTTATCTGAAGGATGTGATGACCATAATATTATCCAGTGACAGCCCATTACCCCTTTTCAGAATGAGGAGTCTTGGCTGCCTCTTTGAAACAGTTCCTGAGAATGCCGAAGTCCATTCCAGAGGCTCAGAAGTCAGACAGGATAACGTTAGTCTCCACTGGACCCAGCATCATTCCAGGAGCACCAGCCGGTCCTCTGCTTAATGTGTGAGCTCTTGTCTTTGGTCCTGATGACAGGTGTTTGCATATGAGTTACACAGGTTCTCCACAGGGATAGCTGTCTTCTTGGGGATCCCCCGCCCCACCCTGAGTCACAGATAAGTTCCTGAGAAGTGGGTTGGAGCTTCTCTGACAGTTCAAGGGTCCATACATAAAAGACAGCCAAGCCATGCATTTGGCATAAAGCACTTAGAACTTGGGACTTGAGTCCTTGATCACTGACTATGAAAATAGTTTCCCCTCAGTCCTTCAGAGCTGTGAGTCTTTGAAGATGAAGTGGGCATTTGATCCTGAACCCACCACCACCACCACAGCAGGACTCAGGCTTTCCAGCAGCCTTGTCTGCTTTTCACCCCTTCAAAGGTTACAGATCAAAGAGCCCCAGGTCTCAGTGGCTCCCTATAGGCTGCTGGGCTAACCCAGCCACATTTTGGCACTAGGTCAATGCCATTCTTTGGACCTGGGTGTTCCCCAGATCACATTAATCCTCAATCAGGGTTTTCCTCTGATGTCACAGCCCCAGAGCCTGCCCCAGATCTTGAGAGTCATTGATTTCATGTCAACCAGGGACTGAATAGAGCACCTTCAGTTCAACAAAAATAACTGCCACTGACTCAAACAAGAAACAGCCTGTCCCCAAGGTGCCCTGTCACCAAGCAAGGACACCTCCCCCACATACAGCACAGTCCCTTTGTTCTGTGCCAGTCAGTCCCCCTTTAACTGTGCTGTCCTCTCTGATTCATCCCTCTCGCTCAGGCAGGGTGACTCAGAAAGTGCTGTGTAAAGCCTTGCTCCTCCGCTTAATTGATAAAATATAGCCAAGCCAAGGAGGGGCTATGCAGAGTCCAAGGACGGACAGAAGGAGATTGCTAAGCAACATGCCGAGGGGCTGTGGGTGCGGACAGCTGAGAAGGGACACCAGAGGACCGGCTGGGCTGGCCTTCAGCCATTTGGAACATAAACCTCAGAAGAGGACAAAAGAAGAGCCCAGCCACAAGTTTCCAAATGCCACCCAGGAACACAAACCAGAGGCAGGCCACACACATTTACAGTGTGAGAGGAGCCATGTGACCTGTTCTAGTCGTCCCTTAAGCATCACCGACTATATATATCCCTGCAAAGGGCTGTGCCAGGGCAAGATGTCACACACAGAAAAGTGATGCTTTCTGCAATCAGTTAAGCTGGACCTTCCGTCAGAGCAAACAGCACAGGACTCAATGCTCCTTCTAAGGAGGAAATAGAGGGCATGGAAACGTGTGAAGTATGTATAGAAACGCACATTCATGTACACATATAGATTCCTCTTCTGCATACTGACCGAACCCATGCAGACACTTTATGGTTGGGCTAACAACCAATATTATACTTTTAAAATATGTTTAAAGTTTAAATATTGGAAACAAATGCCATTTGCTTCAGCGACAAAAAGTTTACATGAAGGACAGAGATGTTAGCCAAATCTGATGATGACCCATGCCTGGAATCTCAGCACTTGAGAGGCCGAAGTAGGAGGAGTACCACGAGTTCAAAGCTAGCCTGGGCTAAAGAGTGAATCTGTGTATTTAAAGAGAGAGAACAAGGCTGAACATTAAACCTTTTCTTTTCTTTTTTTCCACAGAGTTGCAGGATTTGCAATCAAAAGGGCAGGACACTAGGAAACATTTGCTGAGGTGATGGTAATCCACATGCTTGGTGACTGAGGGACCCTTCCATTTGGTCTACTTGCTTACTTGGTTCTTGGGCTTCTCTTAAGAGACTTTTGGTACCTGGTCAATTTGTATTTTATATTACAAGCAAGTCTTTACCAAGATTACTATGGTTTAGAGGCATGGGAGATAGGAGATGGTGAAAACAGTTGAATCCTTGGAATGGAGGGGAGTAGAGACTGGGGAGGAGAGGCTTACAAACTGATTGATGGCTTCCTCGGGTGGGGATCGTATTAAACAAAACAAAACAAAACCAGTCTTTCCAGTCTGTGCCAGGGCTTAGCTGTGACAGTGTACATTTTAATATTGATGTCCTAACCCCCACCTCTCAGTGGCTTTGAAAGAAAGGCTTGTTTTGGGTCCACGTGAAGGTCAGTTATGTGACTCCAGTAGATCAGCCATCCTCCACCTGTGGAGATTCCTTCTAAAAGTTCCCCCCAAGGGGAAGAAAGATGTGGAGAAAGGCTACCAGCTCAGAGCTTTTGACCTAGCTATGACACACTTTACTAGGCCCGAAGCCCTTTGCTCCATAATAGTTGCCCATACCACATTAACCACATTAAACATGGGAGATGGAGAGACCATGGAGTCACCAGTGAGCACTACAGTTTATGTGTAAGGGAGAGAGAGAGAGAGAGAGAGAGAGAGAGAGAGAGAGAGAGAGAGTCAGTCCATGAAGTGTCTGAGGAACACCAACCAGCTTATGTCTAAGGATGTAGTCAACATCCATTTGCTAGTTTTCAGTGTCATCCAAGACTTGCTGTGAAGTACCATGATAGCAGTATTTCCAAGGTCCCTGAGAAATGTGGCCATGTCCCTCTACCCTCCTGGCCTCACAGGTCTCTGTTTTGTACAATCAGTGCTCTGTGAGCTGACTCTGTCACCTGCCACAGGATGCCAAAGGAACAGGCTTGGGAGTATCTGGTAAAGTGTTCCTTCCAGACCCCTCATTATACTTTAGGTCCTGATGCAGCCCTACTGTGACTAGAGCCTCTTGGTACCCTGTGCTTAATCCCCACAGATAGGCCCTTCCTGGGCTGTCAGAAAGTGGGAATTGTCTTGCTGATGCATGAACATTTTCCAGTCTGCTGCATTCTCATCAGAGACAGCCAATGGCATCATGGGTTTCTTTGTAACTCCTCAAAACCCAGCTTCCAAAGTGTTAATGTGACTAATGCCTGGGGACTGTGGGCCCCTGGAGTAGCAGACATGGTGAGGAACAAGAGGTAAGAGGTCAAAGGGAAATTAACCTGGCAGGATGTTGTGAGGCAGTCTTTCTGTTGTCTGTGGGTCCCTAAGATCTTATTCAGAAACAATGGCCACCCCCCATGAAAACAACAAAGCATTGGATACCTGCTGCTAGGCAAGGTGCTCTGGTTTGTTTTTCTCCAATGTGTGGTAATCAGGGTTAAAAGCAGTCTGTAGACATAATTATGACTAGAAGCTCCTCATTTAACCTCTCTGACTTTCATTTTCTCTCTTTTTTTTTTCATTTTCAATTTACAAAATGGCAGGATTGAATTAGATGACCTCGAAGACCCCTTTCTTGCTCAGAAATTTCAAATCCATAAACACAAAGGCACCTGCCTCCCATCAAGATTAACTCATAGCTCTGGCTCATTAGCAATCAGTCCCAATCAGACCGTAGAAGAAGGAACAGTCTGCATCTGAGGTGTATGAACATGGAAAGACCGAGATTCTTAGAAGCCCTTTCCTCAGAAAGATGCTTGATTCTGGAAACACAGACCCCATTACTCTTAACTTACTGGATCCCTAACTACCAGAATTCAAACAGGAATCAAAAAGAGGGATAAGTTAGCTTATCAGATAACCAGCCCTTGAGGAGAGTTATGGCTTGGAGAAAAAGTCTTGCATTCGTGAGTTGTTATGTACTGAGCTCTTCAGAGCTTGGTCCCTACTAGGACATCTAGAAGATGTATAAAGTGAAACCATGCTGGCATCTCCTTGGCAAAACAAAAATAAGTTACTTTATTGTGGCTTTTATAGGAGCCCTTTATAAAGACGCTAACCATTTCTGTGGGTAATGAAGTCAGTTAATCAGCCTGGGTATGTTTGCTTATGAGTGATTTGAGTTGTCCGGTCCATTTTTATTTTTGACTGCAGAGTCATACCCACTTATGGGTATAATATAATATTTGTGTGTGTATATTGTGTATTGGTCAAATCACAGTAGTCTATCTGTCCCCTTAAGTATTTTTTTTTTTGGAGAGAACATTGAAAATTCTTCTGGCTTTTGTGGCATCACCACCATGTTATTCTTAGCAGTAGTCACTCTACTGTACAACAGAGCCACAGAAACCACTCCTACTATAGAACTTTGGCACTGGACCTACTGACTAATCTCCTCTGTCTTTACAGGCCTTCCTAGCCTCCTTATACTACACGCAGAAACAATGAGAAGACGCTAGCTTCGTTTCCTAGTGCCTGACTTATCTCACTGAGCAGGTGTCTCTGGACTCAAGTATGCTGTCATAATTCCTCAACCCTCTGGGTCAACAATATCCTGTTTAAAGTCCCTTTTCCGAACACCTAACCCACCTTCCATCTTTCTGATGGACTGAGATGAACTAAAGGACCTTAATAAGCCAAGACGACAAGGTGGTAAGAAATTAGGGAAAGCCCAGTGGTAAAGGAGTTGTAATCTCGGTGCTGGATTTGCGGATAAGAGCACTGATTGTTGTTCTAGAGGTTTAATTCCCAGCAACCACATGGTGGCTCACAACCATCTGTAATGGGATCCTGTGCCCTCGTCTGGTGTTTCTGAAGACAGCGACAGTGTACTCACATAAAATAAATAAGTCTAATAAATAAATACACAAAATAGAATGGAATAGTTAATGAGAGACAATACATTGTTGATCTCAGTGTGGGCTTTGAAAGCTGTCCTGAGCTGTCCTGTGTAGGCTTCTTAATCTCTGTGTCTTGTGGTGCAGAAAATGAAGTTAACATTACCCTCTTTGTGGAACTGAGAGCACTAAATGAATTAATATGTACATGTAAAATGCTTTTACCAAGTAGCCAATGGATGTGAAGTGATACAGAAATGCTAGCTAGCTACTGTTATTTGCCTAGAGACTCCAGGCTGAAGCACAAAAGGCAGCTGCCTCCCTGGGTCTCAGACATCAATAGTCATCCCCATATTCGAATGATGGATTTTTGCTGCCATTTCTTTTTTAAGGATCACGGCTTTAGAAGTTAGAGGAAGCATGGCCTGATTGACAGGGATGCTGTAGAGAGAAATAATTTTCCGGGGGCCAACGATGGTTACCATGGTTTCCAACTGGCGGAAACTCCAAGGTCAATTTCTGAAAATATTTCACTGCTGATAGGAGCAGGGTGATTCCTCCACCTTTCTAGTCTCTGGCCCTCACAGGGGACAGATTGTTATCATGCTAACCCCTATGTGCAGGCAGCAGAGAAATAGGAGAGTAAGTAAGACCCAGAGAGCACAGGCATCAGCTGACCGCTGACCCGGGAGGCAAATAGGACTGATTTCCCGAGGGGGCAGGAAGAGCATGCGCTCGCTACTTAAGAAATGAAAATGTGATCAACTGGAGGGGAACAAAACATTTTAATATGAGACCCGGGTCTGCATTGATGAAGAGCACTGGGGACACATTACACGACATCTTAGCTCGGCTCTCAGTGATTTTTTTTTTTTTTTGCTTCCCTGAAATGTAAGTCCCACTGGGAGCAATCACAGTGCCCAGAGCTTTGGGAAAGCAGCAGCGCAACCCAGCTCCGACTCCCAACAGTACCGCCAGCCTCCCAGCCCCCACCAGTCTCATCCTCAAATCAACGCCCAGCCTTCAAAATGAAAGAATCCTCCGGCATCCTGGATGCAGCAGCGATAAAACGGTTTTCTCTGTTAAGTGACTCAAGCCGTTTCCGGAAAGCCTTTCCTATGGGGAAAAGGTTTACATTCAGAAGCCACTTCAGGGAAGTGGCCCTGAGTTCAGCACGCCTGCGCCATGAGTCAGGCCCAAAGCCTCTCCGTCCCACACAGGCTGGGCAGCTATTTTGCAGAACCAGAAGATAACACGTGTCTCCATTCTAGAAGACTGCCTAGTTACAATGGTCTAGATATACGCCCCCTCCCAAGTCATGTGTCAGAATTCTAACCCACCACAGCAATGGGCTAGAAGTATCCTGGAGGGAGGGGTCACTGTAATGAGGAGAAGTAAGGACGTACCTGGTGGGGCCATGCCAAGGTGTCCGCCTGAGAAATCATGCCATGCGACACACCTGATATAAGGAAAGTTTATTTTGGGGTAGGGGGAATTAGGACTTGGAGAAGGGGTAGAGACAGAGAAGGGGTGGGGGGCAGAGGAGAGAAAGAGAGGCCGGCCTGGAACTCATGGGAACAAAGAGAGAAAGGGGGGTGGAGTGAGGGATAGGGAGAGAGCAAGGGGAGAGGGGAAAGGGTTGAGAAAGGGAGAAGGGGAGAGGGAAGAGGGGAGAGGGAAAAGGGGAGAGAGAGGGGAGAGAGAGGAGAGAGAGAGGGGAGAGGGGAGAGAAGGAAGGGAAATGGGGGCTGGGGTAGCGAACAGTCCTCTTACATACTGCCAGGCCACCCCTGCCTGGAAACAGCACAGGTAATAATGGCGGCAGGTGACGACATAACTTTTGTTAGATCACTGGAACGAGTCCAACAGAATTGTTTATAAGCCAACAGTCACTGTGAGGGATTTAGGATTAGAGCGTTCAGGAGGATGGACTCCATGGTGACCTTAGTGGCTTTATAAGTGGGGAAAGAGGGACCTGGGTAACTCCAAGGTATGAGGTGTTCCCCCAGTGCCAAGCAAATGCTTCCTCTCTGCTTCCTGGTGTTAGGACCACGACCCAAACAGACTTATCTTTATGCCAACTTGTGTTTCATCAACAGATAATGAACTAAGACATTAGTTGAGTAAAATACCCCCAAAACAGAAACAAAAGAAGAAAATGTCTTAAAAGTTTGTAACAATGTACCACCACAAAGTAGTGATGTACATAAAAAAAAAATAAAAAATAAAAAGATGAGGGAGGGAGAGTTCCAGCCCAAACAGCTTTTGCAAAGGTCCTGTGGCAGAGGAGCAGCTGTGAGGTCCCTGTGAGAAGTCTGTAAGAAAGTCAGTGTGGTTAGAGTAAGTCTTACAAAGTCAGGCCTAGGAAGTAGCCGTGGCCAGACGGAGGAACGTCCTGTAAGCTCATACCTGACTTTTGTCTTTAACCCAAGAAATGGGTAGCTTTAGAGAGGAGAATAACATTATCCTATTTAAATACTTGCGTGCCATTTGGAAATAAATAAACCTCAATGGAGGGGAGGGGAACTAACAGGTTACTTTTCTCTGTTATTTTGTTAATGGATACAATTTAAAAATAGACCAGAGGTCACAGTTGTTAGGCTGGTGCTTTTACTAACCACTTCATTGTTGTTCTTTGGAAAGGCCTCCTTGCTCCTAACCAGGGTGTTCTTGGGGCATGTTTTTGTACCAGGGTTTTTGTTTTGTTTTGGATTTTGGTTCTGGGGATCAAATCAAGGACCCTTGTACATGCTAAATGAGTGTTCTAACATTGGAAAATAATCTTCTCATTCACAAGCCTAGAGAATTCAAGCACTGTGATTTTTCTACTTAGTATTTACATGTGCACATACATGTGTACATATATGCATGTTTGTATGTAGGTAGGCAGACATCTATCTGCATGTGTGTGGAGGCCAGAGAATACAAAACTGCACTCTCTCTCTCTCTCTCTCTCTCTCTCTCTCTCTCTCTCTCTCTCCCTCCCTCCCTCCCTCCCTCCCTCTCTCTCTCTCTCTCTCTCTCTCTCTCTGGCTCTTCACCATACTAAGGGGGCAGAGTCTCTCTATAAACCTTGATTCAGCCACTGACTTTGCTCCAGGGAGCCCATGACTTTGCCTCCCAAGCACTGGTATTACAAACAGTGCCGCAAGCACCCAATCTTTAAGTGGATGTGGAGATCAGAGCTCCATCCCGCATGTTTTCAAGGCAAGCATTTTTCCACTGAATCCTCTCCCCAGCTCACGGGTTTCTACTTCTGCAGCAAAACCTGTTTTCTACAGTGAAGCCAGAACCTTCTTCATGTACAATGGTATACCAGGAAGGGAAAGGTGAAGTAGTTATGGTTGGGTTTAAGGCATTTTCTTTAATGATCGATCTCAAACCCATTACTGTTGACCTTGTTTGAGATGGAAGATTTGTTTCTCTTGCTCTGAAACCTGGGGTAGGGGTGAGGATTTCTTTGGCCAATGGGCTATATTGAGATGCATTCATGAGCCCTCCTCAAATTGCCTGTCCCTGCATTTCCTCCTGGAGTCTACCCCATGTGAACCAGAACCAGGCTGCAGGGAAGCCAGAGTAGAAGATAGCCGTGTACCCCAAAAACACCTGCCAACAGCTAGCTGTGAGCCATTTGTGAGGCCACCTGAGATCATCCAGTTCCTGTCGAACTACAACAAGATGCAAACTGGAGGGTGACACTGGCTAAAGCAGGAGCTGTCACAAACCTGAGCCAGGCAGAACCATGAACAAATTTTGTAGGTTATTTTGAAGCATTGACTTTTGGCGTAGTTCCTTATACTCCAATGGGTAACTTTGCTATCACAAGACTCATTTATGGTTTGATGTTTGACTTAGCTGTGAAATCAAGAAAATGGCATTTGTCTTAAAGGCTATGCCATGAACAGTACTAAGTGGACTCAGCAGGTTGTACTCACATATTAATACACCTGTATATATGTAACAATAATAATTAAAAAGAATGAGCAGGTGGGGTGGATCTGAGAAAAGCTGGGGGAGGAATAGGGGCAGGAATAAATACAATAATGCATGGTATGGAGTTCTGGAAGCAATAATAAAAAGTATTACATTAGAAAAGAATCATGTTCAATTATAGAAAATCCTGAATCGATGAAGCATTTGCTTACCAAACTATATAATATATATGTATGTATATATGTATACACACATATATATATGTATATATATGTATACACATATATATATGTGTATGTATGTATATATTCACCTGAAAGACCTGCTTTTATTTTTCACCAACAGGCATCTCTGAGAATATCTACAAAGACATGCTTGGAGATGTGGGCTTTTAACCCCAGCAGTCTGGAAGCTAAGGCAGGGAGGGCCACTGTGAGGTCCAGGCTAGCTTAAGCTACAGAGAAAGACACCATTTCAAAGAAAGAAAACTGAGAAACTGGTGAACTCCCTATGTCCCTGGAAGAGTAGATTCACCCATTCTTGGCTGAGTCACTATTGATCTGATCAGAAATTTATACCTAAACGCTTTCCTCCCATGTTGTGGGGACCTGAGAAAGGGGCTGTAACCACATACTGTCAGCATGGTTTAGGATTAAGACTTTGATCTGGGCCGGGATGTTAGGACACGGACTCAAGTGCTCAAAGGCTGGAAACTGAGAGCAGTCTCTTGAGCAGTCAGCTCTGAAATGGAGCAGGGGAGGCCTAGATGCCTTGCCCTCCTCAGTGCTCTGTGCTTACTGTCCCACAGGAGCACTGAGGGTGCGTCCCTCCCTCACTCCTGGAGGGAGAATGATACAAGAACCACTTTCCATCCTTAACTCTGACCCAACTTCTTCTCACAGCTACATGACTACAGAGTGAGACCTTGTCTCCAAACAAACCATGGCCATGTGTAGAGCAGAATAGGATGCTGTCGGTGAGTCTCTCTGCTGAGGCATCATCATCTAGGATGGTTTCGGGAATCGCAGAATTCAGTAATTGGTGTCAGAGTAAGATATTTTAAGTGGACTAGTCAGGTTATTTTGTAATTAGCTAATTTTTGTACCTTCCTCTTGTGCAGCAATTTAAATGGCCTCCAGGAAACCTCCCCTGACTAGTATAATTCTTCAGAACCTACCCCCTCAGGGAGGGCTGCCACTATTTCCTCAGAACTATTGTTTCCCTCTACCTCCTCCCTTCTTCTCTTTTTCTTCCTCTTCCTCTTCCTCTTCTTGTTCTTTTTCCGACATAGGTGCTCATTACTTAGCCCAAGCTGGGCTCTAATTCTCTTTGCCATCCGGGGTGGACTTGATAATCCCCTGCCTTATCCTAAAGGTGTGCACTGCTACACCAACCTCCCCTGAATTGTTAGCTCATGCAGGCTCCATTGGCTTTGAAACTGTTCCTGGCTTCACTATTAATTATGTGCACCTATTACATGTATTAGGCTTTACCGCCTCAAGGATGTTTTAATCCCCCTGGGCAAGAATAAGACCACTCCCACAGTTTGGAGCCAAATTTGAAGGAGGCTTCATTTAAATACTGGCCAGGAGGATGGACTCCGGCCAGGTTCTTTCCAGAGTTCCCAGAAAATAGCATGAGTGACATTTTTTTACAGAGGCTTATAAAGGCAAACCTATAGGGCTGCATAGTTCCCATCAGGTCCAATCAGGAGCAAGCATGTATCCTGACGTATTTCCTGTCTACGCACTTCCCACCTACATGTGGTCAAACACATCCACAGCAGTTGGTTAGACAAACTTGTTGAGGGCAGTGAAAACATGTGGTTTATTATCTTACATAAATAACAGCCTCCAGCATTTCAGGAAGTCTCCGTCCACGTGCAAGGGACTCACAGTTAGAGGCATTTTTGTTTGATGGGTCTCTTAAGCACAGCAATCAAAACTTTGGCTCTTACAGAAGGATCCTGTGTCTCACATCCTCTATAGTTTAGTAATCAGTACACAGTTTCTCCTTTGTTACTGTATTAAGACAAGTTTCATATAGCCCAAGGTAGGCCTATGCAGCAAAAGATGCCCTTGAACCTCTTGTCCCTCTACCTCCCCGGGGCTAGGATTACAGGTGTGGCCCACCATATCTGGTTTTATACAGTATCCCCTAAACTCTGCCAGTTCCTAAACACAAATTGCTCCCTCCAATATTAACTAGCAATTTCTGAGATTTGAGTTTCTTGTCTATCGTTAATGAGGCTCAAGCCAAACACAACAGTACATGCTTATGATCCAAGCATCCAGGAAGTAGAGTCAAGAGAATCATGAGTTTGAAGATGTACAATGTAATGACTTTTTAAATTGGAATGACATTTCCATAGTATTAGAGATGCTTTGACATACATTGGGAGGCTGGGCTCCACAGTGAGTGTTACACCTGTCTCAAAAATAGATATGACTAAAACCATTTATTCAGTCATCTACACATACTTATTGAGGCTCTAGGACTAAACAACAGGCAATGGACTAAGTCACCAAGGAGGCATCCACTCTGGAAGATGATAATCAGAAAAAAAAAACAGAATAAATCAGGTCATACATGTTACTAAATTAGGTAGTAATGGGTGTTGGGAAGAATGGCTAAGCAGGATAGGAGAGTGAAGTGTGAATAAAATACAACTAGCTTAGAGAAGACCTCAGAAATGGCGACCTCTTGGAACAAAGGGATTAATCGTGCAGATAAGCTGGTAAAATGCTATGTGTCCCAGTTGCCCAAAGACATCAGGGGCCAAAGTGGGTGGAGGGTGTGCCTTTCTTCTACCTTGAATGGTAGATAACATCTTTTAAAGCTTTGTTTAAAAAGCAACTAGAGACTTCTAAGCCAGCTTTCACACAGCCCTGCAGTTTGGGAAAGATCAATACTCTGACGTGTGCACAGTTCCCAGAGCCAAAGGTGCACAGCTCAAAGAAGACAGAAGACAAGGTTCAACCTCTGGATGGTCTGAATACTTCAAAGTTCTTGAGGAGATGACAGAAGGACTTCTGTCTAAATCGTTATCCCGAGGGGCAGAAGTCCTTCCAGCCAGGCTCTCTGAGTGGCCTCCATTGGCCTGAGGAGTGCTCAGAGAAAGCTTGAGGACACGTGGTCCAGTTGTAAAGGAAAGTGAAAAAAAACGGGAATAAAAGAATCCCAGCAAGATGCGCCTGTGAGTAACTGAAAGTGGCGTGTAGAAGCCAGGGGGAGCTCTCTTTCAGATGCTCACATTGTACATAAACAATAAACGAACAAAAATTTCCTGCTCGCCCCACGGACCTCACCCCTCCCTATCTACCCCACCCCATCCCATCCCAGCCTGGAAGGAATTTCAATACAAAGAGAGCTCAGTCTGCTCTGAGACGCGACAAGATGGCACTGGTAAAGCCACTCCATGTCTGCTTTCTGATGTTGCTTGGTCTCTCTCTCCTCTGCTTCCTTGTGGGGAAGGGATGTAATGAATTTAGCTGAGCACCAGAGTCATTCTGAGATCCGGAATGCTCCGTCTCTTGGCTCTCTCACATAGATGCAGTGTAATATCAAATGTCACAGAAAGCCTGCGAATCCTCAGAGGAGGTGACTGCAATAATGAGTTAATTCATGTGTTTTAGTGTTTTGAAAAATGACAGGCACCGTATTGTGAGTATAATGTCTTGACTGGTCAGGATTTTTATTAACTATGATATATTACACTTTGGCTGTGCTCAGGTGAGCCTTTCTGCACTAAGTTCCTTTCTAGATTTAAAGACAGGATGTTTAGGGCTAAAAGAGTGGGGAAGGGAGTTTATGAGGCCTGTTTGGATGTTGTGGTTAAAGCTAAAGTACTTACTTTCCTCCTCCTAATGTGCCTAGCACAGTGGTGGAAATATTGCTGCAAAACAGTGCTTCAAGAAGGAAAGGTAAGGGACTTGAGGGATGGCTCAGTGGTTAGGAGCACTGGTCGCTCTTCCAGAGGTTCTGAGTTCAATTTCCAGCAACCATATATGGTGGCTCACAACCGTCTGTAAGGAGATGGGATGTCCTCTTCTGGTGTGCACTCATACATGAATAAATTTAAAAAGAAAGAAAGAGAGAAAGGGAGGAAGGAAGAAAGAAAGGGAAAGAAAAGGAAAGAAAAGAAAGGAAAGGTAAGAACAGACAAAGCCAGTGAGTCTCAGAAAAGCTTCTTTGGATCACAAAAAGGAGGGAAATGCCTACAAACGCATCAGAAGACAGACAGTGTTATGTACCAGGGAGCATCCTTACTGAGACAGGGACCGTTTCACTGGTTGCTAGGTAGAGTGAGCATGCTAGTTGCCAGATCTATACTTGTCAAATAGGAGTCATGCTAAGCTCAAAATTAGAGGTAATTTTAGGGAGACATCTTAGGAAGCTGAAATCCACCTATTTTAGCACTAAGTAAACACCTTTTACATGCCCATCACTCAGCTAAGTGCTCTGAAGGAATATAAGAAGTATAGCAGATACTCCCTGCTTAACAGTTAGCATTTAATTAAATCACATACTTGACTAAGCGTGGTGAAAGACATGAAAGAAAGATAATGTGTGGATCTTGCTTCCCAAAAGCTCATGGTTTTGGGGGGGAAACAAAAGGTATGTGCTTAAAGATATTTAGGACATAATGAGAGGCAGGAAGCACAAGTACCAGGGTGATTAGCACAGAGTGGAAGCATTCATCCCGGCTGAGCTGCAGTGTGTCCACTGATGAGCTAGGACTTAGATCGTACCTGTGATCGGTTTCTGAAGAAGTTTGTCTCTCAGGAAGCCACAAAGGAATTCAGGCAATCACAGCAAGGATGTAAGGCAGGTTAACCGATTCTGGCAACATGTCCAACCACATATTAAAGCTTATTAACACCATGCCTGTAATCCCAACACAAGAGGCACGAGAACCTGGATTCCAAGGCACTCAGCAAAGTGATAAGTTCAAGGCTAGGTTGGGACACATTAAGATACATAGTACCCTATCTGAAGAAAAACACAAAAATCTTTGAATGGGGTTATCATATGACCCAGTGATTCTGTCCATAGATCTTTAACCCTCCTACGGGTGTCTCTATGCTATATAAAAACTTGTACATAAACAGTCATAGAGATATTACTCAGAGAATCCCAAAATAGAACCAAGCCAAGTTTCTTTGAACTGATGAATGGATAAACAAATAATCATCAATGTATTTGGCAATTTGGGAAAAGGGGGAACTGGCTGCTATATTATTCAAAGGTAGAGCGCAAGGCTGTCATGTACAAAACCATAGATTCAATCTTTACAGCAAAAACAACAAGGCAATAGCTTATAATTGGGCTGAGCCTTGAAAACATTATGCCCAGTGGGAAAAGACATACCATGCGAGACACCTCAGGAATGATGGTTAATCATAGCAAAACATAGAAAGACGGATCTTTTTAGCTTCTCTACCTTATTCTGTCTGTTTTATCCTGTGTATATGTGTGTTTATATACCTATGTGAGCATATGTGAACATACATGTGTGAACATAGGTATATACATGCTGGAGTGCTCATGTAGAATCTGCACTGAACATCATAGTGTTTTTTCTTGTCATTCACTAATGACAATAGTACGATGTTTTAGCTATTTAAATTGGAATGACATTTCCATAGTGTTAGAAATGCTTTGACGTACACGGGAGGGCGTGCATGGGATAAATGCGGATGCCATACCAATGTTAAGCATTTCTTTCTTTATTTATTTGGGGGTTGGGACATAGGCATGCATTAGCACAGTGTGCATGTGTGGGAGGTAGTTTCATTCTACTATGTGCCTTCTGGGGAGAAAACTTAGTTCATTAGGCTGGGCAGCAAGGGGCTTTACCTTGTTAACCCCCTATATCATGTATGGATTTTGAAATCCAATGGGCCCTAGAGTCAATCCATTTGGGATTCCTAGGGCTGACACTCTGTGTGATGTGTGTGTGTGTGTGTGTGTGTGTGTGTGTGTGTGTGTGTGTGTGTGGTGTGTGTGTGTGTGAGATGTGTGTATGTGAGTGTGTGAATATGTATGAGTGTGTGTGTGGTGTGTGTGATGTGTGTTTGTGAGTATGTGAGTGTGTGTGTGAGTGTGTATGTGTGTGGTGTGTGTGAGTGTGTGTATGTGTGAGTATGTATGTGTGAGTATGTATGTGTATGTGTGAGTATGTATGTGTGTGTGAGTGTGTGTGTATATGTGAGTGTGTGTGTGGGTGTGTGTGTGTATGTGTGAGTGTGTGTGTGAGTGAGTGTGTGTGTATGTGTGAGTGTGTGTGAGTGTGGTGTGTGTGTGAGTGTGTATGTATGAGTATGTATGAGTGTATGTGTGAGTGTGTGTGTTTGTGTGTGAGTGTATGCGTGAGTGTGTATGAGTGTGTGTGTGTGTGAGTGTGTCTGTGTGTGTGTGTTGTAAGAGATAGAGGAAGTGAGGGAGACAGCATACATACAACTTCCCATCATTGTGACAAATATCTGAACAACTTACAGTTTCCAGGGGACACAGGTTTTTAGTCCTTTGTCTCATTAATTAATAAAAAAGTTTAAATGTGCCGGGGATCTCCGACCAGCCCATGCATGTGCTGTGAATGCTGAAGCAGGGTCCGGGGATTCAGTGGGGAAAAGGGCTGTCTACTCAGAGGCAAAGAGGAGGGAAAGAGGGGAAGGAACTCTGTAAGGGGGCACCGGGAAGGGAGTGCAGCATTTGGGATGTAAATAAATAAAATTTTTTTAAAAATCTAAAATGGACTCACGAGGTCAATTTTACTAGAGTTTAAGAGAAAAATAATAGTACAGGCAAGCTAGCAATCTCACCAACTGTCAGGAGAAGGGAGATGGAGGAGGTAGGGGGAGGAGGAGAGAGAGGAGGAGGGAGAGGAGGAGGAAAAGGAAAGAAGGAAGGGAGGGAGGGAAGGAAGGAGGAAGAGGAGAGAGAGAGAGAGAGAGAGAGAGAGAGAGAGAGAGAGAGACATCGAGAGAGCAAGAGAGCAGCTATACTATTTATAAGTAGCTACATGGTAGATGCAGTTTCATGCCAGAAGGGCCCGCTGTTAATGACCAAAGGGAGATCCCATTTTTTAATCCAAAGCAGTGGTTCTCAACCTGTGGGTCATGAGACTTTTGGCAAACCTCTGTCTCTAAAAATATGTAAATTATGATTCATAACAGTGGCAAAATTACAGTAAGGAAGTAGCAGTGAAAATATTTTTATGGTTTGGGTCATCAAAACATGAAGAACTGTATTAAAGGGATGCAGCATTAGGGAGGTTAAGAACCACCGATTTAGAGAAAATAACTTTCTTTTAATGGACCTCAACAGAGACCTGATATCCTCAGTGGCCTCAAACATTGCAAGGAGGAAGATTTATTTTAGCTCATAGATTTCAATCCCTCTGGGTTTTTTGTTTTGTTTTGTTTTTGTTTTGTTTTTGTTTTTGTTTTGTGTTTTATGGAGTGGGGCTGCTTACAGCTTGGTGATAGGGAAGGGAAAGAGAAGAAAAAGAGGCCAGGACTCTAGCATCCCTTTCAAGTTCATACCCTCAATGACCTAACGTCTTTCCATTAAGCCCCGCCTACTAGTGATCCACCCACTCTCAATAGCACCACCGTCTGGTGGTGGCCAAGCATTTTAAACCTTGATCTTTGCATGACATTTCAGATACAACCAGAGAAGTACACATAAGTATTCACAGTATAATACACAGAGGTATGAGGACAAATGTATTCCAGAAATCACAACTCCAATTATAGACCATTCTTCCTATATCCTTGCCTTCCCGTTTCTGCATTTATAAAGCTCTCCCCCTCACAGTGAGAGGCTTTCTCTCAGCAGTGTCAGTGCATTTGCCCATGTTTGTAGTGTTGTAAAATCCACCAAACAGGGCTGGAGAGATGGCTCAGCGGTTAAGAGCACTGGCTGCTCTTCCAGAGGTCCTGAGTTCAACTCCCAGCAACCACATGGTGGCTCACAACCATCTGTAATGGAATCCGATGCCCTCTTCTGGTGTGCCCGAAGATATCGACAGCATACTCATATACATAAAATAAATAAATAAATCTTAAAAAAAAAATCCACCAAACAGCTTCACAGCCCTTCAGTCTAGGCTGCTACAGAAGTAAACATGCTAAAAGAGTTTAGCATTTATTTCTAATTCTCCCCATTCTGCACACTACCCAAGTCCTGTCCCAGCATAGTCTAATTCTTGCTCCTAAATCCCTTGGGTCGCATGTTTTTCCTCCTTCAGCATTGATTATTCATTTGAAATACAGTTGTTTGTTTTCTTAGCTTTTGGGGTTTTTTCTCCCCACATTTGTTGTTTTAATATTTACATACATCAAAAATCAACTAGCTTTTGAAAATACCTTTTCACAAAGCTATACCAAAGGTGTTATCCATCTCATATGACCCACTTCCCATCTACTCCTTTTAAAGACCAATTTCATTATTTCTCAGTAGATTTTTTGTTTCATATATATATGAATATAAATGTTTCACAAATATATGTATATTCTTCCTGATATCTTCCCGATATTTCAGAAAAGATAGCATGCTATATGTACTCTTTTGCACTTTGTTAAGAAGAAAGATTTCTTTGAACCTTGGAGACCAGAGTTCTCGAGAGTCTGAGTTCATGTAACCTGTGTCTCTTCCAAGGAGCTTAAGTGAGTGAGGGCCTCCTACAATGTTCTGGGTTCACAGGGCCCCTAAGCCTAGCTACAGACTGGTTCTTAGCAGGACACTCTCCCCTGTGTCTTATCCACTTCCGTAGGAAAAGTGTGCAGACTCCTGTCTAGCAATGCCTTACTGAAGCTTTTGGATACTCACCTCTACTTCGTGCCATGCACTGGACAGTGTCTTAATGTGCTAACCCTCCTTCCCCAGACAGTTGGCCAGAAACGATCTTCTTTCTACTTCACCGTTTGCCATTTGTCTTATACCTAGGATGTCTCTTCTCCTCTCTTTCTTCCTTCCCCACCCTCACATTGTCTTTGAGAGGCCTGAAGGCTGTATTCCTTTAGAACAGTGGCAGGATCCCAAAGGAAAGAAGGGAAAGATGTTTAAAACTGCTGCCTGTTACGTAATTCATCCGCGCTAGATATCAGAGCCCCATCCTAGTAGGGGATAAGCTTGAGCCATTCACTTCTACTCTCTGACATCCTAATGTTTTGCTTCTGGATGCTTTTGGCACAAAACCCACAGCTCTCATCTTACAGCAAATGACAGATGCTGATTCTGGAGCCACTTTAAGTGACCATGGCCTGGCAACACAAATTTAGGGCACCCCAAATTCTATGTTCGAATGTGGAAACAGATTCATGACGTTGTATAGAACAAAGGTCATAAACCATGGCAAGTTTATAATAGTTGGCATATCAGAAAGACAGAGGGATGCTTTCTATAGGCCCTAGATGTTGTCTGATAGCATCCTCAGATTTGAGTTAGTGGGAGCTAGTGGTCTGCTAAGTTAATAGATTCCCAAAACTTTCTATTAGCTACAAGTTGTTAGTTCAGACACAGAAGTGGGCAAGGAATGACTGTTCCAGAGGGCTCAGACTAGCCCAAAATAAGGTGGTTAGCTTCTGGACTGGCAGCGTTCCAATCTCTCCATAGTACCGAGATTCTAATCAGTGTCCAAAGACACAGCTTCTTTTCAGGAATTCTTGTTCAACTAGAGAAGGCTGACCTTCCCCGATCAGCAATTAGAGACAGGGGTGTAGTCAACCAAATTAAGTGGGGTTCAGCCAAGGTACACAGAGGCAGTATGGAGGGGGTTCAAACAGTAACCACAAAGCCTAGACTCTTGGCCAGGTTTCAGGTTACAGGCACCACACCATACCTTTAGAACCTTAACAACCCGGGCATTGGAGAGGCGGCTCAGAGGTTAAGAGCACTGGCTGACTTTGCAAAGTACCTGGTTTTGGACCTCAGACATCCCGGGGCAGGGGCAGCTCACAAGCACCTGTAACTGCAGTTCGAGGGAATCTGATGCCCTCTTCTGGTCTCCACACCCACGGAGCACACGTGTGGTACACATACAGACATACGGCATACATAAATAAATCTATAAAACGTCAGCAATATCCAACAGTGTCTCTCCCGTGTTTTCCCAAACAAGCTACTTCCCTTAAAAGGGGTGGTAATAGGTGGCATCCTGAGGACAAAGCCCCATTGTAGCTATAGAAGAGAGAGGAAAGGGCGTGTCGCATGCAAAAAGGGCCTTACAGGGTTAACACAGCAGAGCTTGCACAAAGGATGGAGGAGGGCACTGGAAAAAAAAAATGAGAAGTCGGTTGCCCGGAGTGGAGGAGGGGAAACCTTCCACCCAGTCTCCTTGCATCAGGAGGTACATTTCCATTTCAGAGCAAACTCAGCTACAAATGGGGTAGCTAGGAGCAAGTCCCTACTTAGGCCGCAGATAAAACACCCTCCCAACGCCTTTGATGAATATTCGAGCACGTTTGAAACGTGCAAAGCCTGGGAACCCCAGCAGAGCATGGTTGATTTGGGTTGGAGAGAAATCCCTGCCTGGAACAGCTCAGGTCTGAAATGGGCCACAGAGGCGGTCGAAGGCAAAACCTGGATTGGATTTAGGAATCGAGACAGGCGCTGCAACAAGACTCTGCAGCAGGGTGCCTCTGAAAGAGGCAGAGGGTCTTCGCCAAGAGGAACATTATTTGAGCACCTCCCAGCCTCTGGGCTAGTCACTGGTGGGAACCTGGGAGGGGCCGAACATGCTGTTCAGAATAATTTAGGAGGCAGAATATTCTTCCTGCTTGGTAGTGTGAAATCACTTATTTATGGCTCCCATTCAGACCCTGGTTTGTAGATAATCCCTCTTTCTAAGCAGTCCAACTCATGAATGTTTATCTTGCAAATCAAGCTGACACTAGCAGCTTTTGTCCACCCGGGCATACATCGAGGCCTACCTTCTCCCCAGCACGTTTCTCCCTCATCAGCATGCTTGTCCCAGCCTCTTGGATTCCTAAAAGGCTCGCCCCGCCCCAAACTGACCTGGGGTCTCCAGCAACAATCAAGGGGCTTGTCTGCCAAGTGCTTGGGCCAACTTGGAACCTTCAGCTCCGGGCCTCCATAGAAACCACAGGGACAAATGGACTCCCCCACGCCCACCCCCGCGCTCCCACCCTCCAACCCCCAACCCCGGACAGAAGGAGGTCACCCATTGAAGGGCCCCCTAGGAGCTGGAGACCTTCACCCTGGACTTAGATTTCTATCCTTAAACACAAACAGCAAACTAAGCCAGAACAAAACCCAAGCCCTGGAGAAAGGAAGCCATAAAACAATCCCATTTATATGATGATGGGAGGACTTAAGACAGAAGACATACCAGGATGCATAGATCCAAAATAATGAGATCAGATAAGGGGATGTGGATGCCTAAGACAGCCCAGAAGCCATCAATAATGGGGGTTTTACTGAAAGCAAAGTATATGGTTGGTGCCCAGAGTGGGTAAATGCTAACTCGAGACTGCGATGTGGTGAGATGCCTTTTTATTAACGTTAATGAGCTAATGTTTATTAATTGCTCCCCTCTCCAGAAGAATAGCTACAGACTCCACAAGTAACTCTAGACTCAGAACTGCTCACTACCAAGGCGGCTCTATGGAAAAGCATGTGGCTACATATACACTTACATTTTTGAGACTACCTTTTTTAAAAAATAATGTGTATTTAAATGTGCATGTATACCTGAGCACGTCAAGAAGAGGGGGGAAGGGGGGGCATCATTGAATCACCACAGCTGGAGTGAGTGTTAGTTGCAAGCCACTCTATGTGGGAACTGAACTCTAGTACTTCACATGCTCTTACAGATGAGCCATATCTCTTTAGCCTCCTTAGAGACAGTATTGGCATCTGTGTGTAAGAAGAGGAAGACACCTAGAAGACAAGCATGGCCTCTGCTCCACCTCCCAACAAGCAGGAGCACTGACGCTTGGCATGTATTCACCAGATCTCAGCTCTTTCCTGTTTCTTCCATTACCACAGAAAAACTCTCCAGAGAATAGAGCACAAATCAGAGGTTGAAGTTTGATCCATGGATGAAGAAGGTATTACAGTGACCACTTTTAGGTTGTCACACCTTACTTGAATAGGAGGTTAGGTTTAGTTAGGACATGGGAAGAACCTTAACCCTACATTACCATGGTCATTTGCACATCATTTATGTTTCTGGTCTTGGAGTCAGGCCTGGGTAGGGATTTGCCTGTGGTTCTCCCCTGGGCACATTTTTGGGGTCCTAGCATTTCCAATTTGTTAGTTTTGATAAAGTCCAGCAACTGAGTCTTGTCTAGCCTCAGTCTTCTTGACCCCCCCAGCTCCCTCCACCATTCTTTGAAGATCAGTGCTTGTCAACTCCATACAGTTCTGATGGGTCAGGATGGACGATCAATGGGCAAAATATAAGGGCAATTATATTCTCTCTTCCAGAATCTAGGACCTTCATGCGTGCAAAAAATGCTATTGTTTTTTAAATTAATACATGAATGCATAAACTATAGAAAATGAAAAGTGGGAAAATTTTTATTGTGAAATACAACATGAACCAGAATGTTTCATTAAAATATATTAGATATAAGATCAACACTGTGCATGTGATTACTACCAGGGTGGGTCAGGAAATTTGTAAAATCAAGATACAATAAATCTGTAAAATCAGATAAGATCAAGCTACATAAGAACAACAACAACAAAAAGAATTATTTGGAGATTAATGTGATTTCTATCTAGAAACACCAAATTCAAGCAGCCTTCAAAAGGTGCTCAGTGCTTCAACTGTTTGTGGGGGCGCTGCCTTATTTGCTCATCTCCTCTCCGATGAAAAGTTTGCAAAGAAGCACACTGGGCCCATTCTGTGTCTCTGGTTGGTTTAGGGAAAGGAGTACAAAATCTAGTGGATTTCAGTCTCCAAGTGATTTTTGACAGACTCCAAGTGACTAAATGTGCTATGGTGGCTATAGGTGGCTCTGTCATAAGACCAGTTCCTAGGTGTCACTGTGCCTGACATCTGAGCTAAGAGGGTGTTTCAAGTTCACATTCAGGGTCCCGAAGCAGACACTATATTCCTCTTTGTATTTTTTTTCCCTCCGTCACTATTGTCACTGTGCATGGTCATTCTCCTTACCTGCTTGGTGCCCCACGGACTGGCTCTCTCCTAACTCTGTGTTGACTTAGTGGTAATTGCGCCCTCATTTTTCTCTATCGTACTTACCCCCTGTAGGTTATTGCTCATTTTATATGTTTTAAAATATTTATATACAAAGTCTATTTGTAAAATCTTTCTTATTCAGCACTGTATTTATGGAAGTCATCCATGTTTTATTTGAAGAATATCAATTTCATTGCCGGGCAGTGGCCAACTTGATACTGTGTCACAGTTTCTTGTTTGTGCTACCCCATGACCCATACTATTTTCATTGGGATTGTGGTAAGCTATCTTGCCCCAAAGCAGCACATTTCTAGGAATGCAGTTGTAGGCTATGAAATTTAGGTACCATCATCTTTGTCGGAGAAGTCAAATTATTTATCCAAACTAGGTTCATTGATTTCCCTTTCTACCTTCACTATATGAGAGGATATCTATCTTGGTTACTGTTCTATTGCTATAAAGAGGTGATTTATAAAATAATACATTTAATTGGGACCTTGCTTACAGTTTTATAGGGCGAGTCCATGACCATCATGGTGAGAAGCATGGAAACAGGCAAGCAGTCAGGTATGGTATTGGAGAGCTTACATCTTATGCACAAGTCAGAGGCAGAGACAGAAGACAGACACAGACAGAGATGGAGACAGAGACAGAGAGATCAAGAAAGGAGAGACTCAGAGAAAGAGACTGAGCCTAGTGTGGGTTTTTAAAAGCCTCAAAGTCCTCACCTAGTGATGGCCTCTGCCAACAAGGCCACATCCCTTACTCCTTCAAAACAGTTCCATCAATTAGGGAACAAGCATTCAAATATGAACCTATTGGAGCCATTGTTATTAAAACCACCACAGCATTTTATTCTAGATCCTCTGCAAGTTTGGTATTTCTATCTTTCCAAACTTTTGCCCACCTGGTCTTTTGGTTTTTATTATAATTTCCAGGTAACTATTGACCTATGTATCTTCCCTTATCTGAATTAATGTTTTGTTTCACAAACTATTACACACACACACACACACACACACACACACCACACACACACACACACACGTATGAATAGCCTATGAAGTGATCAATGTTATATCAAGTTTTCTTTCTATTCAACCATCGTGAGAAAAATTATTTCTGAAGGTTCCGATGGAATACATTTATTTAATCTATATTTACTTCAAAAGATATTGTTGTTTTAAATTTGGGAAACTAAGTAATAGAAGTTTTTCTCCATGGAATTATTTTGTTAACTTTGCACTTGAAGATAATCTCACTAAAACTTGGCATTGATCCCTTGTCTTCTTTTGTACTTACTTGATGAACACTGTAGCCTTAGAAGCCAGCATAGAACCGAGGTTCTGAAGAGGCTTGCAATGAAATGAAATAATTTGATTTGGTATTTTATTTCATGTTGCCTCAAAATGGCGTTTTGTAATGAAAATGGAATATCAGCCAGGTATAACCAAGTATAACTTGTATCAACTACAGTAAACATTCAGCAACCTCCCCTCTTTTCTCTGGCACCATCAGTTTGTACTCTTTTCCTTCAGCATCTCTAAAGGATAATTACAAACTATAAGGCATGATGACTTTTAATGAGAGGCTTTGGGGGGGCACTAGAATATTAAGATATGGCTTTTGGGTTCTAGTTTGGCACAAGTCCATCTACCATAGAGGTGGCAGTGGGATGTATTTCACAAACCAACTCCAGTCAATTACAGTGATGAACAGAGAGATATTCCAGAGTCATGGTTGGGCTGTGAGGGAGAATATTGTAATGTCAGACATGCTGATTGTGGTGTAATGTCCTGTCACCTGCCACCTCAAACAGCAATTCTCAAGTTTGCCACATCACATAAGAATCATCTGGTGGTTTTTTTAAACACAGACCATGCTCAGGGCTATCAGATCATTACATTAGAAACTCTGGGAAGAACCCAGCCATCATTTTTTAAAACAAATACACAAATCCATAAAAATGATACATTAGTCAAGTATTGTCATGTTTGACATGTGTACATTGCACAATATTTAAATCGATACAGACAGAGTCATGTCCTCAAACATTCCTCATTTTGTTATAGTAAAACATTTCAAAGTGTCTCCTTCCAGCATTTGGAAATATGTGGTATGGAATTGTTATCTTTAGCTGCCATACTGTATGGTAATACCCCAGAGCTTCTTGCTAGCTGTATTACTGGAACCCTGGCCAGTCTTTTCCCATCTCCCACCCCCTTTTCTCCACAGTATCCGGTCCTTGTTATTCTCTAAACTTTTATGATACCAGCTATTTTAGACTCCACAAGAGAAAGCGCATGCCTCCCTTGTGGTTTTGTTCTTGACTGGCTTCGATTAACACAAGGGTCTCTAGTTGTGTTCATGTGATCACAAATGACAGGATTTCACACTGTTTAAGGCTAAGTAGTACTCCATGGCATTCATCTACCATATTCACTCAATCCATTATTGTTTAACAGGCACCTAGGTCATTGCCATTTAAATCAAGACTCATTCTATTTTTAATTTTCTTGAAAACTTACAAAGGGTTTCCTGTCATGGCTGCACTAGTTCTGTTTCTACACTCAGTGTGCGAAAGTTCTCTTTTCTCCTTGCTGTGGTAATACCTCGCTGTTATTTATTTGCATTTCCCTGATGATTAGTGTCTTAGGGTTTCCATTGCTATGAAGAGTCACTGAAGCAAGCAACTCTTATAAGGGCAAACGTTTAATTGGGACTGGGCTTACAGGTTCAGAGGCAGACATGGTACTGGAGGAGATAAGATTTCTACATCTTGATCTGATGGCAGTCAGAAGACTGGCATCCTCTGGCAGCTAGGAGGAAGGTCTCTCAAAGCCCAGCCCGACAATGACACACTTCCTCCAACAAAACCACACCCACTCCAACAAGGCCACACCTCCTAATAGTGCCACTCTGTGGGCCAAGCGTATTCAAACCACCACAATCAGCAATGTTGTATCTTTTTCATATACCTGTTGGCTATTTGCATGTCTTCTTTTGATAAATGTCTATTTAAAGTTATTGCATATTTTAATGGAGTTAATTTGAGGGGGTTGCTGTTGAGTATATATTCTGGATATAGCCCTTATCAGTTACACAGTGGGCAAATATTTGCTCCCATTTTGTAAGCTATTTTTGCTACAGTGAGGATTTCCTATTCAGCACAGGTAGCTTTTATTTTCTTGAAACCCTAGTCTATTTTGCTTTCATTGTGTGTTTAAGGCCTTGTCCAAAGAATTCTCTCCCATCCCAGTGTCCAAAATAATTCTTTTCATATTTTCTTTTAGTGTTTTTATAGTTTCAGGATTACATGTAAATCTTGCTACATTTTGGTTCATTTTAATATCATTGTAACTGGTAAGACATAGTATTCTTTGGTCATTTCTTCTTCTTCTTCTTCTTCTTCTTCTTCTTCTTCTTCTTCTTCTTCTTCTTCTTCTTCTTCTTCTCCCTCCTCCTCCTCCTTCTTCTTCTTCTTCATTAAGATGTTTTTTTTTCTTTAGAGAATGATGTGATGTCTGTTAGTTCTATTTACTCCATGGCAACCTTTAACTGGAGTGTTTCTCTGTTGATATTCTGTCTGGATGATCTGTATCTGCTGCTTCAAATGGCATGCTGCCATCTTCAGACATTGTTCAGGTGTACCCGGTCTAGTATTGCCTGCTCTATGTGTACCTCCATCATTTGGTACATATGTATTTAGATTTCAGCTCCTGCTAAACTCATGCCTTTGTTATCATACACTGTACTTCATCATGACCTTTTATTCCTTTGACTTTATAGTCCATTTTATCTTAAATTAACATGGCTGTTCCTGTTTTTTAATAAGTTCTGTCTGTAAGGAATGTCTTGCTTCATCATTTCATTTTCAGGCTGTGTGTGTCCTAGGAGGTAAACTGAGTTTTTTGTAAGCAACTTACGGTTGGATCATTTTTATCTACTCAGTAACTGTCTTTTAATGGTCAAATTTAGCTTTTTTTTTACATTCAAAATAATTATAATAGTAAAGGTCTTACCTCTCTCTCCCTTCTCCTTGCTTCCATTTTTGTTTTCTCCTTCCCTCTCTCTCCCCTCCTCTATTCTACCCTCCTCTTCCTGCCTCTCATAATGTTCTTTGGCAGTTAAGTGAATTACATTAATAGTATTTTTTTATTCCTTTGCATATTATATGTTTGCTTTGTGGTTATCATGAAGTTCACATAAGCAATACCTTTTGAGAGCTTGCTTGAGGATCTGGCAAGAGTTGCAGATACTAATATTTACCCTTTACCAAAAACCAGTCCTTCTGTATAGGGGAAGTTTACCTTTATCAGCTGAAGGCACACAGCCTTGGAAGGGAGGAATGGAACATCCCTGTCTAGCCATCCAGATCATCTGAATCAATCCTGGCAATCAATAAGGGAACAGATGTCACAGCCATATCTCTGTCATATCTAAAAAAATCTTTTGAATGTAGCAAAAAAAATTGAAAGTACAGAAACTAAAAATTATTAGGATAGGAACAGAAACAAACAGGGCCAATAAGGTGATTTGGTAGAGACAGGCATGTGCTGCCAAGCCTGATGACGCAGGTTCTACCCTACTGCCCACATGGTAGTAGGGAAATACTGACTCCTACAAATTGTCCTCTTACTTTCACATGAATAGCATGGCAAGCAGCCTCCCCCAAAATCATGATGCAGATTAAATGGTTCCTACTTTGTTTCTATTTGGTTGCAACAAAGTATGAAGAAGATTTGGAACCACCCTGAGGTTGGTGCCCTGATGAACCTATATGATTTGTAGACCTTTGGAAGTGGTCTATTGGAAGAATATATATATATATATATGTTGGGAACATCAGTTAGGGTTTTATCCCTATGAAGAGACACCATGACCAAGGCAACTCTTATAAAGGAAAGCATTTAATCGGGGTTGACTTATAGTTTCAGAGGTTTAGTCCATTGTCATTATGGTGGGAAGCAAGGCAGTAGGCAGGCAGATATGGTGCTGGAGGAGCCAAGACTCTGACATCTTGATCTAGCAGAGACATGCTACACTGGGTGGAACTTAAGCACAGGAGACTTTAAAGCCCGCCTCAATGGTGATGTACTTTCTCCATCAAGGCCATGTTTTCTAGTTGGGCCATTCCCTGTGGGCCAAGCATTCAATCACATGAGTCTATGGAGGCCAAATCTATTCAAACTACCACACCCTAGGACTCTATAAGGCGAACTTAATGACTCTTCTGGTTGAGCCCTAAGGAACAAAACACCATAGAAAGTGCAGGCAATGAAGACTGCTATTGCCTGTTCAGAGAGCAATGAGAATCCTATCAGGAACTGGGCTCAGGCCATTAGTTGTATAAAGAGGCAAATAACCTGACTATGCCCTTAACATTAAGGTTGTCATGAGGTTGTCGTTCACTATATGAAGTCAGGTTTATATTGAGTTGAGAATACAGAACAGAGCAGAAAACTATGAAAAATGTTCAGTTTGTCCAAAACAAGAAAGTCGTGAATGTGTTCTATGGTGCAAAGTAAGGGCAGGCAAGGTGGCTACAATTGCCACAGGGATCCTTAAACACTAGAAAAGTAGGGAGGGTGCCTTGCAAGGAAGGAAGCATCTACCCGGTGAAGGCTCCGGGCGGGAAAACTATGATCTTATTTGAAAATCTTTCATTTAGGAAGGGAGCATCTATGTGTAAAACATGGAAAAGCCTGAACAGAGAGTGGTTCGAGCTGGATCTGCTGCTCCAACAGAACCACGTTGGTGAAAGTCTCTTTACATACAAACCCGCAGGCATTCGGAGTCCACTGCGGCTATGCCAAAAGAGGACCATGCTACTTCTCCAGCTGGAGAAATTGTCCACGTGGTCCTGGTGTTGCTGCACACAGAATGCAGCAACAGTGGGATCAGCAAGACTTGCAGCACGGTTCCAGAGTAAAGCAGGTCAGGCCAGACAGTGCATGGCAAGAACAAATGCCCCGCAAGTAGCTTTGAACAGGCCAGTGAGAGGAACGTTGTAGGGGAAACCTAAGCCACAACCAGGAATGCAGAATATTTCCTAAGGAAAGCCAGAGAGACAACCTGCAAAAGCCAGCAGACAGACATGTAGGGTGGTAGCATCAAGGCTAACAAAGTCTGTTGGAGTACAAATGATGCTGTCCCCACAGCTCCGGGTACCAACCACGGAGCTGCAGGAAATAATTCTGCCCTGCAGCTGAGTTTCTGTCTTGCTTTGGCCATACCCCCTGCCCCTTGGTGTTTGATTTTAAGATGTCATGGGCCTGAGTTAAATTTATCAGTGTCTTTTTTGTTTTTCGATCCTGAAACCCATTTCAAGGTTTCCATAATGTTCTGATATCATCTTTCTGAATGAACTTTTAACCCCCTTGGAATTATGAAATCCTACTTGCATCTCAGCAGCCCAAACATTTGTTGATATATATATTCTGTAAGCTTTCTCATCCTTCTCGCTTTGTTTCTTCTTCTATGCTGTGCATTTTCCAATAGCCTGTCTTCAAACTCACTAATTCTCACTTCTCTTTGATCTCTGCTACCGTTGATGCCTTCTGTTGCATTTTTAACTTCACCACATGGTACTTTCAGCTCAAGACCGTGTTTGATTTCTTATTAATTGTTTCCATCCCTTTGTGAGGTTGTCTGTTTTGGAGCATCCTTCCCTCACAACTCAGAGTTTCCTTAAAACAGCTGTTTTATATTTTCTGCTTGTGTTCCAGTGCAGAAGGCTGCCTGGTCAGCTGCTGATACTTTGAGGACTAGACAAAGCCACGTCTTCTGAAAGCTCTAGATATTGTCAGCGTGAGACATCACCTGGGCCCTGAGGGAGCCTTGTTTATTCCTGCACCATGGCATAAGTATGAAATATTTCTCACAGGCTTGTGTGTTGAATTATTGTCCTCAGCTAACAATATTATTATGAATATTAATATATTATTAGAATAATTGCTATTAGAAGAGACAATAGGAACTTTAGGGGTGAAAGAGCCAAGATGGGAGAGAGGGCCACAGGGAAATAAATTCCTTTGAAGGTTAGATCTGGTCCCTGCACTGTGCTCTCTCATGTTTCCTGGCTGCCATGGGCAGCTTTGTTCTACCATGCTCTCATCAGAGCTGGGTGATGTCTCTGAAGCTGTGAGCTAAAATAAGTCTTTAACTCCCTAAATTGTTTATAATTAAAAAAAAAAAAAAACACTAACGCAAAACCCCAACACATCCCAGTCTTCCTAAACTAGTTTTCTGTGTTGTAAGAGGCAGTCTAACTACGTTGCTAAGGTTGGACTGGAACTCACTGTGTAACTCAGGTTGAACTTGAACACCTAATTCTCCTGCCTCATCCTCCCAAGTGCTGGGATTACAGGCACATGCCATCAAAGCCCCTCTAAGCAGTCTCTTCCTTTTCTTGGAGCCTATAGTCACTTCCACTAGATCAGCACTAGGTGGTGCCCAGGTCCAGATTTGCCAGGTCTATGCTGTCACTCCCTCCATACTAAAGTGCAGTCCACACCCAGGATTGTCCCTAATAATCTGTTAGTAAATTGTTTGTGAAGCAGAGGAAATGTCTGAGGAGGGTAGCATGTCTCCACAAACCTCTCCCATCCGAGATAATCCCAGATGGCTCATCTATGATCACTGACCTGTGCTGGTCAGACAATCCAGGGCTTTGTCTGGAGTCTCCATAAAAAGATCACCTTTATCTTCTACTTCGCACATGCGCTCGTGAAGATCCTAAGCTCTCTCACGTCCTGGGCCCACAGCTCACAAAGGCGAGCACAACACTAACAGTAGGTTAGGCTCAAGGTCCACATCTCTATGAGCTGTTTGTTGCTTAGGTGGATCTATGGTTTAAGGACACTGCAACCAGTCATCTTTGATGCTGGCTGGGAGAGAAGTGTGATGGCCTGTTGCCACACATCTTCCTGTGACATTAGAATTATTCCAGAGGTTACTTGGGATTAACTCTCCCAGGTCCAGTTCTAAATCCCAGGATGAAGTCAGTTTTAGGACTACTATCCTACTGGTAATCCTGAAACAGGTCTCCCACCACACCATGCTGTCTGAAGTTGGGGTAGTAATAATAATAAAGGCAGAACCTAGGCCACCTAGGCTGACGTTAATCTTGGCCATACCTGCATTTCTCAGCTGCAAAATCCTGCAACATTTCAGGAGGGCATCAAGTCTTACAGTGCAGTTAGCAGTGATGCAGACTCAAACATGGCTCTGTTTCATTGGAGGACAGGTGAGAGCACTGGCCTTACAGTGCAGTTAGAGTTCAGGGGATGGATAATAGAAGGCACCTCTGGACCACCAAATCTGGTGGGAAACTAGGTCATAGCTGATGAGTCTTTCAGCCTGTAGAGTCCGGAAGAGAGTGAACATTCCTCAAGGCCCTTACAGCAGTAAAATCTGGGTTATTCCCACATACATACATACATGTCTCTGCCTGATGCCAGAGATAGTCTAGAAGCTCTGTCTGCAAATGTGGCTTTTGGGTACTACTGCGTGCTTGATCTCAGTACAGTGAGCATGACATTGGACTCTGAGACAAAACTATGTGCCAGCTCACATGTCCTGCTCCCCGGTGGCTTAAGTCTTGCATCCTGGGGTTGAAGGAATGGTGGAAGCAGGTGTGTCTTTGCACCTGACCTAATGCACTTGCAGTAGCTCAGTCTCTAGGTTAGCTTTACGGTAAAGCTTTGGTCAACACTACTTTTCATTATAGTGGGCACTGGGTTTTCAAGTCTAGGGCCTGGACTGAATTCTCTCATCCTCTCATAATTGAGTGTGATTTCCCCCACCCACCCCTATCCCTGGACCGGGTATACCGCCTGAAGTTAGAATAGAGGTTTAACATCCTCCTTTCCACCCTCTTCAGCATCTTTTTCATTTTGTTATACTGAAGTCCAGCACACAGGGATCACTTGATTTCTTCAGTTCTGAGGCTGGTATTCTGGTGTATGAATGGTGGTACAAGTTGATTTTTTTTTACAGAGAAATGATCACCAGAGTGAGTTGAGCAACGGCTCTGGAATCCTTATTTCTAAATGATCCCAAAGAAATCCCACAGTGTAACCAGGTTTGATCAGAATAGGTGGCTGGCAGTGGTTTTTAAACCCAGTCTTATTTTTCTCCCACCAGTACTTCTCATAACCTCTTTAAATATGGTTTTTACTGAATAGTCTCACACCACATGAAGTTTTCAATACTGTACAGTATAACTGGCTGGTTTTGTGCATCACCTTGACACAAGCTGGAGTTATCACAGAGAAAGGAGCCTCCCTTGAGGAAATGCCTCCATGAGACCCAGCTGTAAGGCATTTTTCTCAATTAGTGATCAAGGGCGGGAGGGCCCATTGTGGGTGGTGCCATCCCTGGGCTGGTGGTCTTGGGTTCTATAAGAGAGCAAGCTGAGCAAGCCAGGGAAGCAAGCCAGTAAGTAACATCCCTCCATGGCCTCTGCATCAGCTCCTGCTTCCTGACCTGTGTGAGATCCAGTCCTGACTTCCTTTGGTGATGAACAGCAATGTGGAAGTGTAAGCTGAATAAACCCTTTCCTCCCCAACTTGCTTCTTGGTCATGATATTTGTGCAGGCATAGAAACCCATGTGCAGACATATGGTCATCTCTTGAGATCTGTGGGTTCCATATGTTTAATGTAATGAGAGATTGGAAATATTTTTAAATGTATTTGTATCAAATATATATATATACTCTTCTTGTCATTATTCCCTAAACAAGACACTATAAGAACCATTTTATCTACAATGGATTAGATATTATAAGCAATAGAAATGTATGTAGGTTCGTTGTAAATAGTATGCCACTTGATGTGAGGAACTTGGGTATCTTCATATCTTGGTATTATTCAAGAGTCCTACAGCCAATTTTCTACACATACCAGGGGACCACTCGTTTGTATTTTTAAGACCAGTATATAATCTATGTGTATCATATATATGTATGTGTGTATACACACACACACACACACACACACACACACACACACACACACACACTATTATCCTGACTTCATGGGGTACAACGTTGGCTATATTAAGGTTATATAACTGATAGAATAAGAGACAGATTTTTGAGAATTACTCATTGTGGAGTTAATCTTGATTTCCAGTCTGATTAACTGAGAAACAGGTAGGAGGTTAGTGTGCATCTGCTCTATAAAGCTGTTGCCAGAGAAGAATGAGTAAGGAGAAAAGGAGAAATCAGGTATCCTCTTTCTGTTTCTTGACCTCCATGGGGTGCAGTGCTCTGCTCTACCATGAACCAAAAATCAGTCTGTCTCACTATAAGTTCTTTTTTCAGTTGTTTTCCCATTATGATGAGAAACTTAACATGGAAATTTGGTAGTGGCGAAGTGGGGCCATTGCTATGACTACCTGGCAGTACAGATGTGGGAGGAATCTAGAAGTTTGAAAATATTGGCTGGAAGAAACTAAAAATAGTCCAGGATGTGCTTAATGCATGATTCTATTGAGAGCTCAGAAGACCAGGATGCTGAGAGCAACGTTGGCAATGAAAGCTGTGCTTCTGTGTTCTGGATGGGGTCAAGGACACAACTTGAGAATTAAACCACAGGCTATTTGTGTCATACTGTGGCAAACTGTTTGTCTACATTTTTTTTATGCCTTGAGACTTTCAAGCTGAGTTTAAAGAAAATGGATCAATTGATACAATGAAAAGAATTCAGTATGCACTCATTGATAAGTGGCTATTAGCCCAAATGCTTGAATTACCCTAGATACACAGAACACATGAAACTCAAGATGGATGATCAAAATGTGAAGGCTTCACTCCTTCTTTAAAAGGGGAACAAGAATACCCTTGGCAGGGAATAAGGAGGCAAAGATTAAAACAGAGGCAGAAGGAACACCCATTCAGAGCCTGCCCCACATGTGGCCCATACATATACAGCCACCCAATTAGACAAGATGGATGAAGCAAAGAAGTGCAGGCCGACAGGAACTGGATGTAGATCTCTCCTGAGAGACACAGCCAGAATACAGCAAATACATAGGCGAATGCCAGCAGCAAACCACTGAACTGAGAATGGGACCCCCGTTGAAGGAATCAGAGAAAGGACTGAAAGAGTTTGAAGGGGCTTGAGACCCCATATGAACAACAATGCCAAGCAACCAGAGCTTCCAGGGACTAAGCCACTACCCAAAGACTATACATGGACTGACCCTCGGCTCCAACCTCATAGGTAGCAATGAATAGCCTAGTAAGAGCAATGAATAGCCTAGTGGAAGGGGAAGCCCTTGGTCCTGCTAAGACTGAACCCCCAGTGAACATGATTGTTGTGGGGAGGGCGGTAATGGGGGGAGGATGGGGAGGGGAACACCCATATAGAAGGGGAGGGAGAGGGGTTAGAGGGATGCTGGCCCGGAAACCAGGAAAGGGAATAACATTCGAAATGCAAATAAGAAATACTCAAGTTAATAAAGAAAAAAAGAAAAAAACATTAGAAAAAATAAGAAAAGTGAGAAGAAAAAAAAAGAAAAGAATTCAGGGTCATCTGGTGTTCAGGCTGTAGCACCGTGGTTGCTAGACACCTTTAGACATGTGTCCAAAGGAAATTATGAACGAAGTGTATGGTAGAAAGGTTCTATTTTCTTTTTCACTTTACCCTAAGAAGAAGGGAGCTTAAAGCTAGGGCTGTGAAAGCATGACTGCTAAAGAGGTCAGGGACATAAAAAAAAAATGTTTTCATTAGGACAATAGGAAAATGTCCTGATGAAATCTTGGATCCTTTTCACAGTAGGCTCAAGGGTGTAAAGATTTTAACTTTGATTGGAAAAGAGAACTCTGGGGCACACTGCTGGTCCAAAGATTCCGTAGCTATATGGTTTTCTGAGTTTAGCCATACTCAGAAGCCACTGCAGCCATGGGTCTAAAAGAGACAGCCATGGCTCAAGCTGGTTGCAGACTTTGGTGTCATCTATGTAATACAGGCATGTAGAATGCAATAATTATAGGGTTATTATAAAAGCGTCTACCCAAGTGTTAAAGGAGAACACAGGAGACCTGACAATATATAGCAGGGTCAGAATCCCCATAAAGGGCTTCTGAGAAGGTTACATGTGAAACTTGAGGGAGAAACCTAAGCTTCGGTGTAGACCCTACGGTGTCATCGATATCAGGAATGTGGAACATCTGCCAAGGAAGGCTAGTATGCATGAAACTAGTAGAACCCATCCAAGGGAGAGACCACATAGCTGCTCACTTCCCACCACCATGTATCAGGATGCTAACCATGAACCGACAGTGCCAGGAACCAAGTACGCTGAGTCTCTGGCATTCTTCTCAAGAATGCTCTGCTTATTATATGGCCCCTATCTCCAGGAAAATTAAGCCAGTTACAGCCTCCAACCTTGGGACACCTAGCCAGTTGTCTGTTCTTATCACTTTTACAGCCTTTGTCTCCAGCCCTCTGTTCTTATCAGTTTATACCTGCAATTTATGGTTTAAGGCTATAGGGAGTGTGGTGGCAGTGATGAATTGTCCTGAGTAGCCTTCTCGCCTGCTTGTCTTTATAAGCCACTGTTTTGTTTTGTTTTTTAATTAAAGTCTGGGAACTTGATCAGAATATAGACTTGCTCTCCTTCTTTGTGCCTCCTGTCCCCCATTCTTTCACCCCCTCCCAGGTCTCCTCTGAACCCCCACAGGCTGGGGCACAACAGGTCTAAACATTTTCCCTGCTGGCTTTCAGTCTTACTTTGACATGTTTCTTCCTTTCTTTTTTGGAAATGGGAATGCCATTGTATAGTATAAGTAGTTAATTTTCTTTTTGGTTTTACAAGGACTCGTGGATAAGAATTTTCTTTGAGTCTTAGAGGACACTTTAAACTTGGACTTTTCAACAGTGTTGGAGCTCTTAAGACTATGGAGTCTTTTGGAGATGAACATAACTCACTTTGCATTAGGAGATGAACATGAGCCCTTTGAAGGCCAAGGGTAGAATGTCAAGATTGAAGAGGTATGTTTGTGGTCAGCTCTTAAAAAAACAGACTTGTGCTAGAAAGTTTTATCACCAGGGTTAAATGAAGAAGCACGCAAAAGATTAGTAAAGCAAACTTCTGGGTAAACCTATCAGGGGTAGAGGACCAACTAAGGGAAGAAAGAAAAACAATCCACCATAGGCCTTCTTTCTCTCTGTCTCCTGGGTACCATGGGTGAGCTGCTCTGCTCTCTCACCCACCAATCCCCCACTAAATGGGTTGAAACCTTTGAACTGTGAGCCAAAATAAGTCCTACCTTCCTTAAGTGGTTATAACAGATACTGTTTCATAGCAGAAAGAGTTGCTAAGTTGCCATAGCAACAAGAGGCTTCTTAGAGTGATGGAAGTACTAATGGGCACGGTTTGAGATGAGACAGTGCTAATACTCTGAAGTAAGACAATGACACTGTGGACTTAACAGGGGAAAAGTATACAGTATAGCCACTGACCCACTGGGTTATGCTGTTAACAGTTTGCAGAAATAGTTATTAGGAAAAAAATTTAGTTTACTAGGAAAAAAATTGCTTCCAAGTAAATAATGCATACTTCTTATGCAGTCCTTATTTCTACTTTCCATTATCAACAAATTACTAGTGTGTGTGTGTGTGTGTGTGTGTGTGTGTGTGTGTGTGTGTGTGCACTTTCCCTTCTATTTTTTTTTTTTTTTGCCTTATGGTGGGGTCCAATCACTCTGCTATTTCTCCCCTGCTTCTTAAAAAGCTTGGCTTGTGTTTTAACCTAGAGGAAGGCATTCATTCACCCATAATGTACATTGGCTTTTATCATGATATGGTCACATTTTTACTTTACAACTGGAAAGAATCAATAATCTGTAAAATATCTCAAATAGATACAAGCATGAAGTTTTTTAACTGAGTCAAGGGGCATAGATTTGAGCTGTAGGAGTTCTCATTATTTTCTTTCAAAACCTTAAGTGTCCCTTCTGCCCAGAGGCTAGCCCCCCTCTGCCACCCTGTACTCACTTGTCCCATCTTGGGTGAGCCACTTAGTTCATCCATTCCTTGCTTTGACCTCCATTTTCAAAATTGAGGAAAGCCACTGTACAGAAAAGGCTTCATGTTGAATAAATGTACAAAGCTAGTTTGGAAAAGCAAACAGTACTGCACAGATGAGGTAAAGGTGGCCCTGGGCCATCAGTGAGCCCTTATCAGTCACCCCTACTCCAGTTCTGCACTTTAACACACAGAGCCTCAAAAGGAAGGAGATAGTCATTGTGCTCTTATGAGATCACTTGCTGCTTTCTCGCCAACAAGCCTTATTGGGGTTCCTGTCCCTCAAAAGAAAAGAGATGGACTGTCCAAATGGGAGCCTAGAAAGAAGTGGTCAGGCCTCCTGGGAACTGTACTTAGTGAGGAAAGGTGTTGGGGTGCACTGTAAGATTCAAACTTAAGGACAAAAGCTGCCTTAGGCAAACACCAGGCAGAATTTAGGATAACACCCTGTTCCAGGAAATGAGCTAACTGCCCTTAGCAGGCAGGGGTCCTTCACCACCCCCTCTGTGTGCCAAAGATATTTCCCCACCAAGGGCCTCCAATGACTTCAAAGGATGATAGGTGGCCATCAATGAATTCAAAAGATAATAGGCCCACCAATGAGAAATAACGAACTCATGCTGTAACCTAAAGCCTATACCCTGAAACAGTATAAAGAGTGTGGGCCTTTGTTCTTCAGGGTCGCCTGTGTCCCGATTACAGGGCCACCCCAGTGTACTGGATCATTAAATCTCTTGCTTATTGCATCGATCTCCATCTCCGTGTTTTCGTGAATGGGACCTCCTGGACGTAGGGCTGATCAGGTCCTACAACAGAAGTGAGTATTTCTGAATCTCTCTTCTCATTCAGTGATAGGTGACATCTGATCACACAGCTGCCTCACGGTCTCAGTGTGGTCACAGCACACTGCTCTGCACATCTGTCCATTAACACCAGTTGATCAGCACTGGAATGTGGCACTTTTAAGAGCAGGGTCCGAGGGGCTCCATGATTTTCCCCACCCGAAAGTTCCAAGATCTCTGATTTAAATTACAAGCTGCCTGGCAGAAAGGGGAACTGAAGGAAAAGAGGTGCTGGAGACAAGAGAGTCAGGCTCTGGGCTCAGCAGAGCTGGTCTCAATGTCACCAGTTACCAACTACATCAGAAGCCTCCTTTGAAATGACCAGCTTTCACTCATCCTCCGCTTTGGCTCTGATGAATCCCGCTGACAGCCAGCAGGGAGCAAGGCTGGTCCTTTCCTCTTATCCTAGAGTCTATTTGCTCTCTGGCCTTCACAGTCCTCTTCTCTCAGAAGCCCCAGGGCAGCAGCTTTTAGGACTTTCATTTGCAATGCACTAAAAGCAAGTGTTGGAGCTGAACTGGCTGCCAGAATGGGTGGACCTGAGAGAGCTAGAGGCTTCCCTATCTGTTTAGCAAAGCCTACTGCACACATCCCATTACCAATAGTCAGTCTACTGCGGGATGGCAGAAAGTTGATCAGTGCCCACTGGGGTCCTGTAGTCACAGGCCTGTGAATGCCTCTGGCAACCCCAGAGAGAACAGCCAGAGCTAGGGAGGGGCTTGGCTGAGAGAGTGGCTTAGTTAAAAAGCCTCACACCTAAGCCTCAGGGTAAAAGAAATGCGATGTAGGAAACTCCCTTAGCACCTTCCCCCTGAAGCCTGACAGCTTTAAAAAAGAAAACAAACAGACAAATGAACAAAACAAAAAACACTTTCTGGTCTTGGCAATTAAAAGCCACATCCTTGTCACATTCCTGTGTATTGCTCTCCTAAAACTGCAAGTGATGCACTTCTGCAAATAGATGTGGCCAATCCCCCAATCTCAAGTCCATCTGCGCTGGAAGCTTTCAAATCTTCAGCTAATGAAGACATGACATAGACCAGCTGGTGAGAAGCAGAGTCTGGAAGTCACAGTCTCAGCTCGCTGATGGCCTGAGAGGAACATTTACTCCCAACTGGTAAGCACGTCTCCCTGCCCAGCCAGTTTGCAAGGCTTGGGGCCTCCTTCAAAGTTCAACAGCTCTTAAGTGGGCAGGAGAATACATTATGTGAAGCTGGTTGTGGCGCTGTTTCAGCGTTTTGTTTCATTTTATGTTCTTGAAAGAGTTCAACAAGTTACATAAAAATCTGAGAAAAATATGCTGACCTTGAAGTTTCACCCAGCCAGCCCAAAGACATCAGACAAAGGCAAGAGGCCCAATCGGTTCCACATTTCATCTTTCTGAGATCCCACTTGCATCTGGCATTGGTTTGAAAAGCACGGCTATTTCCTTTCCAGTCAACAGAACCACATGTGTATAATATAAATAAATATGGTATCAACCACACTTGAGATGGTTCTTTACCTACAACACTCTAGTAACCTTTTGAAGAGCTAACCACCTCCTGGCAAGGCTGTACATGCTAATGGCAGATGCAGATATGGTATTCGTGCCCTAGCCTGGGTCTATTTAAGTCACCATTGTCCCCTCCCTACTTTCACAAAGAGGAACCTGTGCCCATTCACTTCCTTCTACATCAGAACTCCCACATCTCCACTCATTGAGAATAAGGCCATCCACACATGGCTTGACTAGCCCCATAGTCTCCTTAACTACTGAATTTCATTCACTCCCTATCTCCAGTGAAAGATCCTAGGCCAGAAACTCAGAGCAGTCTGTCTTGAGTCCAGTCATGGGCTTATAATGCCTTTCCCATCCTGGGAGGCTCTAGGTTAAGTGTCACAACAAGCCCTTGTAATTGATGAAAGCATTACAGTGTGTGAGGGAACTGAGACACCATCCAGGTCAGCAGATCTGCACCATCAGCATCAGCTGGACACTTGACAGACAGCTAAACCCTTGGGCAGCATCCCAGACCTACTGAACCGGAATCCCTGGCAGTGGGGCCTTCCTAGATCCCCTAACATGGGAGATGCCCTTTCTAATTGGTCCAAAGGTAGATGGGAAGATCAGATGAGTTATCCATAGCCTTTCGGGTATACAATGGTGGAACTAGATGGGCTATTAGAACTTCTATTTGTCTAATGCCCATCTGTGTGTGTGTGTGTGTGTGTGTGTGTGTGTGTGTGTGTGTGCAGCATGCATGTGTGTGAGCGAGAGACAGAGAGAGACAGAGAGACGAAGAGAGAGAAACAGAGAGAGAGAGAGAGAGAGAGAGAGAGAGAGAGAGAGAGAGAGAGAATACCTAGCCTTTCCTTGCCACTCCCTTCTTCTAATTTTGTTCATAAGGTTTGCATGGCACTAACCTAATGTTCCAAAATGTAAGGGCTGCATCACGAGTCAGTCTGGCCAAATGGCATAATTTATCACAGCTCTAATGCCAACCTGGCCATGAACACTGCTAGGGAACAAACACATGACTAAGCCAGGCCAATAAAACTGGCTTATGAGAATTTTTTTGGAATCCTAAGAAAGAAACCTCTTTTTATGAGGTTGATAGCTATCAGGATGCTGTTGAAATGCTCTGTGTAGCATGAAGCCCACCCACAAAGAAGCTCTGCCCTGCTAGAGGTTGTGTTTTCACCTTGTTTGCCCTCCTGTGAGCTGGAGAACTTTGATTTGTCTTCTCAGCTCAACTGTCCTGAGTTCAAACATCTGTTTTATACCCAAGGAGACCGCCAACTCATTTTGTCATGGTATGCTTCCTGACCATGTGACACCCCTACCCCACGCCACCCCCGCCAATTCAGGCTTGAGATTTGCATAGAACTTATATAGTGGTTTGTTAGGCACTAAAAGCCAAAATGTAAGTTGGTATCAGAGTCATTAAGTCTCTCTTGAAGGATGTCATGGTTCCGATCTTGTATCTACGAGTTCAAGTTTCATGAGAGATGGAAACATAGGAAGAAATGGCCTTAGCTGAAGGGTTACTTCATCTGTGACCTGAATACTGGTGTATTGAAACCCTGCCCCCTTTCTCCCTCTCCCTCTCCCTCTCCCTCACCCTATCCCTCTCTCCTCCCCTCCCCCTCTCTCTCCCTCTCCCTCAACCTCTCCCCCTCTCCTCCCCTGATAGCATAAAGAAAATACTTTTGTTCTGCCACATGCTCCTGCCTTGTTTTTTTGCTTTGGCAGAGTCCCCAATGTGAGGATCCAAATAGCCATCCATGATCTGAAACCACTACAGCTGTGAACCTATAAAATGTTTCTTCCTTATAAGTTTGAATCTGTGGTATTTTGCCATAGCAACAGAAAACTAAAGCAAATGGTGATGATAACTAAGAAGGCCAAAGCATTAGTGCTGCTCTGGCCCCTCCTTCTAAAGAGAAACATGGCTGTCATTCTAGGATGCCCTGCAATCCCTTCAGAGAGGAAGCAATAGCTCAGAGGCTTAAGTAACAGCCCTTCAGTGTTCACCGTATGTAACGTATCAGAATACTTCTAAGTGTCCATTTCCTTTCTAATTAGTTAAGCAATCAGGGGAAAAAGTAGTTGAGGAAGCAGCCTCCAACCCTTGCTGTCCAATCGGAAGAGCACATTTCCTGAGCATGGTTTTTTCCAGGTACTGTGATAACCCTCAGTACCTCTCACCTCATGATCCTGGAGCTCATCCTATGAAGTGCTGACTATGTTCGCTATCGTTCTGTACAAGTCTGCTGTATGTCAGGCACTGTTTCCAATACTCACAGCCATGTATGAACACACTGACACATTTTGCCCTTCCTTGCTATGACTACAAACGACCAGAAAGGTACTATGTGACTCATAGTTCTCACCTAACCACTCTATACTACAGCTTGCAAGGTGTCATTAGAGTAGACAAGTCCCACTGGCTAAAGACAACTGGTCTACCTCCTTCTATTCGTCACCCACTTTCCAGATTGGAGCCTCTGCATTGAAAGCTGGGACTGAAATCAGTGCTGTCTAAAAGTTTCTTTTGCTTTTGACTCTGTTTTAAAAACACCGTAGTTGTTTTCACTCCCCACAAAGCAGTGAGATCTCTTAAACCTTCTACACCACACAGAGTCAGAAATGGAAGCCGGCTGCAGATATGAAATTAGGAAACCTGACACTCAGATTGTGTGAGCAACACGTGGTATGAATTTGGGGCTTGTGCTTACTCAGAGCAGACCACAGAAACCAAAGGGTGAGAGCCAAGATGGCCATGTTCTGGACTTCCAAAAGCCCCGCCCCCCTCATTGTTTACAGATACACCCACTTGTTTCAAGAAGGTAAGAAGAGGGGGCCTCTGGTGTTAGAAAACCTACTTTGGGTATGGTCTAATGTTGAGGGGGGTTTTCTCCTCCTTAAGAGAAGTGTCCAAGTGGCTGACAGTTAAAGTATACTTTATAAAGTACTCTTGCTTTAGTTATGGATTCAATTGTGTCCCCTAAGACCATCTTAGCTTGTAGTAAGGTTCTGTATTTCATTCAGTAAGATAAGAGCTTTTCTATGTGAACCAAACAGAACACAAGAATGGGAGGTGCTGGAGAGATGGCTCAGTGGGTAAGAGTACTTGGCTTTCCTTCCAGAGGACTCAGGTTTAGTGCCTAGCACCTATAGCCAGTGTTTCACTACTACCTGCTAGGACTCCAGCTCCAGGGGATCTGACATCCTCTGCCTTCTGGATGTGGTCCACATAAACAAACTCAGGTATATACAAATAAAGAAAAGCAAATAAAGAATGGAAAATGTGTGTTTTCCTCAATTTGGGTGGTGTAGGTGTGTCCAGTCCAAAGCCTGCAGGCCTCATGTAGCCCAATCTAAAAATCAGAAACTTAATTAAAACATGACGAGATTTTATATACATAATATATATTATATGTAATATAATAATATTAATGTATATGTAACTTGATTGTCTGCTTCTTGATCAAGAATGTTGCAGATATCAAAATCGTGTCGCAGTGTCAAAAAGTTGGGCACATCTAGAAGCCAAATTGACTACACCCTTCTAGTTTGACGGTGATCTCTACAAAGCCCACAATATATGGGTAGAATAATCACTAACGCTTCTACCCTTTGCTTCGAAAACCATTTCCAAGCTGTTTACAGCAGCGCCTTGCTCAGAATCCAGTTCCTCATTGAAACTCCAGCTCTGCCCAGATCACCCTTGTTGCCTATTGGTTTCGTTTTTAAAAATTCTAATTATTAAAAAAAAACATTTTTAAAGTGTATGTACTGTATCGTGTGTGTTCCTAGTGTTTACGAAGGCCAGATTTTCATTTTTCCAGGAACTAGAGCTACAGATGGCCGTGAACCATCACATGAGTGCTGGGAATCAAATCTGAGTCCTCTGCACAGGCGGAAAGTGGTTCTCGATTGCTTGTAACTCAGGCAATCTGACGCCCTCTGGCCTCAGTATGTGGCAGACATAAACACACATACACACATACATTAGAAATGAATACAGAATGGGAAGTGTAGGCCATGGCACTGCTGAGCCATCTCTCCAACCCTGTTATTATTTTATGTAGGAGACAGCAAAAGCAGTTTCTTACAAGTTACTCTTTAATTGACAAAATAGGTAAGTGTATTTTTTGGTATAGACTTACCATTATTATGTTTTTAAAACATCTTGGGTTGGCTAAATCAAATTAACATGATTTGTTTCCTCATGACATATGCGTCTTCATTTATAGTGAAGGTATTTGAAATCTACTCTTGCTAGTTTTCAATGTGTTTATTATTGCGTGTATATTTATATTTATATGTGTGTGGGGGTACGGACACACTCAGGTATGTATGGCGCATAGGTGGAAGTCAGGACACAGATTTCAGGAGTCAGTTCTCTCCTACAGTGGGTGACAAAACTCTAGACATGAGCTTCGCCTGGCAAGCACTTTTACTCTCTGAGCCATCTCGTCAGATCCAGAAATCTGTCATCTATACGGTCACCACGTTCTACAATAGATATGAATCCTTTAGTGTCACTGCAGTTTCATATCCTTTGTCCACCACCCTTCTGATCCCTTCCAGATATGCCCAGGCCCTGGTATTTACCATTTTAATCGGTTTCTGCAAGTTCAACTTTAATATTGTGTATATAACTGATACAGTGTGGTACTTATTTCTTCAATTCCCAAAATCTTTCTTATGACCTAAGATCCTTTAGGGTTTTCTAGTCAAATGATATTCTATTGTGTACACATACCATACTTTCTCTAGCTGTTTACCCATGCATAGTTACTTTGGTTAATTCTACATCCTGGCTCTTGTGAGTAAGGTATCAATAAACATAGGAACGCACATGCTCCTTTGATAGCTTGATTTCATTTCCTTTGAGTGTAGTTACAGTGTGTTTGCATACTGAGTCGTTACACCTGGTATTTGAACTGATTGGTTGTGTGGCATTTCAGTTGGAATTAGTCTATGATTAATTTCATTCTGGTTTTCATAGCGACTCTACTGCCTTATATTCCCCCCACCAGTGAACAAGGGTTTCCCCTTACTGTACACGCTCACCAATATTTCTCATTTATTTTCAAGGGTGTAGAATAGCTGCCCTAACAGGCATGAGGTGACAGTTCATTGTGGGTCTGATTTTCATTTAGATAGTAATATTAGCAAAGACGAGCTTTCTTTCATATATCTTTGGGTATTTGTGCGTCTTCTTTTGAGAAATAAATTTTCATTTCCTTTAATTGCTTGTAATTATTTTGAGTCTAGTTCCTCATATATTGTTTCTATATAGCCAGAGACATGGATATATACACCGGGCACTTAGTGGGATGATTGTTTCATTTGCTATACGTAAGCTGTTTAGTTGACATTTCCTCGAGGTTGTCTTTGAAACTGTGAACTGTGTCATGGGTACATGACAGACAGGAACCAACAAGAGAAGAGTGAGACTGGAAATTCAGCTATCATTAAGATTGATGTCATTTGCAGAGTTCAGTGCCGAAAATGTTGGTTTGAAGGCCCATGACACCGGTCATCACTAGCTTTTTTGGCTTTCGTGTGCTTCTATAAAATGCAAAGCTTAACTTGCCAGATGCCCCGTGAAGAAATGGTGGAAGGAAGATCACAACATTTTGAACACGCTGAGCTGCTGCCATTTACTTCAAAGTTTGTGAAGAGATAGTGTCATTCTCTACTCTGGCCTAACCTTGTGGGGTCTGGTTTGTATGCTTGCGAGTAATAGTGTCTTCCTGTAGAGATCAAGCTGAAATGAGAAGCCATGGAGGAACTGGAATCTGAGGTACAAGATGTCACTGTGAGACATGATTGATGCCCCCCAAAAGTCTATGATTACTACAATATGTTCTAAATCCTAATCTAGACCAGCTTTATGTCAACATTCTAATATAAACATACCCTAACTGTTCCTTCCCTTATTTCTCTAGTCATGGTTCTCAGGGCTTCAACTGCTTCCATTATCCCCCCTCCCCTTCCCATTTCCCCCTCCATACATCCAGATGAGCCTCTCATGCTCACCTCCACTAAATCCCAGTCTTTGCAGCCATCACTTTCTTTGTTCTAGTGTCTGAGGACAGCTTTTGCAGCCTGTGCCCTGCTTGGGTACAGTCTGTAGGAGCCTGATGATTTGTCGCCCTCCAGGGGCACCTTGTCAGCCTGTCTTGGTTAAGGGGAAATGAATCCACTGCCTGGGAGAAATGACAGGCTTTCTAATGTGACCTGGGGTTTCATTTGCTTATTTTTCTTAAATTTCTGTCCCTCTCCCTTTCCTTCCTCCCGCTTTCCTGTTCTATCCTTCTTCCTCAAGTTGGTAGTTTCTTTTCCTTTGATTTCTGTTACATATGTGTATGTGTATTCGCAAATATATTTTAAAGCAACCCACTGGGTCTGGTTTTTGTTGTTGTTTTTTCTATATGATTTCAGAGCGGACCATTCTTTATCAGACAATAAATAAGAGTGTTCATCCCTGAGAGAGGGACCCTCTCCTTTGCCCAGTAATCATTGGTTGCCTGTTGTTCTTGGTCTAGGGATGGACCCCATGAAACGTCCCCCTTTCCATGTTAATATGTTTACTGATATTATCATTGTTCCAATATTGTTTGTGAGCCATTTCCAAGACAGACAATCTCACAGCAGACTCCGTGGTTCTCTGACTCCCACAAACTTTCCACCTCCTCTTCTGCACTGTTCCTGAGTCATGGGTATAAGAACTGTGCCTTAGTTAGGGTTTCTATGACTGTGAAGGAGATACCATGATCATGGCAACTCTTACAAGGAAAGGATTTAATTGCGAATGGCTTATAATTCAGAGGTTTAGTCTATTATTGTCATGGCAGGGAGCATGGTAGCATGCAGGTAGACATGGTGCTGGAGAGGTAGCTGAGAGCTCTACATGCAAATTGGCAGGCAGCAAGAAGAGTGACATTGGGCTGAGTTTGAGCATCGGAAACCTCAAAGCCCACCCCACATCCTCGAATAAGGCCACACCTCCTAATAGAGCTACTCCTTATGGGTCATTTTTATTCAAACCACCACAAGCTGTGTTACAAATATAACCACTGGGGCTAAGTTGTACATAGCCTGCTTGTCTTTGTATTGTGTCCAATGAGAGAAGATCAGTTTCCATGGGCCTGAGACCTATATTTGCTTTAAAGAGAGGCTTCTTTGATGGGGAGTGGTGGCCATACTTATCTGTGCTGCTTTCTAAAAGGTCAGAAGGAGGAGAGGTGAAGCCATTGGTAGTTCTTGGTATAACTGACAACACGAGGCGTGGCATCTTGAGATATAAGTGAAACCTAATTCTGTTCTCCCATAATCCTTTGATATCAAGGAAGTACTTAGGCTTTTTTTTTTAACCTGAAAAATATGGTTGAAAATATATAATTTGAATACTTGGTATAGAATGAAATTGGATAATGATTTAGAAATTAGTGTCAAAATGGTGCAGAGGAGCTCATATTTCTAGTCCCCAAACCTTGGAGGTAAGCGTCTTTGGCGGAGATGGGAGGGTGGGATGGGAGGAGGGGGCCTGTTCTTGGTGAGGAGAGTGAAGACCAAGGCATTTCCACTCCGAGGAAGTCATTCCCTATCTTGAGAGTTGGAGCGGATCCAGATAGATTGGCACATCTGTGAATCTGAAGAACTTGGATGCCTGGATCTGGTGGTCTGTGTATGAAGCTGGGCATCTCCACGGTCCGCTGGTCCCCAGTACATGATGCTGGCTGGCGAGCTTGTTCTCTACATGGGTTTTAAAACTGTATGGTCCAGCCAGATAAAGATGAGAAACTTTAATCATTACCAAGTCATTGCCTTGGCAAAAAACATAGACTTTATCACTGCTCCTTCCCTGAAAATAAGGTCATGTTGCTTCCAAAGACAGTTTTCTGAAGGAAGTGGTTTATGAAGGGAAAACTCCCAAACTTGCTGGCGTTCTCACAGAGATGCTATCCACCGTCCACGTCAGTGCTGCTGCCTCCCACTCTTGCTATTTGCAGCGATGGAAGAGCATGAGAGGGCTCAGCTACAGCTGACCTGTGTAATGAAATCCCAAACAGAGCTCCAGAATGGTTAACCTTCCCTTGGCGAAGTTAAATCATCACTAGGACTTGAGGCATCTGCAGAAAGACAGGATGTCTGCTCTTAGGCGTCGGTGCCTTCCATTATAAAAATTGCAGACTGTTGGAACTAAAAGGAAACCTAGAGCTTTCGTCAGTCCAGCCCTTTCACATGACACACGGGAAAACTCAGGACCAGACAAGCGGGAAGTTCGGTGGTCACTAGAAAGTGAGAACATTAGAACTTGAACCCATAACCTGTGACTCCCATGCACAAAACTGTGTGTCTCATTAGTTTGATGTGCTAAGCTGTGTGGGATGAAGACAGAATGATGGCCTCATCCACACAGAGGGGCCAAGCTAGGGAAGGTGGGGAGGAAGTAGGGGAGGGGTTCATGGAGGCTCCTTTACAGTCTGGGACAGATGTTTTGACCAGTCGGGAAACCTCTCTGAGGGTGGGTTGTCCTGGGAGGAAAAGAAAATACTGTGGCTCTGGAACAACACTTGTGATAGGCTCGAAGTCACTTTAGAAACCACTAAAGTGCTGGGGATTTAGCTCAGTGGTAGAGCGCTTACCTAGGAAGTGCAAGGCCCTGGGTTCGGTCCCCAGCTCCGAAAAAAAGAACCAAAAAAAAAAAAAAAAGAAGAAAAGAAACCACTAAAGTATGTGCATATGCAGGTGGGTGACCATAGAACATGAAAGTGTGTGTGTGTGTGTGTGTGTGTGTGTGTGTGTGTGTGTGTGTGTGTGGTAGGGGATGAGCATTTGTCTCCTTCACTCCAGTGGTCTCAGTGCCAGACACACTCGTTCACTTCCACATTAATATACACTACAGTGTTAGAAGAATATGTGCTGGGTTTTGAGAGAAACATCCTGTTCCATTTCTTGTGTGCAGATGAGATGTGATCTGTCTGTTTCCTAACTATCAGGCTGGTTTCTCCCTTCTGCGCCGAAGTCTTCCCTACCACAATAGACTGATTCTCCTCTGGGGCTATAAACTAAGATAAGCCTCTTCCTCATCTCAGTTGTTTATGGTCCTGGCATTTTGTCACAGTATCAGAAGAATAACTAATGCAGGGCTAAGTTCTCTCTGGCATCTCAAGGAGGAAGGAAGTCCTGTGTGGAGAGGGACCATGAAGAGGATCATGGGGCAGGAGGGGACATGGCACAAGTGAGAAACTAAAGCAATGTGGATCAGACAGGACCTTAGTGACTAAGAGGCACGGTAGATCAGAAAAAGCAGTGGACATGGGCAGGGCATACATCACGGACCTGCTGCCTGCTTTAGATGTGTACAGGAAATACTTCACAGAGCTGCTGTATACTTTAAGGATTTTGGAGTGAGCCCTGGCAATCATGGCTAGCCACTGGAATGCTTTTAGTGGGAAGTACAATCACCAATCTTGCTTTCAAAATGCTCTTTCTCACTTCTGTCTGGGAGATGAATCAGGGTCGGGGTATCAGTAGGAGTAGGAGAAAACTACGGAGATGCTAGAGGCGTATAGATTAGGGTATTGGTAGCTGAGAAGGTAAAGTGATTTCAAGGGAAGAAACTTAGGAAGTAAACAGGAGTTAATGTAGGAACATGAAGAAGAGAAATGGCAGCCATCAAGAAAGACTCTCAGTGATCCCTGGCAAGGACAACCTGGAGCTGACAAGCAACAGATGCACACCGCATGTGGTGGTTGAAATTGGTGAATGTCCCTGGCCTAAGCTGCTGTAGTTCCCTTGTATATCAATTACTCCTCTTGTTGTCACCAAATGCCTTAGAAAAATACTATCAGGGGAGGGATTGTTTATTTTGGCTCCTGATTTCAGAGGTGTCAGTTCATACTCTATGGGAGGGAATAGCAGAGAAGAGCAAACTTTCACTGTGGCTAGGAAGCAGAGAAAGAATCCAAGGAGAAGCCTGGGCAAGATATCACTTCCAAGGACACAGCCCGTGATGGGATCCTATTGTACACCATCCCTGCCAGTACAGTCAGGATGCTATGAATCGATCAAGGGATTAAACGTCGGATGCAGCAGAGCCCCCGTGATCTCACCTTCTCTGGAGCCATCATCATAAACACACGCAAAGGAGTATGTTATTATCCTAGGCTTCTCTCCCTCAATCAGATTGACAATCAAGACTAACTGCCATCACATGATGCTTTGGATCTAGGACCAGACTTCCTCAATTTATTTACTGGCTCGTCCCAACTCCTTTAGGGAACTGCTTTCATTCTAGATAATTCTGTCAGACAGATCAAGTTGTAGTTTGTAGTCCAAGCCCTTAAACTTGTATTAAATTAGAAAACAAGGTTGCAGAGAGAATTGTGTTTTATTTCTTTTTCTGTCAATCGCCTTTAACTTCCACATGTATAGGATGAGCAAAACACTGTGGTTAATGGAATTCTTGGAAAGAGAAGAATATATAGTGAATTGTTCTGAGTTTTCCCTGGGAAAGTAGTATCCTAGCAAGGTAAAATGAGAGGCCACCAGGCAGTAGGGGTGTGGAGAAGGGACTGTAATAAGAGGAACATCCCAGTGGGGTGGTTGAGGAGTGTGGCCAGCATGACCTAGATGTCACCAATTTCTCCATCGCTTGAGATATTGTTTCCCTTTCCATTCCCAATGGCATGAATCGGGAACCTCATCTTAGCCTCCACTTCTTGTCTGAAGTCTTTCTGGAACTTTCCTATCACTTATCACACTTGTACAACGTATCCTGGTCACCGATCATCTCCAATCCTGTGCTCCCTTTCATGGCTGATGTTACAAGTTCACCTTTGCAAGCTTACCAGCTGCCTCCCTGTTTTGGTATGTGGGGACAGAGGCCACTGTCAAAGTCTGAGTAGCCCACAGCTCTATAACCATATACAGTGCTCATTTCCCGGGCCTGGCTACTGGCTCATTCTGAGAATAGTGAATAACGGTATTTAAGAAAATTTAGTGGTGGCTTAGAAATAGTATCGAAATCACAAGTATAAAGAAAAAAACCCTTGAAATTAGATACAGGATGTACTGTGTCCCAGATCTCACCACAGGATTCTCTGTTAAGCATCTCTCTGCCTAGAGCTGGGCAGACTGCCAAGTAGAGGCCATCCCACCTACTTTCAGCAGTGGATCCATCCTTAGAATACTTTCGTGCAGGGTCCAAACCTTTGAGCTCTGCCCAGAGAGGTGCCCCAAAGGAAAGAGATTTCCAGTTTCTCATCTAGTGTGCAAGGAACTTGTAAGGCACCACTGTGTTTTAACTACAAGTAAAAAGTTGAACAAGGGGTTGGGGATTTAGCTCAGTGGTAGAGCGCTTGCCTAACATGCGAAAGGCCCTGGGTTCAGTCCTCAGCTCTGAAAAAAAAAATTAAAAGTTGAACAAACAGATAACTAGCAACCCATCTTATTTCTGCCATAGATATGAGGTCATGGAAGGGGCTTTTTGATTGGAAAAGAAACGTCAAAAGGAACAAAAGCGAAGTATAAATTACCGATTTAGAAGCGGTGAGCAAAGGCCTTCATGGGAACCTGTACTGGGACAGGAGAATTCACAAGCGTCAAAGGCTTAGGGTAGACAAACTAAGTGTTAAAAACCCCAGGGGACCTAATCACAGGGAGTGCTGCACCAGTTTTATGAGCTTTTACCCTTAGGTGTCACTCACAGTGAGTGTCAGAGAATGCAGGAGAAAACCATTTTGAAATATCTTACAAGTCAATGATTCTTAGCAAGACCAGGATCCAAATACAAGGGAGTTTTCTAGAGTATAAACTAATGAGGATATTTTGGAACTTATTAGACCTGAGAGAGAAAGAAAAACGACCAGTTCCGGCCAATCACAGCTGCCTTGTCCCCTCTCCAAAGAGAAAGGATGCTGGGACACACTGCTGGAGTTCGCTGGAAGTGCAAGTTCAAAGAAAGGATCAGGCCTACTTGTAAACCATCGCTGCTATGAGACAGTTTCACTCCTACATCTTGCCACCGCACCACTAATGGCTGGCCTGTTGGCCATGGTCCACCATATCCAGTGCATCACATCTGTGTGTCAGGAAAAAAAATTACAGGGCATATTAATAAGCCAAAGAAAAGAAGCTGTAGTTTTATGAGAGAAAGCATCAGAAGCTTTAGTTCCAGGCTTGGAACTGAAAACAACTGTGTTTCATTTGGGAAGGATTCTAATGGGTAAAGGAGACTGGGGAGAGACAGACGGATGTGCAAATGGATGGAAGCTACAACCCAAAAGGAAATGCTAGACATAAAGAGCACTGATGGGGATGGAGAATGTCTTTGCTGGGCAGGGCGTGGCTGGGGATTTGCAGCATAAAGGATAGCTCAGTAGACTCTGGCAAAGCTGAGACATGGGAGAGAATGGCCGGAAAAGAGTCTCTAGAATATACAATAACTGGGAAACAATTACACAGAAACCTTCACAGTTGGGACTATCAGAAGGAAAGGAAAGAGGAAGGGCAGAAGCAATGGATGAACCCACGGGGACAGAGAATCCCTGTAAATTAATGCCAGACGCCAGACTCCCTCCCCAAGGGCATATTAGTTTGAAAAGGTACACATTAAAATTTTAAAACCTTGAAAGGAGCCCAAGGACAAAGAGGTCCTGCAGAGGAACAAAGTTAAAAACCATATCCAGCTTCTCAGTTATATGTTTTGTAAGCCAAAAGGGGGGTGGGTACCAATTTAGAATTCTGAACAAGTTGCTAGGGTTTGTATATGGTTCGCTATGGACTTCCATGGGTTGGTGTACTGGAGATGTGGTCCTCCATTGGGACAATGGTAAGAGATGATGGGGTGAATTGGAAAGTCTGTGGGTCACTGGAGACACTGCCTTATAATGGTCAAAACTGTTCTCAAGAAACACTTGAGTTCACTCTCATGAGAGGGTTGAAAAGAGCAAGCCCAGCCACCCCAGCCCCTCTGGCTGCCAATGGTCACTCTCTGCTAGGTACTCTCTTGGTTATGATAACACAGACCATGAGATCCTTACCAGAGCCAGGACAATACTACGGATATGCCCTTCAAAGCTCAAGAACTGTGAGCTAAATGAACCTTTTCTATTTGTAAAATAATCAGTCTTAGGCATCACATTATAAAACACCAAACAAAAAGCAAAATAAACAAAGCCAGAATAATAGACCTGTTAAACTAACCTTCAAAAAGAAGACTTCCTCAAATGAACAAAAATCCAGAATTTGTTACTATTTTACAAGAAACATGCAAAGCCTATCTTACTAGAAACACTGGTTTGGTTTTGCTTTGCTTTTCAAAGTTCTTTAACAGAAGAAAAATTAAATAGATCAGACACTCAGTTCTACATTAAAGAGAAGAATGCTGGGATTATAAGTATATGCCTCTATGCCTTCCCCCAACCCCCACCCCCAGTACTGAGAATCGAACCTAGGACCTTACACATGTAGGCAAGTATTCTACCACTGAGCTGTATCCTCAGCCTTCTTAATTTTTTTTTTATTGCTTCGACATACAACACTTTCTTCAAAATTACAACAGCAATGCATTCTATTGCTTGTATTTTTTTTTTTTTGGTTCTTTTTTTCGGAGCTGGGGACCGAACCCAGGGCCTTGCGCTTCCTAGGTAAGCGCTCTACCACTGAGCTAAATCCCCAGCCCCTATTGCTTGTATTTTTACTCATGCATATGTTCATGTGTGGATACTTTTGTGTGCACCTGCATAACTTAATGATGATGACACAGAAACAGAAGGTCAATTTAGAGTATTTGATTTGTATAAGCAACTTACCCATCGAGTGGTATAGTGTCCTTTGAATGGGACACTGAATTTGTTAATGATGTACACTGCAACCTCTAGGACAACAACCAAAATCTAAAAATTATATAATATACAAAATGAAGAAGAAATAATACAGTAAGCAATTAGGGGAGCAGTTTTTAAAATGCTCAGTTATAACTATCAAGAAGAAGAAAAAAGATGGGAAGATAGGAATCAGGGCAAATTCAGTTGATAGAAAACATTAACAATATGTAGGTATCTATTCAACTGTACCAGTAAAAGTCTTTAGTGGCACTGGTCTAGTTACAGTAATCAAAAGACATTCTTGCATGGAATCAATAGTTATATGTTGTCTAAACAAATCCACTTAAAGAGTAAGCTGCATACGAATCAGAAGCTAATGGGCAGAGATCAATTCGCCGTGCTAACTCTAAAAAGCAAAGCAGACCAGAGCAGGCTTTATCGGAGACAAAGATGGGCACCATGTCAAGATAGAACGGTTGATTTTTCAAGGAAATATAATCCATAATGTACACATGTAACAAGACAGTCAAATTATATGAAGCAAGAGTTCACCCACCCCTGCTGTTGGAAGCTTTGACATCCTATATCAGAAAAGGATGCACCAAGATGGCAGAAACTCAGCGAGGCCAGAGTGGTGGTCAACGGCACCATTCATCAGCTACCAAAACGTGTCTTTCAGCACAACAGAGAACACATTCTTTTCAACCTTAAAAGGAGCAGGCATTCTGACAGACCATATTCCCGGCCATCAAACACATTTTAACAGATTTGTGAGAACACTAACCATGCAGTGTTTTCTCTCAGACCCCAATGCAATTAAACCAGAAATCAATTAACAAAAGGAAGAAGATGTCATAATATTTGGATACTAAACATACTTCTAAATGACCTATAAATGAAAGACTATATCTCAAGCTAAATTTGAAAATTAGAAATGAAGAAGTAAAAACACAATTTATTAGAATTGGCCCAATTCACTCAAAACAGTGTATCATTTTGAACACATTTATTAGAAAGTGAGAGAGCTAGGATTAGTAGTCAACTTCTGCTGTGGGCAACCAGAAAAGACGAGCAAATGACATCCAATATAAATGTGGGAAAATAAATAAAAATTGGAAGAGGGATCAAAAATTAGAAAATTGGAAGTCAAGAGAGAAAAACAACAAAATTAATTGAAAAGATCAATGAAATCAGATTATATGTGGTGGTGATTGATCCTGATTATCAAATTGGTTCGATTAAGAGATAATTCAGGGGTATAGGAAAGCTTGCTTCTGGTTGTGTCTGTAAAGGAGTTTCTGAAAATTATTAACTAAGAGGAAAGACTTGTTCTCAAAATGGTCTATAGAGAAAGAAGGAGGAGGAGGGAAAAGAGAAGAAGAACATGAAAGAATTGTCTATCATCTATCCATCTATCTACTATCTATCATCTATTTATCTATCTATCTATCTATCTATCTATCTATCTATCTATCTATCTATCTATCTATCGTCTCTGCTCCCAGGCTACTATGATATGAACTGACTGCTTGATATATCATCTTTCTTATGATGCACCGAACCCTCTGGAACTTCGAGCCAAAATAGATACTTACTACATCAAAGAAAAACCAGAAGTAAAACAAAATGACTACAAATGATCCTTGAAAGGACCATTGAAGGATACCCTGATAAGCTAAAAGAAATCAACGAAGTCATTAAAAGATGCAATCAGCCAATATCCCCTACCCACCCACATAGGAAATTATGACTTGCATAGTTCTACTCCACTTGAGAAATTTAATAAAAAAAAAAGTAAGAACTTTCCAAACTAGAAAGAATTATGCCCACAATGTCTCACTGGTAAACTCTACTGCAGACTAAAGGTAAAAAATATTAATTCTATAAAATTTCTTTCAAAAGAAAAAAAGGAAGGAAAGGCAACGGTTCCTTATTTATTCCATGAGAGCTAGGGAGAAATACAGGTGGAACACCCCTGGTCCTAAAATCCCGAATGTTCTGAAAACAGAAACATTTTTGAGTACTAACATGTCCCTCAGGAAGTATGAGATTATAGGCTATTCTGGATTTGGGGGTTTGGGGTTAGGAATGTTTTGTTTAAATCCATGTAAGTATTCTACAAAGTGACATACTCTGACATCCGAAAAACTAATTGTTGCAAACATTTCTGATAAAGAATACTCAGTCTCTATGGCAAAAGAAGACTCTGAAATCTCCTAAGAACAGAGAAACATACAGGGCTCCAGAGAAACATACACACATGGTGACTGACAGGTTTATGCAAAAGTTTAACATTCAAAATTCAATGTAATCCCCTGTATCGTAGCAGAGTCGTACAATCATAAATAGATACAGAAGAAAATGAAAACATCTAACACCTACTCATGATGTTTTACAACTTGGTATAGCAGGAATAGAAGGGGAATATCTTCAACTCACAAAAGGGAATCTTCAAGAACGAGGAACAAACCCGTAGCAAACATCATCATGTTAATGGTTAAGACCCTCAGAGCTTCCTTACATGAGCAAGAACAAGGTTAGGTCGTTCCCTTTACCCAGGTCTTCCGACTGTCAGCAGGTCCTAAGCAAGACAGTGGAAGAAATAGAAGAATCTAGAGCAGAAAGAAAGGGAGGAAATTGGGTTCATAGTCGCTGTGATTGTCTATATAGAAAACCAGAAATGACGAAAAGATCCTGGCAAGTGATCATACCGAGTGAGCAGAATTTAAGATTAACAGCAAGAGCTGCCACTCACGGACATAATAAAAAATGCACAGCATTTGAGAGCACGAGAAAGTACTGTTTACATTGCCATTCTGCATTCTGGAAAGTGTAATATCTAGGAGCAGACCTAAGACAATATATACACAATCTATATGCAGAAAATTCAAAACCTAAAATACCAAGGAGCAAAAACAAATGGAGAGAAGCCCACGTTTGAGGATGAGAACTGAAATTCCTTCAGGGTCAGGTCTACACTTGCTCTAGGTAGTATATTCCCAAACAGCAGCAAGCAGATCCTTCTTCGGTGGCTGTAAATAAGAAACTATATCAATTTTATACAGCGAGGACAAAGACTCGGGGGAGCCAAGACAGAAGAACAGAAAGCATGCTGTCTAATGAAAAGGCTTAGTGTGTAGCTGAAGTAATGAAGGTGATGTGGTACTAGGGGAGAAAAGACAAATCGATTGCTGGAGCAGAGCAGAAAGGTCAGAAACACACCCCAGCGATCCTGTCTACTGCAAAGAAGCAACAGTAATGCAGCGCAATGCAGAACCATCCCACCCAAGACACTGGGGCAACTGCACAGCCACCCACAGTACTGCACATGACTTAGATGACAAACGAGCAGTACACATCACACACAAGTATATCACATACACCCTAACCACACCACACACACACACACACACACACACACACACACAGAGAGAGAAACATACACCACACACACACATAGAAACACATACCACACACACACACATAGAAACACATACCACACACACACACAGAGAAACACACACCACACACACACACACAGAGAAACACAACCACAGAGAGAGAGAGAGAGAGAGAAACACACACCCCACACACAGAGAAACACACACCACACACACACACAGAGAAACACACACCACACACACACACACACACACAGAAACACACACCCACACACACACAGAGAAACACCCACACACACACACACACAGAGAAAGAGAGAGAGAGAGAGAGAAAGAGAAACACAAACACACATCACACACAAGTGTGTAAGTACATACTACACATATGCAGCCATACAAGCATACGTCACATACATAGACATCCATGGCTCACCCTGCTGGGCTGAGTTTTCTGAGTGTCTCTATGGTGGTGTTTTCTCTACAGTTTAAAAATTGCCTTTCTTGAAATATGCAAGTACATTACAAAAAAAGAAAGAAGGAAAGAAAAAAGAAAGAAGGTAAAGAAAGGAAGGAAGGAAGGAAGGAAGGAAGGAAGGAAGGAAGGAAGGAAGGAAAGAGGGAAGGAAGAAAAAGAAAAGATAGTCCATGTCTTCCAGAAAACAATGTCTGATTTTCTAGGCCTTTTGTCTACTTTTAAGGAAAGCGTGACAGCACTCCCTTCAGCTTTGTTTAAATTCTGTCATGTGTCTTGCGTCTCAAGTCTCGCCTTTAGAAACATGTGGAGTATAAAAATGAATAAGAAATATAACTGCTTCCAACCAGAGAAATGCTTGAAAATCATTATAGGTAATTTGGTAAGGAAGGTATAATTAAATATTACTGATTTAATACTATTTTTGGCCCAGTTTAAGACATATTTAGTGATGTAGAAACTGAAGAGGAAAGTTTTTCTATAAAAAAAAAAACACTCTTTAAATGACCCTAATCACTTCAGAGTAACCATGTACGCATAGGAATACATATTGTAGTTAACGAGTATTATGATTTCTGTATTTGCTGTATACACCCAACCCTCTCAACTTGGGGCTTACTTACCACCACCCTGCCCATCCACACTAGCGAGTGAACATCCTTTTTGCTACAGCCAGTTTGAATAATACACAAGCTCCTTTGAGGTAATTCTCATTCCCCTTTGTAATTAAAGACGCAAGAAACACATTTAAGTATTACTGGGTTCAAACAGATGACAGAATAGTAAGAAAAAGTAATAAAGCAGAAACTGTAAAATAAGAGAAACGAGTAGAAAGAGGCCCTTGAAAAGGTCCATGGATGAGAAAGACAATTTTGGAAACACTTATGAGGTCTTAATCTTCTGATCCACATTCCTGTGGAACTTGTTTGAGGAAATAAATTCAGAATTGGGACCTAAGATAATACTTAGTTATGAGTGACAGGCACTGCCCCAAGAGATAATCCTTGTATCACCTTGTGACTGGCAGGGACTATGTGGTCCTGGAGACTCCACTGCAAGGATTGCTAACATTCAACACATCTGTCCGATGTAGACTTCATATGACAGAGATGACACTCAGGTGGGCTCCGTTAAGAAGATCTCCATATACGCATATACGTAAACGCTGAGGTCTCACAGGCAGGCCCACAAGGGCCTCTGCTGTACCCACTTATGTCCCCCAACCTCGCCTGGAGTGAGTCCCCCCTGGTAGCCAAGCAACCTCTTTCTAAAGAAACCTCACTGGAAATGATCTTAGATGCAGAGTTGGGATTCATGGCAGTTCTTTGCAGCCATCAATCTCTCTCTTGTCACCATTGTTTTTCCATTTATTCTTACTGGCCTCCACACTCTTGAACTCCTACTGTCTGAATTAGTGCCACTGTATTGCCTTACCAGAGGTTGACTCTACATTGTAAAAAAAATTTTTCCCATAAGAAGTTATACGAAGGAATCTGAAAGAGAACTTAAATCTAGTGGACACGGCAGTTTCCTTCTCTGCAAAAGTCCCCTTCTGTCAATTATTTATAGGCTAGTGACAGTAGTGTATTATGAATTAGGAGAGTGACACAGGCCATCCATCTTCTGTGTGTACAGATAATGTCAAGACACCACTGGGTAGAAATGACGAGATGTTCAACAAATAAAGTCTCTTCGTGTTACAATAAAAAATAGCAAGGGGAACCGAAGTCCATGAGAAAAAAGTTTATTTTCCTCTACTGAAAAATGGAACTGACCGAGCGAGCCAGGACCCGGATAATTTTTATACCCTGCAGCCAATACTGGATGGGGAAGCATATGAACCCAACAATTAAGCCAAGAGACAGATGTTACGTGTTACAGAATAATGACCCAATTCAAAACCGTGCAGACAGAAGTCTAGGACCTGCCAGTCAGAGTAGAAAGAACTGAAAGTCCATCTTCATTGACCTTGGGTTATTCTCTCTGTGTCTGAAAGTAACAGGATCTGAGAAAATTTGCCATGCAGTGACCTAGGAAGAAACATCCCATGCCTCCCCTTGCATAAGAGATACTTCACAAAAGAAATAGTGTCTTTACCAACGTCTGATTGTTCAGGGCTACCTTCTCCCGGCTTTAAGCTTCTAGACCTTGTTTATGCTCCCTGTCACTGTGTCCTAGGTCTGGCTTGGACTTTGGAACTAAGGGTGAAGCAATGCATTTGTTGAATGTATCAGAGATGACAAATGCAAGTCTTCTAATGTAGTGGAAAGTGAAGGAGGAGGAGGAGGAGGAGGAAGAGGAGGAGGAGAAGGATGAGGAGGAGGAGGAGGAGGATGAGGAGAAGGAAGAAGAGGAGGAGGAGGAGGAGGAGAAGGATGAGGAGGAGGATGAGGAGAAGGAAGAAGAGGAGGAGGAGGAGGAGAAGGAAGAAGAGGAGGAGGAGGAGGAGAAGGAAGAGGAGGAGGAGGAGGAGGAGGAGGAGGAGGAGGAGGAGGAGGAGGAGGAGGAGGAGGAGGACCTGGCAGCTAAAACAGTAGTCTTCTATAACATACTGTCATACCCTTCATTTACTTAGGTAAGACTCCCAAGCATGTGAGAAACGTGGAAAATTCCAGGAGCATAGTAGTCTGTGCTGGGTGATATGTGTGGCAAAAGCCTAGATGGGTAGTTTGTGAATAAACTGCCTCTGATTACCAGTAATGTTAGGTGTCTCGTTTCTTCTCTGGGTGCTAAGTGACCTTTTGGGATCCTACAAGCTTCATTATACCAAGGATATATAGGTCACTGAATCCACACCTCAGCCTTCGAAATGAGTCAGTCATGAATCAAAGCAATGATCAAGATGTGGAAACCCGAGTGCTTAAAAGTCTCGCTGAGCTCAGAACTAGTGAGCCGCCGGGCCTCAGGACCATGCAGCTGCAGCCGTTCTGTTAAATCATCGTCTGCAAGGAGCATCCTCAGACAGCGAAGAGCCAAGGAGCCTGCAAGGATTCTGGAGGCAGGGGCTCAGTGCCACTTCGTGCTACCGAGTCACAAGTCTGCAATCTCAGTTAAGGAGCTGGGGAAGGCGGCGCCCCGGCTGAGTTGGTACCCTGATGGCTTTCTAACAGCCCGGAGGTTGACGTGGGCGAGAAACAACCTTTTCAAACTTCAGGCGTGCTATTTTTCTTTCCTGGAAGCTGTTTGGGCTTCACTTCTGGGGGCCTGTGGTGACTTTGGAGGGAGAATGGAAGGGGCTGGGCCCATTGCTTGGTGTCTTTGAGTCTTGCAAGGCAAGAACTCTTAGCGCACAGTGTGAGCCTGGCAAGAATAACTGTTCTCTGGCATCACAATAGAAAATTCCGTCTGTGGGCAGAGCTTCGACTGTGCAGTGTGCTTCCGTGGCCCTATTAAAAAACGGGGAAATTTTAGAGCAATTTTAGGCTTGCTGTTAAATTGAAAGGAAGGCTCGGAGGCACTCACCTCCTCCTACTCCCTCTACACCTGAATTCCCGCCCTTGTCAACACTTCCCCAGAGGGTAAATCTGTTCCAAATTATTAGCCTACATTCCATTATTTCATTATTGCCCCAAACCCACCATTTGAATTCAGACTCATTCTTGATGTACAGCTTATGGTTCTAACCAATACACAACAGCCTGCATCTGCCATTACAGCAACATGCAGACTGGCTCGGCTGCCCTGAACGTGCTCCCCTGCTCCTCCCTCCTGTTCCCACCATACTGATGTCTTCCGTTGAAGGTCCCGTGTGTGACAGGTTACGGCAGTGACAGGCTAGCTTCTTTTCCTTAGTTATACACTCTTGTTTTCCTCCATGTCTGTTCAATTGTTCCCTTTTGGACACTGAGTAATATTCCATTGTCCGAACCATAGTTTTTCTATTTACCTGCAAAGGGACATCTTGGTTGGCTCCTTCCAAGTTTTGGAAGTGATAATAAAGCTGCTGTGAATATCCACATGTAGGTTTCTGTGTGCACATTTTTACTTTCCCTCCCTCCCTCCCTCCCTCCCTCCCTCCCTCCCTCCCTTCCTTCCTTCCTTCTCGCCTGCCTGCCTGCTTACCTTCCTTCCTTTTTTCCCTTTTAACTTTCTCAGAGTCCAGGCTAGCCTCAAACAATGTGCCATCTATCTACCTACCTATCTATTTATCTTATTTATTTATCTTATTTATTTATTTATTTATTTATTTATTTATTTATTTATTTATTTTTAGTCAACTTGACACAGACAAGTGTCTTCTGGAAAGAGGGAAACCTCCTTTGAGAAAATACCTCCATCAGGTCGGCCTGCAGACAGGACTATCGGGCATTTTCCTGATGGGTGTGAAAGGGCCCATCTCATTGCCTCGTGTCAGTGTCAACCCCGGGCATCTAGTCCTAGGTCACATAAGAACAGTAGCTGAGCATACTGTGAAGCGCAAGCCAGTAAGCAGCATTCTTCCATGGTTTCTGCTTCAGTCTCTGCCTCTAGCTTCCTGCCCTGGCTTCCTCTGTGATGGAATATGATATGGGAAGGTAAGCCAGATCAAACTGCTCCTCCCAAAGTCAGTTTCGGTCAGTCTTCTTGTTACAGAATGGAAAGCAAACCGAGATGCTCTGGACCACTAAGCAAGCATCCCCACGCCTGGCTTACCTGTTTGCAGCTCCTTCGATAAGTAGCCAGCAGTGCGCCTGCTGGACCGTGTTGCGCTTATCTGCATACTTTCAAAGCAGCCACACATCAGAGAAGCCGAGGAGGAGGCTTCCTGCTACCAACCGTCCTCCCCAGCTGCTGGTGGCAGTGCTCAGGACTGGGCCAAAGGCAACAACAGTTCTCTTTGAACTCACATTTCTCCAGTCAGAGCAGGTAGAGAGTATTTTTCTTATGTGCCATCTTTGATGTATCCCTGCTGGGTCCTCGATCCATTTTTAAACTCGGTTGTTTCTTACCCTCGCTGTTTAAGAGGGTTCCGTGTGGTGTAGGTAGCACTACCTCGTCAGACACAGCTGCGCATAAACTTTCTGTCAGTGACATCTTCTCCTTCACTTGGCTGTGTCTTTTACAGAACAGATATTTTCTATTTTAACGGAAGCTACTCTAATATTGTTCATATCACTGTTCCAAGAATTGTGCCTTGGTTGTATCTACAAAATCACTACTAGACCCAAGGTTACCTAGATAGATATTATCTTTGGGGACAGGTTTGTATTGTATACATCAGTCTATAAGCTACTTCACTTACATTTTGCAAAGGGTAGATCATCTTATTTTTTTAGGTTTTTCCATGCTGTGTATGTGTGTAATATGTGGTATGTATGGTTGTGTGTGTGTGTGTGTGTGTGTGTGTGTGTGGTTTATGTCTGTGTTTGTGTGTCTGTGTGTTTGTGTGTATGTGGTGCATTTGTGTGTGCTGTGTGTCTATGTATAGTTCCTTTGTGCTTATGCAGGTGGGTATGCTGTGTGTATGTATTATATCTACATGTGATGTGTATGTGTGTGTAGTTGCATGTATATGGGATGTCCTGTGTGGTGTGCCTGTGGTCTGTGTATTATTTATTGTGTGTGTTTCTATACATCATATTTATGTATGTGAGGTATGTGTGTATGTGATCTGGTACGTGTTGTGTGCATATTGTCAGAGGTGCATTGGTATACTGTTTGGGTGAAGTTCAGCTGTTTGTGATTGGACGAACTCAGGCTGTTTTTCACACACATACAAAGCCACACTGTTGTTAGGGTTTGGTTTGTTTATTTATAGGGTCAGGTTGCAGTTTGTTATACGAAAGTTCAAATATAGAGGTAGACTCAGGCTGGCAGCCTCCTGCCTACTGAAACAAGCACGACTCTCTATCTTGCTGCTTCTCCTGAAGCTTAGTAGTGGAAACAAGTATAAGAAACTGGTATGTATACACTGTTCTTTGCACACGTGTGCACACAGTCATGGAAGATCATTCAGAAACTGTTAACATCAGAAGCTGTTTACAGCCAGTATCTAAATCCAACGATGATGTCATCCCTAGGCGATAAGGACCCTCCTGCATCTGTTGCCATGGCAACTGCCACATACTCCCTGGGAATGTGTTACCAGGGTTACCTGCATTACCTGCAACACCTGCATCACCACCTGGTTTACTTACATCACAGCAAGGATAAAAGACATGGACCCCGACCCAAAGCTAGCTCGCGCTCTCTCTCTCTCTCTCTCTCTCTCTCTCTCTCTCTCTCTCTCTCTCTCTTGCTGCTTCCCTTCTGTCAATAAAGACCTCCCAAAATGAGCACTGTGCTGTCTTGGCATGATCTGTCTAGGAATACACTGGTTTTGACTAATGTTGGTGCCAAAACCCAGGACTCACACACAGCCACTGGCTTTCACGTGATGACCCGGCAAGTCTAGACCTGGCTGTTTGTTTATTTGTTATTAATTTTGTTCTCAGGATGCTGGTAGGAACATTTTAATAATAACTTCCACACTCAAAGAGTTGGTCTTCGCCATTTTGTCCCTATCTACTGGGACATCTCCAGGTCTAATTCACAGCACCTAGCAAACAATATTTCCACATGGCCACTTAACTGGCACTTTATTTTTTATTTTTATTTTTTTAAAGATTTATTTATTATATACAAGTACACTGTAGCTGTCTTCAGACACAGCAGAAGAGGGCATCAGATCTCATTACAGATGGTTGTGAGCCACCATGTGGTTGCTGGGACCCGAACTCAGGACCTCTGGAAAGAGCAGTCAATGCTCTTAACCGCTGAGCCATCTCTCCAGCCCCTTAACTGGCACTTTAAAACAGCTCTCTTCTCTTCTCCTCTTGCTCCTTGCTCCTTTACCCTCTTCCTCTCTTTCCCCATTCCCTTCCTCCCTCTCTCTCCATGTGCTCATGGTAGGCCTCTACTCCTCTACTCCTTTCCTTTCTTTTCCTTCCTTTCCCCCCTCCCACCTCCCTCTGCTTTTCTCTGTTTCTACTACTTCCTCAACTCCCATCCCCATGCCCTAAATAAACTCTGTTCTTATACTATACCATCGTATGGCTGACACCTCAGGGGGAGAGGATTCCTTCCTTCTCTGTCTTTTTATAAAACAAAACAGAAACAGTTTAGTGAAAGTGGTAAATTAATGGATGGGCAGGGTAGCTCATGCGTTTCACCCCAGCATTAAGGAGGTCGTTTGAGACCAGCTTGGTCTACATGGCCAGTTCTAGGCCAGCTAGGGCTCCATAGTGAGATAGTGAGTCCCTGCCTCAATAGGAAAAAACGAAAAACAAAACAAAGTGATGCTGTAAGGTTTACCACTGACATGGGCAGGTTGGGATGAGGCTGTACTAAGAGAAAGCAAACGCAGAGTACCATCCACATGACAGCAACTTCCTGCCCATGCCCTCAGTACCTCAGTTCATGGCAACTCAGCCCAGAGCTCCGTGGTTCCAAATGCACCATGCCACTCACTCTCCTGAGTAAAATTAACTCCTTGCTCATCTTCAGCCAGTGAGCTACTGTAAGAACAGAACGGTGGCTGTGAGTCCATCTTCAGCCTTGGTGATTTTTTTAAATTTTATTTTATTTTTATTTTATTTATTATTTATTATTTATTTTATTTATTGTTTTGTTATTACTCATTTTATTTGCTCATTTTATTTTTCAGTTGCTTATTTTTCATCTTCGCGATAGTGTCTTACTATGTAAGCTGGACTAACCTTGAACTCAGAGATCTGCCTGCCTTTGCCTCCCAAGAGCTAGGATTACAGTTGGCAGCCACCACATCAGGCTAGACAAATATTTTATTACTGAGCTATATCATTAGACCGCTTAGGCTTTGTTTTGAGGCTAGGTCTTGCTAAATTGCCAAAGCAGTTCACCTAAATTGAGCTTCAAGGTACCCAAGCCTTTCAGCATCCTAGTTCCCCTTCCCTCATGTCCCCAGCCTTTTGCTTTGTGGTGGGTTAAATAAGAAAGGATCCCATAAGCTTATACATTTCAATGCTTAGTCATTGGTGAGTGGCAGTACTTCAGAAGGATTAGGAGGTGTGGCTTTGCTGGAGCTGGAGGAAATGTGTCACTGGGTGTGGGGCTTTGAGGTTTCGAAAGCCCAAGCCAGACTCTCTTCTTGCTGCCTGTAGAATCTTGGCTATTTCTCCAGTTACCATGTCTACCCATGTGCTTCCCACCATGACAATAATGGAGCAAATCTGTGAAACTATAAGGAAGCCCCAGTTAAATGCTTTCGTTTTGTAACAGTTGCCGTGTTCATGTTGTCTCTTTGCAGCCATAGTACACTGACTAAGACAGGCCTGATACTCTTAGCTGGAGTTGCTCAGAATTCTAAAGCTATTGTGAAACAATAACCCAGTATATGAAGCTACACGAAGGAGTGAGCTCGGGCCCAGGGTGAACCTTGGGCCCTAGGCTTCCTTTGGTCTTTGGTTTCTTTACACCTCATGAAACAGAAAGACTGTATTTTACTATAGTGTCCCACTGTTTGGGACTCTTTGGTTTGTTCAAATTTCAGTGAAACAACTGACTTTTAAACATATCAGAATAATTTGGGGTTTCTTAAATTCATAGGCTTCTGTCTTTGCCCATGAGTGTCACTGAGCACTCCCTGCTCCGGCTGCCATTAGACCACTGGTAAGTGGTGTAGTGTACGGGTGTTCCTGTGGGTGGGTATCTCCGACTGTCTCCTGGCCTACTCCATTCCATTTGTTTGTGCATGGTTGACATACAGATATCCTTGTTGGTTTGAGTAGGTATAAAAACAAGGAAGTATGAAAATCACGGTCATGCTCATTACCAAAGGCTTTCCCTGAAATATATTAGATCTTAGGATCTAATGCATTTAACAGAATCTATCAGCCTGTCCTCCTTCCCCCAGCCCTTACCTATTAAGGACTAATGAAATGCCGTTTATTTAATGACACATACATCGGCTATTTCCACTGCCTTTGGGAACTTACTCATGCAATCATCTGTCTCTAATTATCTGACTCCAAAGAATATTTCAAAGTCTTTCCAGGACCTTCTGAAGTTATTATTTCACTTTTGAATAAGATTTGCTCTTCCCCCTCTAGACACGTAATCTCTAATCATTTCCCTCGGAATAAAGTTGACACTTCATTTGTCTCCTAAGCAATAAGACACGACCACCTCTGCACATAATGAAGGACTCCAAAGCCCGAATTTATTGTGAAGCACACAGCAAAACTAATTGCATGAACCACAGAAGTCTAATCGGTATAAAAATTAGAATATAGACACTCATTTGAATCATAATACCAGAAAGGACTTGAGAGATCATTTGTTATCAGCTCAGCTTGCAGATGAGAAAAGTCGGGTCTAGAAAAACTAAGAAACCTCTGAAGGTCACAGCCTAGCCCCTGGCAAAAACTGCCTCCCCAATTCTGCTGCGAAGGGACTTCATGTTGTGAAGCTTTGGTCCAAAGCTGGGTTACTTTCTCAAACACTTCTCACTTTACACAAGGATTGATAAGACCCTCCATTTCATGTACTAAAAATAATTTTTAATTTCTTGTAGAATATCATATTTTTCAATTTTGTTGTATCACCAGATCGGATGCCCTCTGGGTATACTAGAAAGGACTTGTGCTTTCTCTGAACTCTCACATAGCCTCTTTACCTACAATGTGGACAGACCTGTCTTCCTATCTTACTTTTCACTCACATAAGTCCATATCTTCTCTTAGGTCAAGAAACTCCTTCCCGAGGGACTTCTGTGAGATCTGTGTCAACGTGAACATGGGATCTCCCTCCATCTTCTCCCTCTTCCTAAACAATTTAAAAAGTGTTCATATCAAGTTCTGACTGTCTCTAGAATAGCATTGTGGGGAAACAACTGTCTACGAGGTTTAACCAAGAACATGATAGTTACGGATGATCTCCAGGAATGTGTGGCTGGATAACGGCATGGAATGAACCTCATGTGTTTGGATTTCGGTAAATTCCAGCCAAGTGCAATAAGGCTTGAGTTACAGCCCAAGCTAGTAGGTTATTTTAAATAATTAAGGAGTTCAAATTTACTTCTCTCCCTAAATGGCAGGTTTAAGGGAGGTTTAATTAAAATTTACATTTTTCATTATTGTTACTCCTAAAATTAGAAATAAAACTTAAGATTCCAAGGCAGTAACCTGGGATGGAAAGCAAAGATTATATAGTATTATTTATTACTATTCTAGCTGTCTCGTATCTTCATTCACTCATTTGGTCAGGAGATAATATAGTGGGCTATGATGGCTTTGATGGAGAAGTTCAGGACCACTGTGGGAGCACATGCAGAAATATTTACCCTACATCACAAGGTCAGCAGACCAAGCCCGTGGGAGAGAGTGGCTTCTCAGCTGAAGGCAGAGGGACGAGGGAAAACCAGGCTGCAGTAGTAGTAACAATGGGGATAATATACCAGACAATAGAAGTTCATATGCAGAGCCCCAGAGCAAGAGAGAATTTGATGTAACTACCAGGAGGACTGCTGGAGAACCAGGGCATCGAATGGCAGATGAATTTCAAAGAGGAATAATAATACGGTTAAATGTCTGGCTCTCTTAGTCTTTCGAGAAACAGCAAACTTGGTTTTGGTTAGATATTGCCAGGCAGAGACATAGTCCCAGTTTTCCAGCAGATGCTTCGAGTCTGGAGTTTTAGGAGAAATACCCATTTCTAAATGTTTTTTGACAATGCATAACGCAATGGAAAAGTTATGCTGGCCGAATACAACTAAAGAGTGCTAGTTTGTCGTCTCTGGTCAGGAACAGTCATTCTCAAGGTGTGGCCCAGAAGTCAACAAAAGGTCATTGCTGACTTCTCAGAGTTGGAAACTCTCAGGCCTGGCTCCATGCCTTAAATGGCTAACTCTCTGTGGAAGTTGGGGGATCTGATTTCACAAGCCCTTCAGTTGGTTCTGACGCAGCTTCTTGGAAGGCAGTTCTCATTGATTACTTGGAACGGTAACATGCTCACGCCATTTTGCCAGTGGCACTTGGAAAGGGTATTTTCACGGTCCAACCACACTAAGATGTCAACAACGGCTCCGCCCATCTCGTGTCTTCCTCTTCCCTCAACCTTAAACCATGTTTTGTATTCTCCACTTAACATCCGAATTCCCTTTTTCAACCCCAAAGAAACCCTCTCAAGCCCTTCTTACACCCACAGCACATGGCTGTCACCCCATCCAGGCCATCTGTTGTCATCAGCAGTGATAAACATGGGCGAGAAGCAACCAGAATATCCATATGGAACGGATTTGGGAACTTCAATGACACAATGGAATAGTCACCAACTACAAAGAATGGCACAGCTCTTCATTGGCTGATGGCATTTCTCTCCAGAACACGCGTGCTACTGTGTACAATAGACTTGAAGGAAAAGTATTTTATGGACTCGGTAGCACCATCAATAGAACTCAGTTAGGATTTGATTACTAAGGGGAAAAAAATCTTGCGGGTTGAAACTACGGCATCATAGATTGAAGGAAATTAATGTCATTTAAAGATGTAAGAAAATCCTACAGGTTTAGCGTGTATTAAGTGCATCTGTCTCGCTTCCAACCCGGACCAGCAGGAAAGGAGCGACACCATGACGTTCTTCTCAAAGCAGTTTATTCAGGAACCCGTTTGTCTGCAAACAGCAACAATGTATCTCCCTTGCCCCGGAGCGCACTCCCTTATAACCTCTCTCAACCGCATCAACCGTCGGCGTAACCTCCGTTCATAGGTCCACGTCACATGGCCTGATCGATCGTCATGGTGCGCCTGCGCAGCTCTCACAATGGGGCGTGGCTTACTTTCAGGTGCTAATTGTAAGACTCGGCAGCAGTCCCGGGCGCCATCTTGGGATTGCCGCTGCACCCGCTCCCCACACATCTGCACTGATATATATATGCATGGAATATCTTGTTATTGTCATTTTCTAGAACCTCTGGGGACTGAACTGTTCTAACCCAGTGGGGCTCTCTCACTTTGGACCACAAAACGTCAGACACCACTCTTCCTCCCAAGTGTACATTGCTTGCTTTGTGGTTTGGAAATGAAACAACTTTGCAGTAAAACCAGGCTGTGGTTCTCGTCCACTGTCGAACCCAAACCACTACTTGGCTTAGCCCTTGCCCAGCCTTGTAAAGCAAGCAAAGAGCATAGCGCCAACTAGATGACAAGAAACACTGCCGATATCTTAATCTGGCTGGGTACCCCATCAGATCATCTATTGAGAAAGCCTCTTGATGCATCGTGATGGGGAGACTAGCGGAGTGTAATACAGGAGGGCTCCATAACGTCAGAAGATACAACTTTGAACGTAGGGCTTAGTATAGGAACTCATCAATGTGTTTTAAAAGAGACACACAAACTGCAAAGCCACTTCAGAAACATAGCAAGCAGTGAAGGCTGGTACTGACTCTAAGGAAACTCTCCGGGTCTACGGTGTTTATTAAGGATCTCAGCTCCCGTTCCTGGTTGCTGCCGCTGCAGAGAGCCCGTGGGCAGCACCCCACGAGCGAACCTGAGCCCCGGGACCACAGGTAAGACCAAATTTTCTGCTGCAAGAAAGCTGCCTGGTGAGCTTGGGACACACGGAAGCAGAATTTCTCTAGGACCGGGCACTTCCTGTGTTTACCGGAAGTCCCACACCCGCGGATCCTGGCCTGCAGCAGCTCTCTGCTCCCAGACCCGGTGAGAGAGAGACCCAACCGCCTGGTCAGGTGGGCACTCCTGAGGCTGCAGAGCAGAAGAGACCAACAACACTGCTCACCCCTGCCCACATCCCTGGCCCAAGAGGAAACTGTATAAGGCCTCTGGGCTCCCGTGGGGGAGGGCCCAGGAGCGGCAGGACACCTGCCTGAGACACCGCCGGAACCTGAAGGAAACAGACCGGATAAACAGTTCTCTGCACCCAAATCCCGTGGGAGGGAGAGCTAAACCTTCAGAGAGGCAGACAAGCCTGGGAAACCAGAAGAGACTGCTCCCTGCACACACATCTCGGACGCCAGAGGAAAAAGCCAAAGACCATCTGGAACCCTGGTGCACTGAAGCTCCCGGAAGGGGCGGCACAGGTCTTCCTGGTTGCTGCCGCTGCAGAGAGCCCGTGGGCAGCACCCCACGAGCGAACTTGAGCCTCAGGACCACAGGTAAGACCAAATTTTCTGCTGCAAGAAAGCTGCCTGGTGAACTCAAGACACAGGCCCACAGGAACAGCTGAAGACCTGTAGAGAGGAAAAACTACACGCCCGAAAGCAGAACACTCTGTCCCCATAACTGACTGAAAGAGAGGAAAACAGGTCTACAGCACTCCTGACACACAGGCTTATAGGACAGTCTAGCCACTGTCAGAAATAGCAGAACAAAGTAACACTAGAGATAATCTGATGGCGAGAGGCAAGCGCAGGAACCCAAGCAACAGAAACCAAGACTACATGGCATCATCGGAGCCCAATTCTCCCACCAAAGCAAACACGGAATATCCAAACACACCAGAAAAGCAAGATCTAGTTTCAAAATCATATTTGATCATGATGCTGGAGGACTTCAAGAAAGACATGAACAACTCCCTTAGAGAACAAGTAGAAGCCTACAGAGAGGAATCGCAAAAATGCCTGAAAGAATCGCAAAAATCCCTGAAAGAATTCCAGGAAAACATAAATAAAAAAGTAGAAGCCCATAGAGAGGAGACACAAAAATCCCTGAAAGAATTCCAGGAAAACACAATCAAACAGTTGAAGGAATTAAAAATGGAAATAGAAGCAATCAAGAAAGAACATATGGAAACAACCCTGGATATAGAAAACCAAAAGAAGAGACAAGGAGCTGTAGATACAAGCTTCACCAACAGAATACAAGAGATGGAAGAGAGAATCTCAGGAGCAGAAGATTCCATAGAAATCATTGACTCAACTGTCAAAGATAATGTAAAGCGGAAAAAGCTACTGGTCCAAAACATACAGGAAATCCAGGACTCAATGAGAAGATCAAACCTAAGGATAATAGGTATAGAAGAGAGTGAAGACTCCCAGCTCAAAGGACCAGTAAATATCTTCAACAAAATCATAGAAGAAAACTTCCCTAACCTAAAAAAAGAGATACCCATAGGCATACAAGAAGCCTACAGAACTCCAAATCGATTGGACCAGAAGAGAAACACCTCCCGTCACATAATTGTCAAAACACCAAACGCACAAAATAAAGAAAGAATATTAAAAGCAGTAAGGGAAAAAGGTCAAGTAACATATAAAGGGAGACCTATCAGAATCACACCAGACTTCTCGCCAGAAACTATGAAGGCCAGAAGATCCTGGACTGATGTCATACAGACCCTAAGAGAACACAAATGCCAGCCCAGGTTACTGTATCCAGCAAAACTCTCAATTAACATTGATGGAGAAACCAAGATATTCCATGACAAAACCAAATTTACACAATATCTTTCTACAAATCCAGCACTACAAAGGATAATAAATGGTAAAGCCCAACATAAGGAGGCAAGCTATACCCTAGAAGAAGCAAGAAACTAATCGTCTTGGCAACAAAACAAAGAGAATGAAAGCACACAAACATAACCTCACATCCAAATATGAATATAAAGGGAAACAATAATCACTATTCCTTAATATCTCTCAATATCAATGGCCTCAACTCCCCAATAAAAAGACATAGATTAACAAACTGGATATGCAACGAGGACCCTGCATTCTGCTGCCTACAGGAAACACACCTCAGAGACAAAGACAGACACTACCTCAGAGTGAAAGGCTGGAAAACAACTTTCCAAGCAAATGGTCAGAAGAAGCAAGCTGGAGTAGCCATTCTAATATCAAATAAAATCAATTTCCAACTAAAAGTCATCAAAAAAGATAAGGAAGGACACTTCATATTCATCAAAGGAAAAATCCACCAAGATGAACTCTCAATCCTAAATATCTATGCCCCAAATACAAGGGCACCTACATACGTAAAAGAAACCTTACTAAAGCTCAAAACACACATTGCACCTCACACAATGATAGTGGGAGATTTCAACACCCCACTCTCATCAATGGACAGATCATGGAAACAGAAATTAAACAGTGATGTCGACAGACTAAGAGAAGTCATGAGCCAAATGGACTTAACGGATATTTATAGAACATTCTATCCTAAAGCAAAAGGATATACCTTCTTCTCAGCTCCTCATGGTACTTTCTCCAAAATTGACCATATAATTGGTCAAAAAACGGGCCTCAATAGGTACAGAAAGATAGAAATAATCCCATGCGTACTATCGGACCACCACGGCCTAAAACTGGTCTCAATAACAATAAGGGAAGAATGCCCACATATACGTGGAAATTGAACAATGCTCTACTCAATGATAACCTGGTCAAGGAAGAAATAAAGAAAGAAATTAAAAACTTTTTAGAATTTAATGAAAATGAAGATACAACATACTCAAACTTATGGGACACAATGAAGGCTGTGCTAAGAGGAAAACTCATAGCGCTGAGTGCCTGCAGAAAGAAACAGGAAAGAGCATATGTCAGCAGCTTGACAGCACACCTAAAAGCTCTAGAACAAAAAGAAGCAAATACACCCAGGAGGAGTAGAAGGCAGGAAATAATCAAACTCAGAGCTGAAATCAACCAAGTAGAAACAAAAAGGACCATAGAAAGAATCAACAGAACCAAAAGTTGGTTCTTTGAGAAAATCAACAAGATAGATAAACCCTTAGCCAGACTAACGAGAGGACACAGAGAGTGCGTCCAAATTAACAAAATCAGAAATGAAAAGGGAGACATAACTACAGATTCAGAGGAAATTCAAAAAATCATCAGATCTTAGTATAAAAACCTATATTCAACAAAATTTGAAAATCTTCAGGAAATGGACAATTTCCTAGACAGATACCAGGTATCGAAGTTAAATCAGGAACAGATAAACCAGTTAAACAACCCCATAACTCCTACGGAAATAGAAGCAGTCATTAAAGGTCTCCCAACCAAAAAGAGCCCAGGTCCAGACGGGTTTAGTGCAGAATTCTATCAAACTTTCATAGAAGACCTCATACCAATATTATCCAAACTATTCCACAAAATTGAAACAGATGGAGCCCTACCGAATTCCTTCTACGAAGCCACAATTACTCTTATACCTAAACCACACAAAGACACAACAAAGAAAGAGAACTTCAGACCAATTTCCCTTATGAATATCGACGCAAAAATACTCAATAAAATTCTGGCAAACCGAATTCAAGAGCACATCAAAACAATCATCCACCATGATCAAGTAGGCTTCATCCCAGGCATGCAGGGATGGTTTAATATACGGAAAACCATCAACGTGATCCATTATATAAACAAACTGAAAGAACAGAACCACATGATCATTTCATTAGATGCTGAGAAAGCATTTGACAAAATTCAACACCCCTTCATGATAAAAGTCCTGGAAAGAATAGGAATTCAAGGCCCATACCTAAACATAGTAAAAGCCATATACAGCAAACCAGTTGCTAACATTAAACTAAATGGAGAGAAACTTGAAGCAATCCCACTAAAATCAGGGACTAGACAAGGCTGCCCACTCTCTCCCTACTTATTCAATATAGTTCTTGAAGTTCTAGCCAGAGCAATCAGACAACAAAAGGAGATCAAGGGGATACAGATCGGAAAAGAAGAGGTCAAAATATCACTATTTGCAGATGACATGATAGTATATTTAAGTGATCCCAAAAGTTCCACCAGAGAACTACTAAAGCTGATAAACAACTTCAGCAAAGTGGCTGGGTATAAAATTAACTCAAATAAATCAGTTGCCTTCCTCTATACAAAAGAGAAACAAGCCAAGAAAGAAATTAGGGAAACGACACCCTTCATAATAGACCCAAATAATATAAAGTACCTCGGTGTGACTTTAACCAAGCAAGTAAAAGATCTGTACAATAAGAACTTCAAGACACTGAGGAAAGAAATTGAAGAAGACCTCAGAAGATGGAAAGATCTCCCATGCTCATGGATTGGCAGGATTAATATAGTAAAAATGGCCATTTTACCAAAAGCAATCTACAGATTCAATGCAATCCCCATCAAAATACCAATCCAATTCTTCAAAGAGTTAGACAGAACAATTTGCAAATTCATCTGGAATAACAAAAAAACCAGGATAGCTAAAGCTATCCTCAACAATAAAAGGACTTCAGGGGGAATCACTATCCCTGAACTCAAGCAGTATTACAGAGCAATAGTGATAAAAACTGCATGGTATTGGTACAGAGACAGACAGATAGACCAATGGAATAGAATTGAAGACCCAGAAATGAACCCACACACCTATGGTCACTTGATTTTTGACAAAGGAGCCAAAACCATCCAATGGAAAAAAGATAGCATTTTCAGCAAATGGTGCTGGTTCAACTGGAGGTCAACATGTAGAAGAATGCAGATCGATCCATGCTTATCACCCTGTACAAAGCTTAAGTCCAAGTGGATCAAGGACCTCCACATCAAAGCAGACACACTCAAACTAATAGAAGGAAAACTAGGGAAGCATCTGGAACACATGGGCACTGGAAAAAAATTTCCTGAACAAAACACCAATGGCTTACACTCTAAGATCAAGAATCGACAAATGGGATCTCATAAAACTGCAAAGCTTCTGTAAGGCAAAGGACACTGTGGTTAGGACAAAACGGCAACCAACAGATTGGGAAAAGATCTTTACCAATCCTACAACAGATAGAGGCCTTATATCCAAAATATACAAAGAACTCAAGAAGTTAGACCGCAGGGAAACAAATAACCCTATTAAAAAATGGGGTTCAGAGCTAAACAAAGAATTCACAGCTGAGGAATGCCGAATGGCTGAGAAACACCTAAAGAAATGTTCAACATCTTTAGTCATAAGGGAAATGCAAATCAAAACAACCCTGAGATTTCACCTCACACCAGTGAGAATGGCTAAGATCAAAAACTCAGGTGACAGCAGATGCTGGCGAGGATGTGGAGAAAGAGGAACACTCCTCCATTGTTGGTGGGATTGCAGACTGGTAAAACCATTCTGGAAATCAGTCTGGAGGTTCCTCAGAAAATTGGACATTGAACTGCCTGAGGATCCAGCCATACCTCTCTTGGGCATATACCCAAAAGATGCCTCAACATATAAAAGAGACACGTGCTCCACTATGTTCATCGCAGCCTTATTTATAATAGCCAGAAACTGGAAAGAACCCAGATGCCCTTCAACAGAGGAATGGATACAGAAAATGTGGTACATCTACACAATGGAATATTACTCAGCTATCAAAAACAACGAGTTTATGAAATTCGTAGGCAAATGGTTGGAACTGGAAAATATCATCCTGAGTGAGCTAACCCAATCACAGAAAGACATACATGGTATGCACTCATTGATAAGTGGCTATTAGCCCAAATGCTTGAATTAGCCTAGATGCCTAGAACAAATGAAACTCAAGACGGATGATCAAAATGTGAATGCTTCACTCCTTCTTTAAATGAGGAAAAAGAATACCCTTGGCAGGGAAGGGAGAGGCAAAGATTAAAACAGAGACTGAAGGAACACCCATTCAGAGCCTGCCCTACATGTGGCCCATACATATACAGCCACCCAATTAGACAAGATGGATGAAGCAAAGAAGTGCAGACCGACAGGAGCCGGATGTAGATCGCTCCTGAGAGACACAGCCAGAATACAGCAAATACAGAGGCGAATGCCAGCAGCAAACCACTGAACTGAGAATAGGTCCCCTATTGAAGGAATCAGAGAAAGAACTGGAAGAGCTTGAAGGGGCTCGAGACCCCAAAAGTACAACAATGTCAAGCAACCAGAGCTTCCAGGGACTAAGCCACTACCTAAAGACTATACATGGACTGACCCTGGACTCTGACCTCATAGGTAGCAATGAATATCCTAGTAAGAGCACCAGTGGAAGGGGAAGCCCTTGGTCCTGCTAAGACTGAACCCCCAGTGAACTAGACTGGTGGGGGGAGGGCGGCAATGGGGGGAGGGTTGGGAGGGGAACACCCATAAGGAAGGGGAGGGGGGAGGGGGATGTTTGCCCGGAAACCGGGAAAGGGAATAACACTCGAAATGTATATAAGAAATACTCAAGTTAATAAAAAAAATAATAATAACAACAACAACAACAAAAAAAAAGGATCTCAGCTCCCATACATGTTTCCAGAAAAATCTGAAAAGCTACCTGGGCTGATTCAAGTGCCACTGCCAGGAAGTGTGGGGTAACAGGACACCCTGAGCACACTGAGCCTTCGAGGACTGTGCAGTCCCTTCATAACACTATTTTCAAATATCATGTCTTATGACAGTGCGGAGAGAATTTTCTAGAAGCAATATTTATGTATATAGCAAGTGCATGCTTGGATTTGTGTAGTACTGGGTAGTCTTGGAGTTCTGTTTCTCCAATTTAACTACCTTAAAAATTCATTTATAAATCCAGGAACCTCTAGAAGTTCTTCATGTACATTATTGTCATAGACTCCTTCTCTAGACTTTTCCCTGGGGTCACACTCATTGCAAACACTACATTTGCAGCCCACTAAAAGGACAAATAGCGGTATTTCTATCAAACCACAGGAAACAACAAACTTTGAACCTCACCACAAATGCACTAGTGTCTCATCCTAGGGTCACTCCCCTACCCCCCAAGAGCTGCTACTGTGAGCAAGTTCCTTGAGAAGACCAAGGAAAGAGAGAGGAAGCCTGAGCTGAGTTCTGCCACTCTCAGGGAATCAAGCAATTACATGGTAAATCCCTAGTATTTCCTGCCCATGCCTTCCTGGGACACATAAAGTAGCTTTAGCCACATGACAAAGTTCATGGGGGAACAAGTGCAAACAGACTTTCTAAAGAAGCTTTGTCTATGCACAGCTCATCAATATGCTACCACAGGCTGTGTGGTTCACTTTACCATCTTTATAATTAATATCGTCATCTATTTTAACTTTGAGGAAATCTATTTTGTCCTCTTACTCTTGTATGGCCCCTTATTTTTGTTGCCTGCTGGAAAAATAGTTTTCTAACTCAATAGCACACTCTTCTATGCTTCCTCTTAGAGATGTAATATTTTATCCATTAAATCTAATGTCCAGGGGCTGGAGGGATGGCTTAGTGGTTAAGAGCACTGACTGCTCTTCCAGAGGTCCTGAGTTTAATTCCCAGCAACCACATGGTGGCTCACAACCATCTGTAGTGGGATCCGATGCCCTTTCCTGGTGTATCTAAAGAGAGCAGCAGAGTCCTCACATACATAAAAATAATCCTTCAAATAATAAAGTAAATTAAAGTCTAGTTATGGCATGAGAATTTCCTTTTGGAGATGAGGTTATCAGTTGGAATACATTTTCCCCAAACTCTCATCCATTTTTCTCATCAACTGTATATTTGCCATATAACATAGCAATCTAATTCTTCAGATTCTTCTGGATCAAAAACGTGGCCATACAAAAGCCTGCATAGCAGTGTTCAGAGACGCCTTATCTATTAAACCATCAACTGGGGAGCAGATGCACAGGTCGGGGAATACTCCCTATGAAATACTACTTGGTAATAATAAGGCCTAGAAATAGTGTAACACAAAGGAGTCTCAAAAACAGGAAAAGGAAAAAACACCCATAGCAGACTCCACCATGTGATTCTCTTCATATGTGAAGCCCAGAAAGGCAAAATTAGGGTGATAAGAAGTGGGTGAGTAGTTGCCTGAGGATGATGGTCAGAAAGTAAAGGCTGCTGGCAAGTGACTCCAAGAGCTTTTGTCAGTGAGGAAAAAGCTCTGAACAGCTTCTGCTGTTTTGCTTTATAAGACAGAACCTCACGGAGCCCAACTGGGTCTCAAGTTGGGTAGCAGAGACAGGCCTTGAACACCTGATCTTCACGCCTCCCTTGACATTACAGCTCCATGTTACCTTGTCAAGCCTTAATGCCCAGATTATTGGAGCATTCACACTGTGGTATGTAGCCCCAAAGATTTCCTGTTAAAACGGGCACATGTGGTGTATGTGTGTGTGTGTGTGTGTGTGTGTGTGTGTGTGTGTGTGTGTGTTTATAAATGAGTAAGCCTGGGAGAAAGGTGTATGAACAACAGTGAATAGAAAGGAAATGAATTTGAATTTAAATCACAATTTCCCTTTTCTTCACTAGGCACTAACTCTCTTTATCTGGAGGGGTTTTCTCCGATATTAAATTGGTGCCTGCAGGGAAGTCACCCTCTCCTTTTAACTTTAAGTCTTCCTGTTTAAAACGAATTTCTTGTAGATGGCCTTGTTTCTTGGCCCACTCTGTCTCTACCATTTCATTTGGTATATTTAGCATATTGCCCTTCAAAGTGAGGGATGGCATAATTGAATTACTAATTAATTAATAATCTTATTTTATAGCCTTGTCTTTTTTTTTTTAACTGTCTTCCATACTTCCTGCCTTCTAGCGTTAATGGTTTTTGTAGTTTTGTTTTTTCCCTTGGCAAACTAATTACATTTTTGTTTCAGCATCTGGGCTATGGACTCCAAGGCCTTACGCATGTTAAACAAGCACTCTGCCACTCAAATACATCTTGTTCCTTATACTTCCCAAAGCTTCTTTAGGAATTACCCTAGAGATGGCAATACCCAGTTCCAGTTGAAGGCAGGTCTACTTAGTGACGGTGCCCTACCACAAGGACCTCATGACGAGGTCTTCCCAGTTCGCCCCTTCCAGACTGTAATGTTTGTCCACGTGCTATGACCGTCAGATACACAAGTCATTTTAGTAGCTTAATTAAGAATAAGAAAAGTCAAGTATGTCATCCCGTGTTCTTCGAATCCCTTTAGAGTGACACATAATAATCAAGCATATGTTGAGGGGTAAAATGTGGTGTTTTGATATACTTCTGCATGCGTACTAAGCCAGGGTAGCACAGACACACCTCATTTTTTTCTTCAATAATTTTAATCCTCTTCACATCCCAATCACACCCTCCTTCCTCCATGCCTCATTTTTTCAAGAACATTTAGTCTATTTTGCCCATCAACTCTTTACTGTTAACTACTGATAGATACCCTGATTGTATAACAAAATTGATCCTTAGCCCTATCTCTCCTTTCCCCTTCTTCTTTAACCTCTGTTTAGCCTTCTTTAACCTCTACTTAAATCCCAACCATGTAAGATGATCTTTATCCACTCACCTTGAACATAGTTAGATTTAAGTATTGATGTTCATAAGCAGTGCAGATGTCTCTTCTGCATACTAATATCATTGCCTTTAGCTACATAAATACATTGGATAATTATTTGAACTTTTGGAAGGGCCATGTACCATATTTGTTTTCCTGTACTAACTTGGGTCCTGGGCAATACTGGGTAAGTGACCCTTTGCTTGTAACTGGTGAGAGGCAGTAGCTCACAGTGTGTTTCTCTGATCACATAAGTGATGTCGGATACTTCTTGGGCCTCTTGGCTGTTTCCAGATCTTCTTCCGAGAGATTATCTGTCCAGATCTCTAGCCTGTTTTCAAATAAGGTGGAGGTTGGGCGTGTCTGAGTCTGTCATATATTTTGGGTATCAGTTCTTCGCAGATACAAGTTTTACACACACAGCTCTGTCCTCTAGGCTCCCTCTGTGATATTTATTTTGCTCTGCAGACACCTCGCACTTTGCAATTGTCAACTTGTCTCCTTTGCTTAACGTATCTGTTTTACAAGGATCAAATTTTTTTTTTCTGGTTCAACGTCACTTCTCTCCATCGTACTTCGGTAAGCAGTTCATAGTTCCAGCTGACCTCCGCTGTGTGTGAGAGAGGGGGCTGTTCCATTTCTTTGCATGTAGACACCACCATTTATTCCATTTTTAAATCATAAACTTTAAGTTGGCTTACAAAGTAATTGGTTTCCCTACAGGGTTTCCATCCACACCTCCTTTGGTTTGATTCTCCCGTCCCCTCGCCTGTCCCTGCTGCCTCCTCGTCCCTGCCACATTCTCCAGCTCCCAGTACTCCCTCTTCTGCTTGGTTCTCTTGTTGAATCTGCTCTCCCTCAGAGTCTCTCCTTTCTTTAGTTTTCTGACTTTCCCCCTCTCTTCCCCTACCTGACTACACATCTTGAACAGAGGCTGAGGTCTGTGGATGAGAGAGAACACTACAGCCTGGGCTGACTCACTTAATGTTTTCCAGACTCATGCATTTCCCTGTAAAGTTTTTTTTTCCTGTATAGATGAATAAAATCCCATTGTATATATGACCCACATTTTGATCATACATTCTTCAGTTGATGGATATCTAGGCTGACTTCATTTCTTGCCACTGTGAAAAGACCAGTTGAAAACATAAATGTCTATGTCATAAGAAGTAGCATTCTTTGGGCAGTGCCAACAGTTTTCATTAAAGAGATTTTACCCCACTGCATGCTTTTGGAATCTTTGTTGTGTATCTACTCACAGAAATATGAAATTTTTGTCTTTTTTTAAAAGACTTTCAGTTTGATAGGTCATGTTATGGCAGTACCATACTGTTTTGCTTATTATAGCTCTTTAGTAGATTTTGAAGCCAGGAAGTTCTGCCTCCAGTTTCTTGTTTGTTTGTTTTGGCTATTCTTTTGTGGCCTCATATGAATCTTAAAATTTATTTTTCCATGTTCTATAAAAATGTCATTGGTATTTGGTGGTGACCGGGTCCAGAATATCTTTGGGAATCTTTATTTATACAGATCAGTCTTTTATTTTCTTTCTCCCTGAAGGATCTTTAACATTTCTTGCAAGATAGGCCCACTCATGATTTAAAAAAAAAAAAAAAGAACCCTCAATTTTTATGTGAAACTACAGAAAATCAAAGATAAAGAAGAAAAAAAAACCTCCAAGACACTAGAAATATAGTTAAGAGTCAGTATACTTTATTTTCTCCATTTCTCTCGTTTTGACACAGAATCTCACTATGTAGCCCAGGCTGGCCTTGAGCGCCAACTCCTTCTGTTTAGGCTTCCAAACCTGTCTTTGTTTTTGAGTAACAGTTTTTTCTGGGTTTAGAATAGCATGTTGCTAGGGGCTTTGTGTATATAAAATAGTCTCATAACATAGCCTCCGCTGGTGGTAGCAATCCTTCTGCCTTTACCTCCCTAACGCTGAACCTCAAACACTATGTGACTATGTATTCAAACAAGCAAAAACCCATACCTTATCTTGATGCACCACTAGCAAATTTCAAAGAAACAGATTGGTTCTTTCCTCTGAGGTATCTAGATATGTAGCAAGATTGAGTGTTCATATGAAATTCTTGTTGCAGGGGAAAAAGGGTTATATCTGCAAACTGGAGTCTGTCAGTACCTTTCTGCTAAGCAAACCAAAGATATTTCCCCTAAGTATTGACCATATTAGCCCGAATGAGGCTGAACTCAAGCACAAATGAAGACTGCTGCCTGTCACGGAGATGGCAGGAGAGCTGGGTGAGAGAGGGAAACCACTGGCTTTTCATTCATTCTTACTTTCTTTTCATGTGATTGAGTGGGCTGGGCATGCACACGGGAAGCAGCCGTAGAAACCATTTCTAGGGAGCCACACACTGCTCTCCAGAAATGAATTGCAGACATGTGCCTGCCCTCTGATAGGTTTAGATTTTCGGTTTTCACATGTTAGGGAAGGCATGTTAGGTTCCAGGGCTTACTAGGACTCTCTGCTTGACTGGATCTTGGAGGACCCTGAGTCTCCTGCGCCCAAGTGATGCTGATTTTGTGGGTCTAGGGAACAACATCTCGGGAAACGTTGATTTGAAACTGTCAGTGAGGGCTGAGATTTTATGACAGCAGTTCTCAACCTACGGGTCCTGACCCTTCTGAGGGTCACGTGTTAGATATCCCGCATATCAGATATTTCCATTGAAATTCATAACAGTGGCAAAGTTACAGCTGTGAAATAATTTTATGGTTGGGGTCACCACAACGTGAGCGGGTCTATTAAAGGGTCACAGCATTAGGAAGGTTGAGAACCACTGCTCTACAAACCACTTCGTAATCCTGTGAATCTTCCTGGTATTCTTTAATGACATTTCCAAGTCATTTTTTTCCCTAAATAAAACCTTTAATAACAAAGCTGTATGTGAAGTACAATATTGGACTTATAGACATCTCACTCTACGCTTTGCAGAGGACGCCGAAACTCAAGAATGTCTGCGGCAAAGCCAGGCACAACCCATACATTTGATATGTGTGTGTGTGTGTGTATACATATATATATATACATATATACACACACATATATATTATATATTATATATATTTAATAACAAGAAAGAAGTATCTTTAAAACAGAGATCTTAGTAACCTTCCTGGCATGCCTGCTACAATTTACACACTGCCTAGTGACTTTCCGGATACAACAGTGGTCCCCTAGAAGGAGCTGGCAAATGTCATCTGCTTTCATAAGCATAATCTATAATATTCACACAGCAATATACTATGTGACAGTGTTTCCCCCAAAGCATTGTGCTGTTGAAGGATACGTGGCCATATCTGGCACACTGTGATGTATACCAGACTATCTCATCCTAAAAGGCAGATCTATGGAAAGAACCTCATTTGGGACCACGAAGCTCATGCTCTGAGCTCAGGTCTTACTTACCTCAGGTTGAGATAGCCAAGGTGTATGCCAAGCCAGGAGCACTGAAAGCCACTCTCTAGGGGACTTGCTTAAAGGGCAAGCTGTGGCAAGGCCCCCAGGATCTGTTGCTGGAAGGGTACTGTTACTGTTTCCATGGGGGAAGTGCTTAGCGATGTCTTCTACGCAATGTGCACTTGGAGAACTTGACAGAAGATATATGGTAATCCTCCTTTCCCACAGGGACCCTTCCGAAGACCCCCTGGAACCATCAACAGTACTGTTCTTGCTATAAAAGATCCACTTTATAAATGCATATAAAGTCCAATGTATAAAGCAGGCAGAGAAAGGCTTAACTATCAGGAAATGGTACAGTTTGGACATTATTTTGATGTAGTTTGGATCTTGAATATCCCCCCACAGGCTCATGTCTTAAAGGCTTACATTTGTCCAAGAGGTCCTTCTGGGCAGAAGCCATGGCTTGAGCAGGTGGCACCTAGCATGAGGTCTTGTGGTCACTGGTGGCATAATTCTAAAGGGAACTATGGGGTCCTGATTCCTCTTTCTTGGTCTCAGGCATTTCATTGTCCTGTAGAGCCTTAGCCAGAACAAGAGGGTGAACTGATTGTGGACTGGAAGCTCCAAAAGTGTGAACTGACGAAGCCTTTCCTCTTTGTGAGTTCATTGTCTCAAGCATTTGTTACACACACATACACACACACACACACACAAATACCGTATTATACTGACCCTTTTAGTGATCTCGAGATGACACAGTACCTACAAAAGAGGCTAAAGTGGTGAACAATGTGGACTTATGGTAACCTTGGTCTTGCTAATTGAAGAAGCACAGCAGTAGTGTGAGTTGATGACTAGCAGGTGGGAAGCACACACAGCAGGGAGACAATGGACAACGGGATGCTTCCTGTTCCAGGCAGGACCAATGTGCCCGTTTGGGGAGAACAATACAGCAGGAGTAGGAGCAGTGCACAACCAGACAGAGGAGGCTTGACCCATAAAAGCAGGGGTTTGGGTAGCTTTTGCAAGGTCTCCAAAGCCAAGGAGAGCCCAGAAAACACAGAAAGGAAAGCAGAGGGGGAGGCGCTGTTTCCTTTGAACTGATACTAAGTGGTCCCAGAAAGGAAACTTAATATGGCTTCTTCTCTGAAGTGTCCATTCCTACTGCGGTAAGTAAATCCCATCAGCAAATCAAGAAAAGAAATACAATATTCCGGACTGCTCAGGGTAACCGGAAAGTCAGAGCAGAGTTGACAGGAAGATGAAGCTTCCTAGGACTGTGATCTGATACAGCACTGGACAGCTCACCTAGCACAATCTCACAGACTTTCAACTTCTCCTCGGGAAAATGCTAACCCTCCTTAGTGGCGTAGGAAACTTCCATTTGGCTTTGCTGGCAGATCCTTGGGAAAGGATGCCCCAGTCTCTGGGCTGGCTTTCTGAGGACTTTAAAAAGGCAGCAGGACATAAGATACAAAACCCAAATGCAAAGCTAGGGCAACTGGTAGATATGAGTGACTGGTCTACTATTAATCCCTTCTGCTGTGACAGTGGCACTGTGGCTGCCCGCTCTTGGATTTGTGATGTGGGTGCCGATATGACTTACACCCCTCGTGGCTTATTCAAACAGGATGCGCTGCACAAAATGTCGTTAGATCACGTGGGTAGTGACTGAGTCAGTCTCCACACTGCCTACCTGTATAGATCCTTCTGACTAACGAATGAATTTTAAGCCAGGAGACCAAGCTTGACTGGAAGCAACCCCTTCTTTTAGTCAGAAAAGCAAATGGTCTCTTGCCTTTAATATTACACCTAGCTCATTTCTGGAGATGCTCCCCGCCCCCCCGGTGTGATCTGTATAACATGATTGTTCTCCTCTATCTGCAGAGAGCTCCCACATCACGTCCAAAGGTTTAGTGCCCTAGACCTCATAAAAGAAGAGGCGACAGAGTCAACGTAAACCATCGGTTTATTAAGGAAAGTACCAACACCACATCCTTGGAAATTACTGGAATTTTATTTGCCTCAGGCTCTTATGACTTGCAACCAAAGACATTGTGCAAAGAAAGCAAAGATTAAGTACACTTTAGGGAGAAGGAGACCATACACATCGGTAACACAGGAGATCGGGTGGACAAAAGAAGCCATCCGGGACACTCTAGACACTGTAATATTCAATAGCGTTGTCAATAAAACGAGAACCAAAAAAAAAAAAAAGTTTCAGCAATGTTTACAGTAGACATAAATCTTATACAAGTCAAAAAGCTTTTTTTTGTTGTTGTTGTTGTTCTTCAGATCATAGAGCATAAAATGGAAAAATGTATATGTAGGTGATATCTAACTACTGTACAATTGTCACTAGTAAAGTCGCTTATATGTACCACAGTGTAAAAAAAAAAACAAAAAACAAACAAACAAACAAAAAACCCCAAAAACCCAACAATACTGAAACAAATGAAAATCTTGAAAATCGCCTGATGAAAAATAAAATAACCAGTGGCTTTGAACGGTTCCCCCTGGCCATCGGCGCTGCAGAAGATGAAAATCTTCCCATCAGAACAGATGGCAGAACCGAGCCCACCAAACTGCGACCAGACTCGACCCACCTGTAGAAATATACTATCCACCCACATCTTTCCCATCAAAAGCTTTTTGTTTTTAATCTTTGAATCTTTGAGGCCCATTTGGTCACAATATGTTACAAATATCCGTGTGTGTGTGTGTGTGTGTGTGTGTGTGTGTGTGTGTGTGTGTGTGTGTACACGCGCGCGTCTCTTTTTTTTTTTTTTTACACCATGATATCATATGTTTGTCTGGCACTACCCTAAAGCTAGTTCTAGATGACAGTGAGGACGGAGAAATAACCCAGTGTGCCCAAATGGCAAGTGAACTCACTGGGGAGGAAGGAGAGGGGGAAGAAAGCATTCGGTTTGGCTGCCTGCCGCAGCCGCTGCCGCAGGAAGCTCATGTCCAGGCTGTTCACTCGTCGTCAGTCCCACTTGCTTCTGACTGTTCCTAAAAGAAAGAGGCAGACAGACTGAATGCACCACACCCCATGTCTTTCTGTGGAAAGACAGACACTGCAGAGGCATGGGTACCCTCTATGTCCCAGTGTGGAGTGCTGCGCTGGCAAGCCCAAGGCGGTGCCTGTCGGCTGCACTTGCTGTGTGCCCCTGAGATTTCTGAAGTCTGCTGCTAACCATCTCTACCTTTATCTGAGCTTAAAAACCTGTCCCACTGCAGGAAAAAGGCCATGCATTGAATATCTGCTCATTGGCAAGTCATCTCAAGAAAACAAGGTGTTTTAAATGTAACCGAAATATAGTAAGCCCGGTTCTAGAACTTTCCAAACACGCTGGAATAGCAAAGTGTTAAGGGGAACTCAAATTCACTTATGTACTAAAATGGAAAATTGTCTTTCCAGAATGAAAGCTATGTGGGGGTTGTTGTGCTGGGGAAACTGAGCTGCTGTGGGAAGTCAGTTAAGGATGGGACTGGCCAAGTGTCTGTCTGTCTGTCCTCCCAACAGTACTGGGCTGGGGAAGCTCCCAGGGTCTGAACTCAGCCCCTGCTCTTCACTCCCTCGGGACCTGCAGAGTACCCTGGACCCGAGTGATATCCATGTGACGATGCTAATATAAACGTTAAGCGTTCCTCAGATCTGAAGGTGCTGGCTTGATAAAATACTCCTTAAAATTTCCCTGATAAGAATAAAGCCTCTAGGTATTTAATCTCAGGCACCACAGCTAAAAACTCTGCCATCTCAATACTTTCCTTTTCCCCTCTAACCATTATTTTATCTGAACTGCTATGTACTCACAGCAAGCTGGGTACGAGAGATATAAAATATTAACCAGCCATGAAGAAAACTGTATTTGCACGTACATGCCCTAGAAGATTGAAAAGGGGAATTGAAACGGAGGGCTTTTCATTTCCACAGCCACACGCACGGTTTTAGATTCTTTGTTCTAAGTTTCTCTCTGTTCCTGTCTTCGACATGACCGCCTCACCAGGCTTCCTCCTCCATGGCCTAAGCAAGGATTGTGTACCCCATGAGGGGCTGTGGGCTGGAGCGTGCAGCCGCCCCTGTCCAGGCCTGTACACTCACGTTCTCATCCTGCTCCTCATCGCTGTCAAAATCGCTCACAACAGGTTTGGCTTTGCCTCGGTTTGGCCTTTTCTTGCCCTTCCCTGTATCCCGGCCTTTCTCTTCCTTTTTATTCAGTTTGATTTTCACCTTCACAGATTTTGCTAAAACGGAAACAAAAGAGTCCCCAGGGAGGACTCAAAGTCAGTCAAATTATTATTATCCCACATACAGATAACAAGTCTAACCTCCCCCAGTGCTGGAGAGCCTCGATGGCAGGCCAGTTCACTGTGCTGGTCTAGTTAGCTCCCCTCCAAGTGCAAGCAGGTCTCTGGGAGGGGAGTGACAGTCACAGGACCCCAGAGTGGGGGTGGATCCTTTTCCTGGTTCCTGGTGGCTGAGCAGGGGGATTATCAGATAAAAAATTTATATTAACTATTACCAATTCTTATAAAGGGCAAAAAGGAAGGATGACTTCACTGTGTACACTATTTGATTTAAAAATTCAAGTAGTGGGATGTGGGAGGGACGGGTGCGGGGAGGGCAGCATTTGGGATGTAATTAAACTAATAAAGTGAAAAAATAAAAATTCAAGTCGTTTAAGTAGCATTTTTAATATATAGAGACAAACTGGCAAGCAGAGAGACGACACGTGTCTTATATGCCATCTCATGCCTCTCTGCTGATTATTTCCAGGAAAAAAAAGCACAGTTTATACCTATACATGTTCTATATTCTATCCTACCAAGAATTCAAATATGTATAGACACGCAAACATGCAGAGACACCTGCAGCTTTATTTAGTTGCTACATACATGTGCAGGCATGCCCACTGTCCATGGCTTTCTTTTTACTTACACATGGGAGACAGTCGCATGTATCAGTTCACAGGTGTAGTGTAGCTTTTTTTCAACCCCTGAAGAGTTCCCATGCACAATCTACTCTATAATTGATTTAACCAGTGATGGGCGCTACAACAGAGAAAGCCACTGTAAAGCCATGCTAGCAGACTTTGGTGGGGGACCAAAGCAACCACATGGGACAGTCTAACGATATCTGTCAAGTGCATTGTCAGGAAGACTGTAGCCAGTTCTGCTCTCACTCAGAAGAGGGCAAAGTGCTGTGCCTCCTAAGGAACTTCTGGAAGAGGCAGCCCACTGTTTTGACTCCAAGTATCTAAGGATAAGTCATGAGAAGGTGGGTCTACAACATAAGCTGATTTCCCCACTATTTGTAGATCTCAAGACTGGCTGTATCTATTTCAATGGAGGTGGGGGGATTTGATCACTCCAGAGAGAATACATGAGCTGAGACTTTCAACCTCTTGGGGAAATGTAAGGAAATGGCCTCACTGAAACAGCAAAATTAAGACATTTTGATGCATCTGTTGATGTTTTTGGATCTGTTAAATGTGGAATTATATACTCCAAAATATCAGAAAACTGGAACACACTTCTCCAAATCCTATAGATTATGAGACTATACCTTATTCCACCTTCCAAGTCACCTACACTAAGCAAATAATTAACAATAAAAAAAAAAAAAACGATGTTTGTGAAATCACGTCTCTGTGCAGAGCAAAATTAGTGGGCGTAGTAAGATCAGTTTGACAATTATTTTTGAAAATCAATGCCTGTCTACGTGAGGCCTGGGCCCAGCAGCGCCTTGTGGGAACTTGTTGACTATGTAGGGGGTGGGGCCTCACGGATCCAGAAACACTGGGATGGAGCCCAGCAGTCTACAGTCTTCAAGCGCTGCAGATGTCATTACAGTGCTATGGAGTGACCGGTGGTGTGCATGCAAGTGTCATCCTGACATCCAAAGGCAGCGCCGTCCTGGGCTCCACGACTGGTACATTTCATTTTAACAGCTGAGAGAACTGGGCGAAAGCAGGGCAGGTGTATGGCCTTTAGTGTGTGTGGAAACAGGCCTGCAAGTGGGAAGGGCAAGGAGCAGGAGACTCACCCTCTGCCTCTGACTCCTCTTCATCCTCTTCCTCCTCCTCCTCATTGCTTTCCTCCTCACTCTCTTCTTCTTTGGCAATTTTCTGCCGAGCACTCTTAAACACTGACTGGAGGACAATGGAGTCTTCGTAGATCTAGATGGCCAAAGTGTCAGCTGTTAAAACCCAGAGGCTGAGTCTGACAGACCCACACCTGCTGTGTGCACTAGTCAACACACACACACACACACACACACACACACACACACACACGCTTTAGTTTAAGAGATGCCACTATTGGTTTTCTTTCCCCATGTGTATAGTATGTGTTCATATGTGTGTGGCCATGTATATAGATGGCAGGAGTGTTCCTCGATCACTCTTTATATTAGCTGTCCAGGCAGGATCTCTTATAGAATTATCATCAGCTGGACCCCTAAACCCATCCTAGATCCTGGGCATCTGAACTGGTCCTCAAACTTGTGTGGCAAGTGCTTTAAAGGCTGAGCCAACTCGCCAGGCTACCATTCACTTTTTATGAAAACCCAGAGGCAAAACAATGACTCCAGACACAGGCACAAAGATACTCAATGGAAAACCAAAGACACTGAAATGAAGTTCAAGAATGTGTTGAGGCTGGGTGTAGTGGCACAGCCTTTTAGTCCTAGAACTCAGGAGGGAGAGGCAGGCAGATCTCTGTGAGTTTGAGACCAGCCTGATTGATCTACAGAGTGAATCCAGGATAGCCATGGCTCTGTTACACAGTAAAACCCTGTCTTAAAAACTATATATATATATATATATATATATATATATATATATATATATATATGCACACACACACCTCACACACCTTTTTTTTTTTTTTTTTTGAGACATCGTTTCTGTGAGTAACAGCCCTTGCTATCATAGAACTCACTCCGTAGACCAAGCTGGCCCCAAACTCAAGAGAGCTACCTGCCTCTGCCTCCTGAGTGCTGGGATTAAAAGTGAGCGCCACCATATCCCAGCCAAAATTCAGTATTTTAAAACACACCTATTTAAGCTGTTCTCTTAAATACCATGGCAACACAGTGGCAAAGGAACTTTTCCATAGCTGTTCCCCGTCGCTGACCTTCAGTGCAGCCAACAGCCACTTAACACATGCACAGCTTGTGCACCTACCCTGCGCAGCCCCATGCTGCAGGGAGAGGAACAGGAAGTCTAACCACAGTCCTTTCACTCACGGAATTAAAATGGAACCGCTGTATCCATTACATATCTCACTTCTGGATATGTAATCAAAATAATTAGAAGCAGAGGGTTGAGGAAATAAATATCCTCCACACACCCATGTTCCTAAGATGCACCTCAGCCAAGAGCCAAGGAACCCAAAGGTCTATAGACAGATGAGTGACTGAGGAAAATATGGCCTAGGATTCAGCCTTTGGGAGGAAGGGCCTCCCCCATCGCCTGCTATAACACAGAAGAACCCTAGGAAGCCCGTGGCCAAGAGACAGACACTAAGTGGTCCCATTTTTGTAGGCAAACTCACAGAAAGTCCAAGGGTGGCTCTAGGAACTGGGGTCGGGGAAAGAATGTGACAGGCCTACGAGTCATCGTTTGCTGTAGACCTATTAAATACCCACAGGAGCTGCCTTAGCACTACTGAACTGCGCCCTTCAAAAAGAGGCAAGAGAGTAAAGCTTATGTTGTCTTTTGGCCACAATTCAAAAGCAGAGTACAAATGAATGGCCGTTGCTCTCTGGAATTGACTCCCTTTGCTGTAAAGGAGTCCCACACCAGGTAGGCGCTGGTGGCACACACCTTTAATCCCATTATTCGGGAGGCAGATCTCTGTGAATTCAAGGTTGGAGTGGTCTACAGAGCAAGTTCTAGGACATCCAGGACTATACACAGAGGGACACGGTCTCAAAAAATAAATAAATAAAAGAATGAGTTGGCCAACACATTCAGGGAAGTGGTAGGGTAGCCTATGGCAGACTATGAGGACACTGGGACAAAATGTGCCAGAGATATGAGTTAACAAGTTAAGGTGAGGACGAGCCAGCCAGGGGTAAGCCAAGAGTGAAAGGGAGAAAGGCAGGAGGCCCAGGTGGGGATATGGAGGCGTCACTGTCAATCCTGGCTGTGGAAGTGGACTCTGCCGGGCTACGTGCCACGTAGCGTCTCTGTGTAACCTGCCCTGCCCTGTTTCTTCTCTTTTGCTGGATCTGGCAGCTGCAGGCCAGAAAGACAGGTAGGAAAACAGAAATCAATTCCCACCGTAGGTAAGTGGTACTGAGCTGGTATTAAAGAGGAAGTGTCTGCCTCCTGACATTCATAAGTTCACGGTTATTTACAATGACTTCCTGACTATGGAGGAGGGAACCAAGAATTTTTAAAAACCCCCTTCCATCCCATTTTCAATCACTGAACTTTGACCTCCTGGTGGAAGGTAACTGCCATCACGGAGTCTCTGTCAATGCAGAGAAGCTACCTAGTCTCTAGTATCACCTTCAGAGGCTTGCTTGAGTTCCTCCTCTAATGGAGAGACAAGCCTCGGAGGAAGCACAGGCTTCCCAGCTGTGGCACCAATCTCTCCCTCTATTCCCACAGGCTGCAGAGAACACGACCTTTTTACTTCTCACTGTTCTGCTGGGGAGGAAGCAACTATACAAAAAAAAAAAAGTAGAGATGAAATACTTCACTTCCAAGAGCCTAAGCACGGTTAAGGTTAGACACTTCTCAGACAGCTTGACACATACCTGGGATCCTTCCAAGTTGAATGTCTGTGCATTGTGACAGAGAAGCATGACATCTTTCTCCAGGTCTCCCAGGCTTCGGTACTTATGATTACGGATTCTTTCCTGATGACAGAAGAGGGATATGTGACTGTCCTTCCTTGTCTAAGGAAGCCCACACTTCCCTTTGTCTTCATAACCTTCAGCCTTATCAGGTGGGTGGGACTGCACAGTCCAAGGGCGGGGCATCACTGACCAGGACCCCCCCTCCCACCAGTGACCTTTAGGACGGGGAGGAAGGTGCACAGAACAGGAAATGAATGGCATTGGAGGGACAGAAGGTTCTCTACAACATGCAGTGTGTGTGATCTGAGCTTGCAATGATCAAATAACATGCATGGAAGGGATCGGTGCCGTCCCGGGTCCCCGCCTTTCCTGGGCAAGCCTTGTGTAGGTCAGTGGTTAGCAACCAGGAGGCCGCTACCCCAGCCCCACTTAGAAATCACTCCAGAGCATCCATGCATCCTCCTTTGTGTACTTGAAGAATAACAGTGAACGGGTATCTACCTTTATCTTTTTGAAATCCACTGGCTTCCTAATTAATTCATAGTATTCTGGTAACTCTTTTCTGGAAGGTAACTGAATGAAGACTTCACTGAGCTGTCGCCCTGAACTGCAGGATGGGGAAGACAAACAGAAACAAAGCAGATGAGGCACTCCTCAGCGAGGGGGTCATTTCAGAGACTGTCGACAAAGCAAAGGAGGTCCCACGCACACAGGCATGGGGGCTATGGGAGTGGAGGAAAAGCCCACCACCGCTCTGGAGGCCAATGCCCCGTGTGCCGGCTTCAATCACATGAGAGCACAATTATGTCCCCTGCGTCTGTCTCTCTCTCTCTCTCTCTCTCTCTCTCTCTCTCTCTCTCTCTCTCTCTCTCACACACACACACACACACACACACACACGTGGCACATACCCTGTGGATTCCCCTGTCAGGAGCTAATCTCTTTTCATTGTGACAGAAATATTTAAAATAACTTATTGAAGCCCCAGGTCCCATTTGAAATGAAAAAACAGAGTTGGTTAAAAGAAATCACACAGACACCACTCCCATGTTGCTTTTGTCTTCAAAATTCACTGTGTATTTGGAAAATATGTTAAAATATACAGAGCAATGCTAACGTGATGCTGCTGTGTGCTCACACAATCCCTCCCGTGTTCCTACATGCCACAGAGCCCCTCCCATCATCCCTTGCCCGAGAAGCCCCTTCCCATCCATCCCCCAAATGCACTTAAATGTGTGTAGAGCAATTTGGGCAAAAGGGAACAATTGCTAATAATGTGCATGTTTCTCAGATCCGAGCTGTGCCCTCCCCCAATGCATGGTGGGTTTATTGAAAGCAGGTTTAGTAGAGAGATGTTTTAGCCTTTTGTCATTTGGGAGAGCCGACTGCAGAGCAACAAGCTTTCCACATCAACTTAATGCTGGAAGCAGGCACGGTTAAAGGTACAAAGGATAATTGAGGTTCACGATCCCAATACCTGAGCTGGCCTTGCTAAAGCAATAACAGCTTGTGATTTATGGTCTAGTCGCTTTCCACAGAATGGTTACTGCCCTTATGATGGCATCTCCAGTTCCTTTGTGCAGCCAGAAACATCAAAAGATAATCATAAGTCCCCCCCCCCCCCGGCATGTAAATTTTGGAAGGTGGCTGCACCAGCGTTAGGGAATGCTCAGAGGCAGCAGCAAGGCGTGAGTGACAATGTGCCGTTTTAATCCACAGTCCCAGTTGTATAATTAAAAAATAATCATAATGACAGTTATCATAAAAGAGGCATGCGCACTAACTCAAGTGGTTGCCTAGCAACCAGTGGGGGAAAAGCTGAAGTGCAAAGGGGCTCGCATAAATTAACCGACAATCCCCAGTCAAAGGATGGGCAAGCTTTCCCCCTATGGTGGGTCACTGTTTTGTTTTATTTTTAATGCTTAGATGAGCCTCATGAATACTAAAATCAGGAACAGACACAAGAGGTTTAAAAAGCAAGGCTACCAAATGCTAGGAAATTAGACTCTGGGATTACTGTGGCGAGAACCAAGGTGTTCTCTTACCCCTCCAACCCCTGCAGACTTGATATGTTTGTACGTCCATAATTTGCGTCACACAGTGTACGGCATGTTTCCTTGTTTACAATCAGTTCCAGCACAGGGCCACAACTGCTGATGTGCACCTCTACCACTTTGAAATTTATACACTTGTATTTTACCCTTTTTGAAAAAAAGAACATCTTAATGGCACCAAAATGAAGTCTCTGTGTGTTAATTTTTCTATTTCTGTAAGTGTTTTCTTTGAGTGTTTTCGTAAGCTGGCATCAGTCCTCATGCCAAGCCTTTCCTGTAGCCACGGCTTCAACACCTGACCCTCAGTGACATCTTCAGTGTCATTTCCTGTAGTCCCAACAGATGGTGTCATTTTTCTATTGACAGATTACAAGCACAACTTTGCTCTGGACACCTGTGGTGGACGGACTCTCAATTTCACCTATGCTCCTGGAGAAGTAAGAGTTAGACACTATGGACTAGACCTATGAATACACCAGAACTTCAAGAGAGTGCAGAGCCACGAGGGTCACCCATGCCTGCCTCCTCTCTCCAGGCAAACCTGCAGGCCCTAGGTCCCCTGAAGAGACAAGTCCGGAGTCACCTATGCTCACAAGCAAAGAGTTCAGTGTTCTGAGACTCAGGGTCAGTATATAAAATGCAAACAAATATATCTTATTCTATTTAAAAAAACTGGTCTAAACACTCCTTCCTGTTTTCTCTACCCCCTGCAGCCCTCTGCCCCCTTATAAAAAGAGAAGGATGCCTAAGGGTGACCTAGAAACCTCGAAGTTGTCTTCCAGCCCCTTCCACTTTTCCATCCATACCTTGGGCTAGCCACCAAGCGTTCTAGGGTGTGGCCTTACACCCTAGTTGTTCTACCGTTACTTTGTCAGCTCCACAGAATCTCTTTTCCTTTGAAGCATCCTCACATGTATGACTGAATATTTCTTATATCTGGGGCTGGAGGTAGCGAGCTAGGGTCCGTCTACTCTATAATCCCCAGATGGCCAAACCCATTACATCCTCTCTCCTCAGGATGTGGAAGGCTAGGATTACAGGTATGAACTAGTCCTGGTTGAAATCCACCCCACTTCAAACACTATACGATCCTCCCATAATCCAGACCCATTCCCTATAAAAATGGAGGGCAGTCTCCTTAATATTAACTGCATTTAACTTAATGTGTCTCACTCCTCAGAATTTTTTCTCTTCTTCCCACAAGGACTTGATGGAGTGAGGGAGAGCGAGCTTGGCTCACCGGTACAGCTAGCTGTGCAACGCTTGTGGGTCTCGCATCCTCACTGATCTTTACTTCCCTGAGAGAGGCACGGTTGAGCACTCCTCCTGGTGTCCCTCTGGGTCCCTCCTGTTGATTCAAATCTAGGCTAAGGCCTGGCTGTTTCTGCTAGGTCACCACTGTTGCTGACCTGACTCGACTGAACTGGACTGCTGGTGTATCTGTGAAGTGTTTGCGAGTGGACTGAGCTGCTGCTGCCTGCTAACCTGTGAACTGAACTGCCCATTTCCAGACAACACAGATGGGAGTTACTCCAAGGAACCTCTCTAAACAGGTCCACTTCCCCCATATCCTTTCTTTCCCACTACCTCTGGTGGGTGGTAGGCTACAAGGGAGGGTAAAGCAGTTAAGAACCATCGTTAAAAATATAGATTGAAAAAAGTTAAAGTTACATTTAAGGACCTATAGAATTCACCAGGGTAGCTGAACACTTGCTAAAGGACTGCAATAGTTAATTAACCTCACCTCCACCAAGAAAAAAGTATAAATTTAAAGAAACAGATTAAAAAATAAAAGGAAGTCATTTGAATGATAGATAATTATAGAATTGTTTGGAGAAGGTGGTCTGGCTCTGTTGGAGGCTTTATCCTATCCTACGTATTTTTTTCACTATGTTTTTTAATACATTGTAAGACCTAAGTATAAGTTATTGGAGTGCACTACTTCCTGTGGCAAAAGCAGCACCCCTCCCCGCATCCCTGAGTCCACAGCTTTTATACCTGTTTTTATATCATACATACTATGATGTGCGACTACGAAGATGCAGGGCTTACAGGAGCAGGTGGCAAGCCCTTTTCTGTCCACCAAGGTGAAGGGACACAGGGATATGAGGGCTGTGTTACGTGCATGAGGAGAAGCACTATGCTCCACCCAGCAATGGAAACTTGCAAACCCTGCCTATAAAGATGTCCACGCACACATCACTGAGATTTAGTTTGTTATCACTCATCTGGAAACCAGTTTCTCCCTGTAACCTCTACAGTCTACGAGGCGAGGTTCCCCCATCTATCATACCGACTCGAGATGGAGGCTGTGTACAGTGCATCAATACCAGCTTCATCTCGGTTAGGTACCACAGGAAGCACGCTGTGGACTAACGCTTAGAAATGCCATCCTTTAAAGTAGCCAAGGCTGACCTTGAACTTTGTATCCTCTGAAACACAAGGATCTGTGTACCTACATGATTCATGCACCTACATGGTTCCTGCAGTTCTGGGGGGGTCAAACCGTGGGATATGAGCTTGCAAGGCAAATGCTCTAACAGCTGTGTTTTCTTTATCACCCAATGAAGTTGATCAGTTGACTATAATAGTTGTGGAAAAGATATGGTAAAAAAAAAAAAAAACAAGGAAAGTAAAACTATGGCTTACTTTATAGGAAAATGAAGTTAGGAGTTAGAACACTCACTTAGGATTGAAGGGATAGAATAGGAAAGTTACCACAGTCCGGAAGGTATCCTATACAGGAAGAAAACTTCCTATTTGGGAAGAAAACTTAGAAACTAGAATGGCATCTGAGCGGGTAAGGCAATGCCACTTTCTCCCCAGATCAGGTTCCTGAAGAAGCTTCATACACCCTACTGATAAATTTCTTCATGGTCACACCCAGTTATCTAAGAAACCCTGGGATTCGGAGTCAGGTATGAAACAGAAGCCACGGTCACTAACTAGAGAGATCTGTTGTCTGGGCGTTGCAATCCCCAGCAGTGGCTGATACGTGACTCTGACTCCGTAGGCTCCCGTGGCTTGGAGTAAGGTTAATTTTGTTTATGGTGGTTGGGTGGGTAGCCTTTAGAACGACTCTGCATTTCAAGAAAGAACACAGATATCTACGCCATGCCCCTCAGTTATCAGGAAACAGATGGCTACCATGATAGAGAAGCCGAGCCCTCACTCAGGACCGCCACCTGACCTCACGCACAGTTCAGGGACAGTGGCATCTGAACCACTGCTCTAATCATTCTTGTCTCTTCTGGGTAAAAACAAAGATAAAGACGAAACGGGTGCCTGAGAGATGGGGCAGCACTAGAGGGCTATACCACCAGGCCTGATGACCTAAACTTCACAGCCAGAACCCACAGGGTAGAAGGAAAGAACCAATTCCCACAAGTTGCCCTCTGAACTCTACGTGCATGCCAGAGCATGTATAGACACGTGAACACACAAGATATATAAAATGTAAAACAAACAAAAAAAAGACATATCAAGATGGTCATCGGAGGATAACTTGCGATAATTTAAATCAAAGAGCCACGATGTTTACCATCACAGAAAGACCGGTGATGGGATGCGAGGGACTCTAAAGCTGGACCCGGGAGGAGGAGGCTGTTATGGAATTAAAAAAGAAAACAAACCACCCGGGATATAAGCTGCTAAGTGTGGCCCATCTCAAAAGATTTGAAATAAGCAAAGGAAAGGGATCAGAAGGAGCTACGGGAGCGCTGGAGAGATGGCTCAGTGGTTTAGAACACTGCACTTCCAGAGGTCCTGGGTTCAATTTCCAGCGACACACAGTGGCTCGCAACCATCTGCAGTGGGATCCGATACCCTCTTCTGGTGCGTCTGAGGACAGTTACAGTGTACTCACATACATAAAATAAGTAAATCTTCAAAGCAAAACAAAACAGAGGAACTCTGGGACAACTTTACATTCACAGGATCACGCTCTGCACCAAGATTTATAATCCAGTGCAACGCTGAACCGGGTCACCCACAAAGTGGGTCTCAGCGCTTTGACTGGGCTACCTTGTTTGAGGACGTGCTGTAGGTCAAGAATCACATTTTGCTTTCTCTTTTAAAAACTGACATGTGTCACATGGCTAGCTCTGATTCCTATCGAAGGAACAGCATTTGTCACTACCCCCTCCTTTAAGTTTGACCAGTAGCAAGAGCACAAAAGGAACATGCAGAATAACTACGGGAAAAAATTCCCTAAGACACTGCAGCCTTAAGAAGCAAGTGCACGTTTTAGACAGTTCTTTAGAATAGCCTGATAGCACCTCCCACTGTCAGAGACACTTGGGACAAAAGGATATTTGCTTCCAAGAATTTTCTTTCTTCATTTTATACTGTCTATGGCCATCAGCTCCCAATCCTCCTGCATCAGCCTCCCAGTCAGCCAATTACAGGCTGGGAACCAGCACATCTGGCTCTTTTATTTTCTTGAGACATTTTTCCTAGACTTACTTCCTATCACTTGACTTTTAGAAACGTCGACAGAGGCCATCTAGTTCCTTACACTTCTTTTTATTCCTTATGTGACATTTCATAATAGCAAGAAAAGGTATGAATTCTCACCTACCTCTGCCAGGCACGACAGCTAAATGGCCTGCCCCTCCCCGGCCTGCCACCTCCTGGGCTTTCATCACATCCTCCTGGAAACCAGAGATGCTGTCCTTTCACAGTATACGGATGGACTGACCCTCCCCCACCACAGTATTCTGTCCTTTGATCCTAGACAGTGTCTTGTCTTCTATATGGTAAAAGTGCTTCAAGGCTCTTGGCTGATTTGTGACACAAACCTTCTAGAAGGAAATGAAGCTTAGTGCTTCTCTGCCTGAGAGTCTGAGGCCCAGAGATGCTGATTTGCTTAATGGTGGGTCGTGGTATGTTCCTGAGGGCCCTTTCCTGCAGTAGCCAGTTTGGTAAGCTCTGGAGTGAGACAGATTCCTCTCACGAACACAAAGGATTTATGCATGTACAAATCTATGTAATATCTACCATTTTTCAATACCAATCCATTTTTGACCAAAACATTCATGGACCTGAGGGGTCATTCATGTAGACTTGGAGCCTGACAGGAAGAGAAGGGCTATAGGGCCAGAGTAATACTGGAAGCTAGGGGAGGCTGTCTGTTATAGTTGCCTTTCTATTGCTGTGACAGAACACCATGGCCAAAGCAACTTGAGAGGGGAACAGTTTACTTCATCTTACCATTTTACACCTCTCGGGCCTCACTGAAGGAAGCCAGGGCAGGAACCTGGAGGCAGGAACTGAAGCAGAGGCCATGGAAAAATGCTACTTACTGGCTTGCTCAGCTTGCTTTCTTGAACTATCCATAGCTGGATAGACCCACCCACATAAGTCATCCACCCTGCAAGCCTGCCTACAAGCCAGTTTTATGGAGTCATTTTCTCAATCAAGGTTTCCTCTTCTCAGGCGACAGTAGCTTGTCTCGGGTTACAGATAGCAAAACAAAAGCCAAGCAGATGGGCTTTCCTTGCCCACCCATCCTGTATGTGGGTATGGCTGGGAGAGTAGTATCACACCAGTCAAGTCACCTGGAGTCCCAGCAGCCTGGCCCAGCAGTGCTCACATCACAGGTATCTGTAATGAGGGTGAAGAAAGACACCACAGCCCACATTAACCTACACACGTTCTAAGTGCAACATCGAGCTCTAACTTGGCATTGCTCAAAGAGTGTGCCACAGCACACCAATTTATGGGGCTATAAACAGCGTTTTCTGGAAAGGTGGTTGACCAAACACATGCATTTGGGGAACACTGGGTTAAGAAAAATTATAGGCTGTTGACTTCACAGCCATTACCCTCCACCCCCACCCCCAGCCCCCAGCTCTCTCTCTGGACTGGGTATGTCTAAGAGAGTTAGAAGATGAGTGTGGGAAGTCCTTCTACAGGAACCTTTTCTCAGACAAAACACCAGGCTAGGACCTCACCAGCCTGCTAGTCCATGAGACCAACTTGGCAGCACTTGTGAGGTCCAAAGTATCAGACAGAGAATGAAGAACTTCTCAGATATCTAGCAGTTGAATTCTGTCTAAATGTCTCCACAAAGTCACAATACTCCTCCTTGGTAAATCTTCTGGAATCCATGAAGCCTTTAAATGCAAAGGGGCCTGGGCATGAGAGCCATTCTAGCAACCTTCCCCCTCCATTTACAGAAATACAGAATGCCTAATGCCAGAGGTGCTAAAAATAGGCTTTGTCTAAAACAATTCCTTGGCTGGTACTGAAAGAGCAGTCAATACTAATGATATGATCATGACATCAGGGCTGTTAACAGCCACAGAGAGAGTTTAAGTGTCCTGGTGTGGAGTCTGCAGGGCTGGGCTACTCCATACACATGTGCACAGAAATGTATACACGTGCTACCCCACGCATACCTCACCGCCCTTTCACCCGAGTTCCTATCAATGGCACTGAGCCTTCACTCACCAAGCAGAAAACAGCCAAGAGCTCTGAGAATCCCACCTCAGATTCGTCTGCCCAAATCTATGAGACATTCTGAGTGTGCATTCTGCCGCCTTCCTCCTCACTGCCGCTGCCTTATCAGAAGGATGTTTCCCCCTTCATCTCCAGCACCCCTCATTCTATATCTCCACACCTCTTTACTCCCAACATGAACCTGTGACACGGCCTATAAATCCTCTCTTGGCTCTCCTTTCCTCGCAGCACAGCAAGGTGAGGGGAGCAGCCATTCAGCCACCCCTAGCAGACACCACACACTGGGCACTGCACCCTCTCAGCAGGAACTCGGGTGTATGGTCAACACTGGAAAGCAATGGGAGGGACAGTCGACTGCCAGGACATGGAGATCGGAGTTCTTAAAGGGCACGCTTCGGTTCCTTACTTTGCAGCTCCCAGCTTTCTGGGTCTGTCCTCTGCTTCACCTGGGGATGGCTCCCCTTTCTTTAGAGAGGGCAGCCTAGAAATACAAGGTCTCCAGAGGCCTCTATTTAACTCCACTTCCTTACGTAGAGCTCATGGTCACTCTACTGAGGACTCTAACCGGTCATGCTCACCCCGCCACAACCTCTCTGTCACCCGCAAGCCTGGGATTTCCTGCTCTTCCTCCCTACACCATGACTGCTCATGCTACTCACATCAGGTATCTGTACTATTTAGCTCCTTCCAACAGTGTGTAAGGCAATCTATTTTACGTTTTCTGTTTTTCCCCCTCTCTCTCTTTCCATTTTCAATACTTACACAGAGACAGGCACAGAAAATCCCTGGGCTTTTGAACGGCAAGGAAGGATTTTTTGAATTTGCTCTGAAGGAAGGGTTAATTTATCAAAATGCAGCTCTGGAATTGTCACCCAGCTCAGGCTTCTGGGGAAAAGGCAACAAGGGGGACTCTAATACAGATGACACCAGCTCCAAAGAGCCCCCAAGGAAGTAAGCACCAAGCCTCTACTAACCTCTGGAAATGACCGTTTAAATTGTATTTAGTGAAAATGGATTTATCTAGGTCCTAACTGCATCTAGTTATATTCTCTACCCTCAGAAAGCCTGGGCATGACATAGGGGGTTGACAGTAGCCTTTAAAGTCATTAATCCACTTTTTCATGGTCATGTGGCCGCTTTGAAGGAGGAGAGGGGGAAGAGCAAAGAGAACAGGAACTCAGACCCACGCCTGCTTTGGGGGCTGGGTGACTTTTAGACCCTGGGGCTTCTTTTCTAGGTCCACACAAGTCACTGTGTTATGTAAACAGCCTAATCTAACAGAGTCAGAGAGTTTCAAGACCACCTAAATCCTTTCTCCTGAGGAAAGAAACAAACAGAGCATAATTGGCAGTGTTCGGCAGGCTCTGTGTGGTATGTGCTTTCCAGGATTGGACAAGGACACGGGGACACCGTCTTGGAGGTCGGAGTTCTTAAAGATCACACTCAGGTTCCTCCACTTTGGAGCTCACAGCTTTCTGGGTCTGTCCTCTGCTTCACCCCGGGGTGGCTCCCCTTTCTTTGGACAGGGCAGCCCAGATGTACAAAGAACACATGGTTTCTAGAAGCAGTCTATTTACCCACACTTCCTCCCATAGCCTGCTCACGCCCGTGTGGTTACTGAGAACCAACAATCTTGCCTGGGTTTTATTTCTACAGACATGTATTTAAGGCCTCATGTTTAAAAAAACAAAAAAAAAAAAAAAGAAGGCCACACAAGTTGAGATCTGTTCATTTTAAAATAGGGGAACAACCTATATTCTTTTCCTTCTGGCCTTGGATTAGATCCTGCACTGATTGGGTTAGGGTTAGGGTTAGGGTTAGGGTTAAGGTACAGACAATATTACTGGATCATCGGATAAAACTGGAGGCAAAGCACCACAGTGATAATTTCAACATCTGAGCTTGATCAAAAGGGAGGAAAGGACCACACTCCATACACAGGTAACTTTTGTCTTGACGCCATATCCATCCATCTCCAATCAAGCAACGCCATCCAAGTCTAGCATCTCTAGGGGAAGAGCGAGTCTGAAGAGCGCTCCTGATACCCACCCAGCCGAGGCAGAAGCACATGAAAGTCAGACGGACAGTTGGTGGAGGAAGCTCAGGACTCACCATGATGGGAGGCTCAGAGGTCACACCCTGAAATCCAGTCCAGCACACATGGGAGCAAATGCAGGAAGTGCCTGCCCTCCTCCCCAGCCCATGCCAACCGCAATCAAGTCCAGGAAGCACAGCGGTACGCACATGCCCTACCCTCATGTCACACACATCGGGTCTCCTGGAGTTTTCGACATTAAGCTCTAACGCCTAGGTAGCACAGAGTCACAAGGTCCGTAGGACACATACCAGGATGACAATCAGAAGGGACAGAGGTGGCAGGGACCTACCTCTGAGGTGCTGAGGACTGGGCAGGCTTCGGCTCCTGCCACCTTTGAAAGACATGCATGTAAAGGCGGGCTCTTCCGGGGGAGCACACTGCACAAACAACCTCAAACGCGTGGCAGGGTAATTTAAGAGGATGTGTACCTGCAACCCCATTCCCAGTAGAGGTGACTCGGGGCAGGGGAGTGGTGACTAGGTAAGTTTGTTCCCAAAGACCGAGTCTATGCATCAGCTTGCTTTGTGTACCAAAGGATACCTGTGTTTAGAGACATGGGAATACAAGGCAGATCCTGACCTGTTTCCTTCTATTTCCAACTGAGAATTACAGGGCACCTTCTCCACGTTACACCTGCAGCAGAGTAGAAAGAACACTGGAGTCAGAAGACCTGTGTCCTCCTCCCAGCCCAGCTCCTCCCTCTCGGGCTGGGTGGCCAGGAGATCACACAAGGTATCATTCTACAGTGATACACATTTCTCCAAAATGGCGGCGGTGGTGGGCTTGGGGCATGGCTTCTTAACACCTCTGGGCCCTTCCTGTGGTCTCCCTGCTCTCCTGTCCCATTTCCCTCCAGAAATGTCCCATTTGTGGTTCTAGAAGCAGTGAAGAATGAAAAGCCATGCTAGATCTTCGGAAGGATGGCGATGTGACTTGAGTCCATGCTGGCCGCTCGTTTGTACAGTAGGGATGATACTTACCCAGACAGCTCCTAACTATGAGCTAGAGAAGGGAGGTTTTGCTCTCAGCACCTGCCACATGCAGGGTTTCTGTGTGGCAGCAGCTCTGGTTTCTGGTCACCAGCTGAGCTCTCCTTCCCTGACCTCTCCTTTTCAGCAGAGCACTGAATAAGTGCTCTTGACTGGGAATGAATTTGAGCCACCATCTGAGGGTTACAATGACAGTTCTGGACATTGACACCTAGGTGACCTTTTATGTGGTAGCCAGGGAAGGGCAATAAGGTTGGCAGCACTCTGGGAAGCTCTCCCTCCCATCCAGATTATGCCCTGGACCAAACCAGCAGTCTCCCTTGGCAAACTCAGATTAGCCGACCTCTGGGCCTCTGCATTGCCCCTGCCTGCTTGGCCCAGAGTAGGAGGCAACTGGACAGGATCAGCGTATACCACACAGCGGAGATATGAATGTGAATGCAAAACTCTAAATATACAGCGTTAACCAGAATGTCTGAAATCCATGTGAGAACTCGGAGGGCCATGCTAAGAAAACAAAACTCTAAAGTTGCTAGGTTCAGAGCACGGAAACCTACTCTTCCTAAACCAGGGGTCTGGAATCTTTTAAGAAACAGGAAGACAGGATCAGATATGTACTTCAGAACGAAGGCAAGGCAGGAAGGGACGAGAGACTAGACTCCCACACAACTGGCAGCTACTCTAGACCACGGTTCCAGAGTCTCATGGAGGCAGTGGGTGAGAACTTGCCGTGGAGACCCCTGTGTGGGGAGGGGCTTTAGAAGTGAGGTGTGGACTGGAAGACTTTGTGGCTGATGGTGTTGATACAGAAGCCAAAACCAACCGTGGTCCCCTCAGAAGAAGAAGAACCCCGGAAGGACCAACAACACCCTGAGCGTTTTATAAAATACACTGTAACTAGTTCAGAGAGAGTCAGTCACAGTTCTATGATCTGACAGCAGCAAAGGCTACAATCTAACAGAGGAGCCAGGTACTAAACAAAGGAGATTCTAAAAGATCTCCTTTGTTAACAGATAAATTCCAGTCGTTCTGACAGAGGTTAGGAATCTGACTGGCTTGGGGAAACGACACAAAAGCACAGACCACAGTGGATGTTAAGTTATGCCAAAGACTTGGGTTTGCATATGTACTTTACAGATCTGTTTCAAAAGGCAGTAGGCATGATGGTGTGAGCAATCCCCTGGATGGAAGCCTTGAAAGCTGTTAAGAGCAGGCTCTGACCTAGGAGGACAGCTCAGTGAATTTTGAGGAAGAGCAACCGGACAGAAAATCTTAAAAGGAAACAATGTCTCTGAGCAAGAGTCCAGCCCTTCTGGGAACGGGCCAGTTAAAAGTGGGTCTTCAAAAATTAGGGGTTGGGGATTTAGCTCAGTGGTAGAGCGCTTGCCTAGGAAGCGCAAGGCCCTGGGTTCAGTCCCCAGCTCCGGAAAAAAGAACCAAAAAAAAAAAAAAAAAAAAAAATTGTGGCTTGGCCCAACATGAAATAAGGAATGCTACAAATTACTTTCTAGTTTATGTAGGGATTAAACAAGGATGATTGCGATTGGGTTTAGAAGTTGCCATTTCCTTGAAAAGGGGCAATAATGTAGTGGTTCTCTCTTCCCTCCACGCCCCCAGAAAAGTGTCACTATGATGAGTTTTCTTCAAAAATCAAAAACTAACATCATGGATGCATCCTGGCATAGTAAAGCTCTCAGGACCCGCCTTCTCCACCTCCCCCTAGTCTGTGTCAGCAGCACATGCTAACATGTCTTCCCTGCATGGTGCAGAGCAGAGGAGGCTGGAGAGAGAGAGCTGGAGTGAGGACCCTGTGGCTAGATGTAGCACTGAATCCCCTGAACTGGAAACCGCACAGAGAGTTTTTGCAGGATGAGTAAATGATTTCCCCAACACCCAAAGCACTAAATTCAGATCAAGTGCAGGTCTGAACCATCCGTCAAGGTATCGCTAAGGACTCACTAAAATTATAAAGTTGGGAGCGATATAGTGCAGGGAGGTAGGAGTTACATAGCCACCATTCCTGCCACGCCTCCTGCACTGTATGGTAGCCCCCTAGCCACCAATCAGACTACCCAAGCAGAACTTCCCTCCTTCCCAACTGCTTCATGTCATCGTAGGTCCAACTGAGACAGGATCTCGTCACGTTGCCCAGCCTGGCCTTAACCTGGATATCCTTGTGCCTTAATTTCCTACTGCAGGTTAACATTTGTGTATGTCATATGCCAAAGCTTTCCAAATTCTTTAGGAAGGAGAACACAGCCTTGAAAAGTGAGGTATAATAAACACAGCAGAAGCTCCTCGCTGGAGAGTTCACTTTTTTTTTTTTTTTTTTTTTTAAGGAACATATCAAGGTGCTTCAAATGAGTTCAAGTGACCAGCGGTAAACTAATTACATCCTGAAAGAGTGTAGATTGCTTCTGCCAACACTGCGTAGGAAATCAGACAGTAGAAACGGAGGCAGAGGCTAGAGAGCAGCAAATATCCCTGTTTTGAAATGAGAAATGAAACCCAATATTGTTAGGCTTTGTGTTGACCCTTGTTGAGAACTTAAGACTAAATTACCCAGAGGCTGGGGGGCTACTTAGCAAAGATAAATAACATCATTAAGGACTGGCAGGGGGTGTCCCTGAAAAAGCCACGGCAGGCAGGCAGGCCAACCTCATTTCATCAGGGTTTCTAGGTTGATAGATGGGAAAGGGCTACAGACATGGTGTCGTTGGTTTTAGTCTTTCTTGATAACCTTGAGAAGGGACAGATGAACATAGGTGACATGAGGGCCTGGCCCCGTGAGTTCAACAACACGGAACCAACCTCAAGGACTACTGGCCCACGGGTTCATGTCAACCTGCGCCGATGCTCAGGATGTGTCACAGAGCCCCTTCCTGGTTCCTTTACAAACATTTCAGCACTAGTTTCTGACACATCTTGGGCTTTGAAAAACCCCAGGAAGATGAGCAAATACTTGTTTAAAGAGTAAGACACAAGTAAGATCAATGAGAATGGACACTGTGAGGTGGGGCTGCACGGAGCTAGGGGACCTTCAGTAGATGATGCTTGAACACTAATGCTTACTTAGCTCCAGTCTGAACTTAGCAGTTTTTGTGAAAAGATACATATGGTGTATGCCATGTGTCCGACATCAGCCAGCTCTGTGTCAAGGATTCCTGAGAAAGCAAAGTGACCCTTGAGCCACATACACAAAGCTCTGGTGTCCAGAATAAACAACTCTACCACCACATAGCCTCGGAGCACATCAGGAATTTTTGGAGGCATGGTTCAAATGGGCAGTACAAGAGTGGAACGTGCCTATGGAGAGTCTAAGTGTCACTCAGAGAACAAAGGCCTGAAGAAGATTGCCCTGGGCTCGAGATGCCAGTTTATAACTATGTTCAAAGGGCATCTCTTGAAAGGAGACTGGATTCATTCTCTGACTAGTTTATAGAGTAGCTAAAAGTCAGTGGGAAGGATTCAACCATAGTGAAGACGGTCATGCAGTGTCAAGAAGTTCCAGAACCCCTGCCCTGATGTGAGGTCCACATCTGTAGGCTGGAGGCCTTTCTGTCACCAGGGCTGCTACTGCAACCTGAATCATAGGACACTAGACCAGGCAGAGCCAAAGCCCAGAACCTCTGCCTTTAAGACTGTATCTAGGCACCTTTTCCTAAGACCTGGAAGAGCTCATCTGGGTCAGTCTCTACCTGTTCTCTATGGCATCTCGTGGTGATTTTAAAGAGTACAGGTGCAACAGAGTAGCAATCCTTTACAAAGAAAGAGTGCCTCGGGTTAAATCCTATAGAAGGTGAGCGGGTAGTTGGAAGTCTTCCAAACAAGTAGAAGACAAAGCACTTTCACGAAGTCAAAACAAAGTGCGGCTTGAGATAAAGTTTTCTATTTGGGACAAATAACATGGTAGGAACTAGTAGTAGCCGTGTACTAACTACCTAACAGCCCTCAGGTTCTTCATTCACACAGGCATTGGCTCTTTGGGGTCACATCTTAAAACCGTCATGCTTTAAAATATAAAGCAATAAATAGACACAAATTATCCTAAGTCTTTATGGAAAGACCAAGCCACATCTGTCCCCGAATCTTGCAAGGACTTTTCAATGACTGCTCCTGAGAGCTAATTAATTCTTATGTAACTGTTAAATACAGGTGGAGGTCTCCCTTAATAAACTGCACGGCTACGCAGCCATCGGAACCCTACTAGCACGGGATGGGCGCGTTAGATGGAGTTCTGTACAGGTGCCACCTCTTCTTGCAGCAGGCTGCGCTACTGTATTAGTAACTGCCTCTAATGCAAGAGAAACCAACCCAGCAAGATGTGCATTTTTCCAGTAGCATTTTTTTTTCCAAAGTGAACCAAAAATACCGCACTGTATCTAATTAAGGCCCTCCTAATTTTGGGCGCCTCCTACTTGAGAACCAAGTTGGGTAAGAGAAACACAAAATAGAAACAGAGTCCCATTGCTTCTTCTCGAGGATCACTAACATGAAATATACACGAGACATGCAGCGGTAGGAGATTTAGCATGTGATCTCCAGAAAGTACCCAAAAACGCAGGAACATAATGCGTCTTAGGAGGGTGCTTTTGAAGGAGAACCCAATACGCAAACAAATGAGTAAAGCCAGGAAGAGGAAGAACCACTCAATACCTGTGTGCTGTAATATTTAAAAATCCCTTGCCTGCAGTACCACTAAAGACATGCTCACTAGCCAGTTCCGGTGAAACTGCACTTTCTGTTTCTGGAACTAAAACCATGGAAACCAGTATCTGGCAAGGACACTTTCTTCTTTGTGCTCAGAGGTCCCTTCACCTGCTTGATTAACTGTAAACAGTCTCCAAGTTTGATTATTAATCATTAAACTATTTAAAGAATCCGGGGTTATACTTACTGCCTGGGACAACAATTCCACAGGCTGGGGCAGGAATTATTTCACGGTGTGTGCAGGGAACCTGGGGGTCAGTCAGGTAAGTGGACACCAGATTCAAATGTAAGCAGCTGAGGCTCGGCAAGGAAGGCCTTTGTACAGTGAGCCCCTGGGCTCTGCTTCCCCTGGATAAAGGAGTCCCGTTCGCAGGGCTCTGTTTTTGGGAATGGGCTCTGAAGAGGTCTGTTGTAGTTATGTACACCAGGTTGACACAAATGCAGCCAGCAGGCAAAGTAAACAAGCTGCCGGAAGCCTATCAACAACCAGCAACTCATACTCCACATTGCTGGTAGGGATGGCAACAGCTGAGACCACCTGTGAGGTGTCAGGTAAAGAGCTCCCCTGGGGGAGCGTCTGGCAGAATGCTGCCAGCTTTTTAAGTTTTTCCAAAGGGGGAGTGGAGAAATAGAAACATTACAACCCCCCCCCAACACTATAAAGGCAAATAAAGCAATCTATTGGCAACATGAGACCCACTAGGTGTTGACCCTTCGCTGATTAAGGAAACTGAAATGCAAGCCACTCTTCAAAGGACCTGCTTTTAAATTCCCACAGGCTCGCCTCAGCCCCACTCAGTTTTCCAACAGACCCAGATGGACTCAGCAAGCCAAGCCGTCATCAAAGGCCTGCACCTGGTCAGAGAGACAGACGTTATGCTCTCCTGACACAAAGGCAAAAAATAAAAAAGTCGGAGGCAGCGCAGAGTGACACTGTCTACTTAGTTGCAATTTCCTCCCGCCAGAGGCTGATAGGCGGTGTAATGATTCAGCTTCCCCCTGTGGGCAAGCAACTGGTGGAACGGGGTAAGTAGAAACTGCAGTTACACACACACACACACACACACACACACACACACACACACACACATCTCATGCTTACTCCAGACCAAGAGTGGACTTGGGGTCCAGTTTCCCCTCTGTGGATTGTCAGTGAGAGCAGATCCACACTCAGGAGGAGGGGGATGCTCTTGGTGGCCACTTTACAGTATTTAAAAGGATGTATCTTTTCTTTTCTCTCTCTTTCTCTCCTTCTCTCCCTCTCCCTTCTTTCCTTCCTTTTTTTTTTTTCCCCAAAAAGAAAATAACAAAGTTACTAAGTACCAGGAGTTACAAGTCCTGATGAGTCAAGAGACAGGAGTAATCCTGACCCCTCAATGAACCTTTCTCCTCCTGTCCCCATCTCTGCTTTGGAAACTATCACATGGGTTAGAAAGGCTTAAGAGCAGAATTCCTGGTGGAAAGTTTCTATTCTTCCTGCCACTTAATCTTTCGAACAATTTCTTCCTCCCTGTCATGGAATATGTCAAGCTATGAGGAGACACCCTGACAGGAGGTTGAAATGTAGCTGCCCACTTTCAGTTCAGGGGGTGTCTGGGACAACAGGAGTGAAAACTCATGGCCTCTAACAGCTGATTTCTAGGATCACGCCATTCAGAGAGCAGAAATATCCGCTTTCCACGGAAACAAGAGATGGCTTCGGAAGGAAAACAACATTGCAACAAATCCACATATCATTACAGCAAATGGAAACCAAGGCAAGAAACTCAAAATCAACTAACTCCACTGCGACCAGACTAGTTCACTAGTGTAGGGTTGACTGACGAACGCAAGTGTCTTGGCCTCAGTTTCCAAATAATTATTTGTCTGTTTAAAGTGGTCTTGCTTGTGTTCAGCACCGCCTTCCTATTGGTCACACCCCGAAAGTCCATGAGAAAGGGGTGAATTTGCCAAAATAATCACTCTGAGTACATAGAGCAGTAATCACAGCTGACAGAAATGCTCAACACTCCAAGTATTAGAAGGAGGGAAGCCCAATAATTTTGTTGACGTCTGGTTTTGAACCTCAAATAATAATAATAATAATAATAATAATAATAACAACAACAATAATAATATTGTTATTATTATTGTTATTATTATTATTATTATTATTATTATTATTATTATTATTATTATTATTTCATTCCCTCATCCCAATGCCTTTCTTCGCAGAGCTCCTGAAGAATCCTTTTCTGGACTAGGATTCTTTAAAAAGTTGTCTAATCTCATTTCCCACCATCTTAAGCAACACACCGAGAACCATCATACAAAATACCAATCGCGGCCGTTTCACAAGGTACAAGGCAGCTTGCACCTTCCAAGACAAGGGTATAAAATGCAAAGGAGAAAGGACCCCCATAACCCACAGCCTCTCAAGTCCTACCACTCAGGACTTGGTGGGAAGGAGGAGCCAGGCGCTCACCTGTCCTTGTAGTTTATCACAGTATCAATGATGGCGTTCATCTGCTTCGTCAGTTTGGGGGGATTTGGTGACAACTTCTCAGCTGGGGGGCGGCCTCTTCTTTTCTTTGCTTTTTCCACATCTTCCTTCACGGGATCTTTATCCACGTTTCTTCGTCTTTTCCTCTTCTTCAGCCGTACCTCCTCTTCCATTTCTTCCAAATTTCCGTCTTCGATGGCCTGTAAGCGGGAAACAAAGGAGAGATAAAAAAAATACAAGTAAGGGAAATAACCGAGGCAAACATAGGCAGACCTTTACAATAAGGGGCAGAGCTACATATATCTTGAATAATTAGGATCAAATGGAACTAACAAAGTAAAACTAAAAGTTAACAGTCATCAACGAAGGAGAATGAAAAAGGCGCCACCATATTGGCTAAAATTCACCTTTAACCTCTGTCTATTCTGTAAGGCCAAAAGCACCGATAACTGGTGACGGACGTTAAAGCATCGACACATTCAAGTGCTTGAAAATGACTGAATGCACATAAAATGTATCTCAACGTAAGCAAAGCACTCTTAAAGATGTCATTACTGTAAGGACGATAAGGATAAACAAAATCCAGGGGCGTGTGAAGAAAACAGAAAAATCCCCTAAGAAGACATCTATGCAGTCCCACATGCTCTGACCTTTACAGTTTTCCATCAGTTTACTCATGATTCACAACATAAATCAACAATTCCATCCAGGCTTTCCGTTCTAACATAGAAATTAGTAAACAAGGGAGCAGAGGGGAGTAAGAAACCACAGTCCCTGGTAGACGTAATGAAATCACCCGATAAAGAACACACACACACACACACACACACACACACACACACACACTCACAAACAGCAAAACACTTTTTTTCCAATTACCTGCGAACGCTTGCTTTAAACCAGAGCCAGCCGCACTAATGCAGAAAGATAATAAAGTAGCTATAAAAACAGACAGGTATGAAAGAGACCTGTTCCGAAAAGACTGAGAGATCCATGTGACAGGGACCCACAAGTTCAAACTTTTCTTTTTTCCTGGTTAAGTCTCCGAACTTATAAGGAAAAATTAAGAGAGGAACAAAAGAGGGGGGAAAAAAGAAAAAAAAAAAGGAAAAAAACAAAACAGACAAAAGAAAATCTGACCACGGAAAAGAAATTTTCTTTGAGAAGAAAAAAAAAATCTAAAAATTACATTTTTTTTTTTTGAGATTGCTTTCTCACACAGATGACTGGTGTTGCTGTTTGTTCCTTGGGCTCTCGATATTGCCTCCAGTATGTGAATGCTAATCAATCCTCTCCTAGCTGAAAGAGCTCTAATCATAAGGCAATTACCTTCATTTCTCCACAGCACCAAACATGGCTAATATTTATGATCATGTGAATATAACAATCAATACAAGGAGTGATTACAGCTCAGACATAATTTCTTTCACTTATGCACAATGCCTCCTGAAAGAGAAAGGTTGTTTTTTTTTTTTTTTTTTTTTTTTTTTTTTTTGTGAAGAAAACCTGGTACAGAAAACAAAACAACCTGGCATGTTTTAAAAAAAAAAAATGCCAGTGGGATTTAAGAAAAAAAACTGTTTCCAATGCACTCTCCAATGTGCTAATCCATAGAAGCAACACGCACACAGACAGAATCCTGAGGGACAGCCTGAGCCCAGGCCTTAATAATCAACAGACAATTCCCATCACCACGATCCTACAGTGTTCGGATAACCACTATGAAAGAGGCGAGACCTGATGAGTTATGAAGGAAAAGGAGAAAGGAAGAAGAAGAAGAAGAAAAAAAAGCTCCCCATTATTTCATTAATATTCATTTGCCTAAAAGCAGGACACCCGCTATACAGCTAAACACAGTGCGGCTAAGCAGAGATAAGAGAAAGAAAATTGTCCCGCATATCTGGGGAGGCTGAACATGCTAATCATAAATACAGCATGCAAGCCTGTCGACAGTTAATGGTCCTGCTCTCCTCCAGCACCCAGTTGCACACAGAACGACGGAGAACAGCGGCTTGTGATGTGTTACACACCTACACATGCCTGGGATGTAGTTCTACTGAATCTTCAAGACGGCAACGAAAAAGGATATTTACCTTACCACTATCAGCAGACCGGCTATCGGAAATCACAGTTAGTGGGGATAAAATTAACAAGCCGGCAAAGCAGCGAGCTGCTAGTCTCTTCATCAGCTGATCAGGAAAAAAAAGAGAGCTGGGAAAGGCTATGTTTTCATATACAAGTAATTTTATTTTACTGAAAATTTAATACTGGAAGGATTGTGGATACTCAAATCTGCTGTTTCATTCTACCTACGACCAGGCCCCAAGCCTTCCTCCTCCAGCCTGTTTTAATATTGACAACTACTTATCATATTGTTTCTCTCCCCCCCCCCCAACCCCCCTTATTATTCCAGGCAGCAGAATTAGAGATTTTAGCTCAGGTGGTTTCTCATTCTTGCTTGCATTTTAACAATTAAGCCAATAAGGAAAACACATGAATATTCAAATGTATTTTAAAAGATTAAAGCAAGACATGCTTTTGATTGTATTTTATGCTTCATCTTAGTCGGTTTTTTTTTTTCTCTGAAAAGATATACTGCATGGGTTTGGAGCAGTCTAAAACGATTTTTAACACAGAAGAAAAACAGCCCCCGTCCCGCCCCCAGCACACACACACACTAGAGGCATGTAAGTAAAAGCAACGTGCATGTTCTCAGGTTCCTGTATTTTAATACAGTGTTATTTTTCTCTGTAAAGAAAACCCCGAATAACTGTGACACTTCACTTTCGGTTTTCATACTGCAAAATCTTTTTCATTGTTTTTTTTTTTTTTTTTTTTCCTTTTCAGTGGGATCCGTGAGGAGGGGGAAGTTGTGAAAAGAGTATTTCTGCTCTGACCCCCACCCCCTTAATTCTGGAAAAGGGGGGCGGGAAACAAACATAAGCCTGTGATATTGGGACTTTTAAATCTCTACGCCTGGGAGTACCTAAGAAGGAAAAACAAATTAAATTGCAAACGGAACTAGTCAAACCGATTTTTATTACAACTGTTAATACTGCAGATTCCTATTAAATCTAGGTCCTGGAGTTACAGGAAAACACACAGAGTACTGACCGTTATCCCCCCCCTTAAGTTAAGGTTTTTATGCAGGAATGCAGAGAGCTACAAAAATCTTCCCTCCTCCCCAAAGACCCGAAACACATCTATATGCAGGGATTCATGTCCTGTGGTTTCTAAGGGGCTTTTTCTAATGGAAATCAATTCCCTCCATATTTCCCAATGCTTTTCGCACTTCAAGAGTTAGACTTAAGATTTCTCTTGCTTGTAAGGGAAATTATGGGGACTTCTCTGATTTAAAATATTATTTGTTAAGATAGCTCAGCGGATAACTTAGCTGGGGTGGGGGGGGGCGGTACAAAAAGAAGAAGAAAAGAAACCAAACAAAAACAAAAACAAAAACAAAAAAAACTTGCTACACAATGCTAAAAGTACTACCCCCAGAAAGAATTCCCTTCCAAACCTTTTACCAGCACAATAATGAAATAAATCACAGAAGCAAACCCCCAGTTTCCGACTGGTGACGTGTTGCGCAAGAGAACGAGCCCTAATTCAACATACAGACGGCTCCCATGCTGAACTGCCTCTAGATTTAATGAAGTGAATAGGAAGGAAGTCGGGGGAAAAAAAGTGTACAAATAAGAAATTAACACTTTCCTTCCCTACCTAAATGGTGAAGCACAACTACAGGGAAGTTTGGTGAGGTACCTCTTTCCTTAAAGGCACACTGCACTCTTTTGGCTCCGGACGTCACGAAAGAACCCATATGGTGCTAAAACGCCCCAGCCAAGTTAAAAGAGTTAAGCATACTTCAGCCTGCGTGTGTGTGTGTGTGTGTGTGTGTGTGTGTGTGTGTGTGTGTGTGTGTGTGCATTTTTTTTTTCTTTCTTGAATGAAGCTAGAAATTACTCCTTCCTCCACTGGATGGCAACCTTCTTCCCCCCACCCTCTTCCTTTCTCGCTCTCCTTTCTTTCAATTTTGCTTAAAAGAAAAATACGTTTTCACGAAACAGGATGTGCACGCACAAGGGAGGGAGGGACAGGCTTGCTCTCCAATGATTCTTAAGAAAGCAGCGGCGCTGACAAGGATGGACAGGAGGCGGCCATGCAGGGAGCAGCTCCCGAGCAGACACCGGAGGCTTGCAAAGCACATGGCAGCCCCGGTAATCAGCCACACGTGCTGGCTTCCACCGTGCCCCTCTGTCGTCCCGACACACGACAACTACATCTTTCACTGAATGAGGGAAGGTCTGGAAAGCAGGCATTATGCTCCTTCTCAGCCGGGGGGGGGGGGGGGGGACGGGGGCGGGGGGGGGTGGAGTTACACGTGACATCCCCCATCACAGCCGAGCCGCTTCAGGATTGTGAATAGGTAAACAGGGGCGGGAGAACAAAAAGCCACTCTGCCCATTGTTCCCACCCTTGCTTCTCTGAATGCGCCAGGCAGTGTGGTAGGGCCTTCTGGCCGTGGCCTGAACCATTTCTAGAAACATGTAAAGCAGGGGGTTCTGGAGGTCACTAGACTATATAGATGGTAAATGGAAACAAACAAATAAAGCTTATTCTGATAGTACATCTGGTATTTGTTGTATGTCTTCCCTGACATTTCTTTTTTCCCTCTGGGTGGTGATGGGGAAGGCTCCTCCCTTAGGAACTCTAATTAGGAGAGAGAGAGAGAGAGAGAGAGAGAGAGAGAGAGAGAGAGAGAGAGAGAGAGAGAGAGAGAGAGAGAGAGACACACAGACACAGACACAGACACATACATACTGTGTGTGTGTGTGTGTGTGTGTGTGTAGTGTGTTCGTGTAAACAAGGATTAAGTTAAAGAATGTAAAAATAAAAAATAAAAAAAGCCTACAAAAACACCTGGTGCTTTCTGGGGACACTCAAATCTCCAAAGGGTAAAGTCATAAAAGCCTAGGTCTCCTGCTGAGACCCTAAACACTAAGAACACAGACATGATCCCCAAACCTGAAGGGTAACACTAACAATCAAATCACAGCAGTTTGTGGTTCCACTGTGAGGTGTGTTCTTATAACAGCAGTCTCAAAGAGCAACAACAAAACAACAATAAAACTTTCGCTGGACCCTTCAGTCCCAGAGTGGAAAGGGCAGGTGACAGAACTCCAGACCAGGGCTTGGGGCAATGGCTATGGTACCAATTATTACAGTCTCTAAAAGCAAAGTGTTAAGAAAGGTGTACATAAACGCAGTACCCTCCAGGGAAATCCTCCAGGCACAGGGGTACCAAAACACTACAAGCTGCTGTTCACTGGACAGGAGCTCAGTAGTCAAATAGGTTGCAGATCAAGGCGCTCTGGTGTGACAGCTGCACTTCAGTTTACTGATATGTGCACCTTAAATGATGAGAACCAGACATTCTGTATCTATCCTTACTAAAAGAAGTGTCTTTAAAAAGCCAGATCCCGAATCCTCTACATACCGAGGAGAAGAATCCCAACACCTTCAGGTCCATGCATGTTGCCACAGCTCCAGCACCAGGACATTTTTGGCAACTTGCCTTTCAGTATGCCAACAGGTGGCATGTTCAGTCTTGTCCTTTCCCAATGACTATAAGCTCGCTCAAGAATCCTGCAAACCCTCCCCCACAATCCACAGCTATTAAGGAAATGCCCATAGTGTAAGAAATTACCCACATAGAGAGCATACCTGTTCTCAAATGGTCTATTTGCTAACAAATGCCTCACATACTTAATGGAACAGCAGAATAATGATACGTTCACTCAATAGACAGATCCCCATTTACATCAGTTGGAGATGGGGTCTGGAACATGTAGCCCGAGCTGGCCTTGAACTAGCAATCCTCCTGCCTCAGGCTCCAGAGTGCTGTGATTGCAGGCATAAAACCATCCATTATTTCTCTTCATTTTGTTTTGTTATTTTGTCTTTGTTTTTTTGAGACAGGGTTTCTCAGTATAACCAGCCCTGGCTGTTCTGAATTTGTTCGGGATCTGGCCTCAAACTCACAGAGATCTGCCTTCCTCTGCCTCCCAAGCACTGGGATTAAAGGCGTGTGTGCCACCACGCCCAGCTTCATTCACTTATTTCAAGTATTTGCTGTCAGGAAACTTGAAAGTCAAGTGCATGTGCAGTTCTCCCTGAACTAAGCATACAGTGCTGGTCTAGACCTAGATGGGAAGGGAGCAACCTTGGCTTAATGCATGACTGGCAAAGTAAGTTTTTCAGTTTTTGTTCAATAGCCTGGGGTCACTATTAAAGCAAAATGAATCAAGGCGCTTCCTAGGCTCTGGTGGCCTTGGGAGACATTTAAAGAGCCTGGGTGGGGGGTTGGGGATTTAGCTCAGTGGTAGAGTGTTTGCCTAGCAAGCGCAAGGCCCTGGGTTCGGTCCCCAGCTCCGGGAAAAAAAAAAGAGCCTGGGTGGGAGTTGAGGGGCAGAGGGCAGGGGACAAACAGAACTGAAGTATATTAAGTACATCGTTTCAATGTGGAATTTAAAACAGGAAAACTAATATAGGGAGAGGCAAAGTTATTTCAAGCCTCTAAGAACTATTCACAGGCCAGGTATGGTGGCACACACTTCTATTCTCAGAATCTAGGAGGCTGATCCCAAATTCAAGGCCACCCTGAGCTACACACCCCAAACCCTGCTTCAAATTCCCACCCTCCACCCCACCTTTGAAGCTTGTCTTGGGGTTTCCTGCGCACACATCACGACCAAGAAGCAAGTTGGGAGAAAAGGGTTTATTCAGCTTACACTTCTACATTGCTGTTCATCACCAAAGGAAGTCAGGACTGGAACTCAAGCAGGTGGGGAAGCAGGAGCTGATGCAGAGGCCATGGAGGGATGTTACTTACTGCCTTGCTTCCCCCTGGCTTGCTCAGCTTGCTTTCTCACATACAGAACCCAAAGACTACCAGTCCAGGGATGGCACCACCCACAATGGGCTAGGCCTTTCCCGCCCTTGATCACTAGTTGAGAAAAATGCCTTACAGCTGGATCTCATGGAGACATTTCCTCAAAGAGACTCCTTTGTGATAACTCCAGTTTGTGTCAAGTTGACACACAAAACCAGCCAGTACAAGGTTCAACAATCTACTTAGAGAATAACATTTCGTAGATAGGAGCTTTCAAACATCTAGCCCAGAGGACCCCACCAAGCGCACACACACACCATTACCACCACCACCACCAACAACAACCTTTGTACTTACAGCTGCTCACATGCTCACATGTGCACAACTAAAGGGAGAATCCATTACTCTGAGAGAGCCTTAGAGAAGCAGTGGGCAATAATAAGAAATAAAATTCAACTATCAACTCAGACATTGCCAAGACCTCTAGTTATTTTTCCTTTGGGCAAATCCCTGTGGGAGGGCCTAGGACATCTGTACTTGGAGGAAATACCAAGATGGAGTAATATATTTTTTGGTACAAAGTCATTGTCAACACCGTCAGGAAAAGTACAAGATTAAGACCCTGAGCACACGTGGAGATCACCTCAAGAAAGGTACACCAAGCCACCTTCATGAGTGCAAGGCTTGAGCCAAACCATCTCTTCCAGGCTTCTCTGGGTTGGGCTGGACCATGAGTTACGGAGCCCTGATCCAGGCTCACATGTCATGACTCTCTAGTGTATGTATTCACCCACTGAGGATGAAGGCACTAAAACATGGAGTCCGTGCTAAGAACGGAGCACTTGCTCTACTTGCAGTGGATGTGAACAATGCCCATGAGTAGCCACGGGGAGGGAGGAGGGAGAGTTGCCAGTTCAAATCTCCTAACACAGCCACTTTAAGTTTTGGAATAACTTCTTGTTTCTATACTGTATGTTCATCTTTCGTGCCCAACCCTCTCTTCTGTTGATCTATACTGGTAAAATATCACACAGGTTTATGGCTGGGAGACAAGGAGGAGGCAAAATAATTTCATGCCTAGCCATGTGCTGATACACAGCTAGATACTCACAAATAGATCAGCAGCAGTGTTTGAAAGGAAAGAGTCACAGCTGAAAGGCTAACACCACCACCTGAGCTTTATGCACAATAATTCATATGTGCTACAACCATGGTGTATGGTCTAAAAGTCACCCACTGGGGTCCTAATCCCCAACACCTCAGACTGGGGCTGCACTAGGAGATGGCACCTTTAGAGGGGTAATAAAGTCAAAAATCAGAAAATGAAGTCATGTAAATGGGCTCTGATTTAATAAGACTGTTGTACCCAAGCACACACAAGGACAGCCCTGGGAAAGCAGATAAGCATCTCTAAGACAGAGAGGGGCTCAGGAGAAGCCAAAGATGCTGTACCTTAGTATGACCTGGTCAGTCCCCAGAGCTGTGAAAACTCCCTGTGGTGGCTTCAACTATAGTGTATGGTATGTTGTCATTAATAACTAATGCAGTGTGGCATCTGAAATGTGTGGCTGGGAAGTAGTGCTCAATGGTACCCTAGTGATGGAAATATACCTACGGGGCACCTTATGTGTGTGCGCATCCTTTTGAATACCCGATGAAAGCTTTGTCCTTCAGGCTATCCTTTAATGGAAGGGAAACTGGTCCATACTCTACACCAGTTGCCTGGGCAGCCATGTCCTAAGTCAGGCAACTTCTCCTTGTCCTGGTCTCACCTAAAGATCTCTGGTTTTCAAGGTGTCCTAAGAGTTTCTAAAGAACATAAGTAAGAGAGACTGGATATTCAGCTGCCATGGGAGGAGAAGCTGAATGGGATTACACCTAGGCCAGAGAAATGGACACATAGAAAACATAAATAAGTAGAGAAAAACAGGGTTCAAAGTACATAGAGAATTAGGGGGAGGAGCTGGTCCCAGGGAGACTGAATTCCTCACATAAAAGACATGCATTATAGTTAACTATGTTACTATATGTTCATATACATGCAAATGTGTGTATATATACATACATACATACATACATACATACATACATACCTATTTATATATTACTGGAGGAACAGGGCAAGAAAGACTATGAGATCACACACTTTTTACTCAGGATATGGAGTAATATTGCCTTAATAAAGCAATACATTTTGGGTCTTGGTGAACTGAGAGCCGTACATACATTGCAGACAATACCTGCTCCCTAGTAAACTTTCAAGTCAGTGTGTAATTCTGAAGCACAAAGAAATAAGAGGCAGCGTTAAATATGGCTAGGTCTTGCAAAGAACCCCATGACCCCGAAGGAGCCTGCTGGTACTCTAACCCTGGGCAGGGCTGCCGGGCAGGTTTGCTAGGAATCTGTACCTGAAGTCAAGGTGGGAAGAAGGAGGTACCAGACACTCAAGGACAAAGTCAACTACGTCACAGAAGACAGACAAACCTGGGGACAGGCTTGGCAGGGACACATGTATAGAACAGTTGCCTCGTCTCTGAGCTTCAGTGATTCTGACATCAAGAGCCTTAGCACTGACTCTGAGGATGCTGTCCCAGCAGAGTCTTCCTGCCAGAGTCTCTCTGACTTGGTTCACAGACACTTTCTGTGCTCCCAAAAGCGCTGGCACAAAACAGCGGGATTCTTTTGGGTGTTATATAAATTAATGAAATATGACTGAGGAAGGAAATAAGGTTTGGAGCGTGGCTGGCAAGAGAGCTAGGCAGGTAAAACTGTTTGCCTCCAGGTCTGGTGACCTACGTTCTACTCGGGATCCCACATGAAGGCAGGAGGAGAGAGCCGACTCCACAAAGTTGTTCTCCAGCCCCCTGCACACATACCAGGGCACACAGGCACCCTTCCCCATATATCATAAAACATGTAACGCTAACGAGTAAAAAGATTCTTACTTCTAAACAGGTGAACATCAAAGATTCCAAAAGAGGTATATCTCTTTCAAAACAATACCGCCACTGGATCGGGAGAGGTGTGGCTGCTTGAATTTGAGAGGAGTCTGTACTCAGCATGCTTTTTTTAAAAAAAAAGACTTATTTATATATAAGTCCACTGCAGCTGTCTTCAGACACACCAGAAGAAGGCATCAGATCCCATTACAGATGGTTGTGAGCCACCATGTGGTTGTTGGGATTTGAACTTAGGACCTCTAGAGGAACAGTCAGCACTCTTAACCGCTGAGCCATCTCTCCAGCCTCCCAGTATGCTGTTGTACGGTCAGTTTCTCACTTGCTTTGAGAACACCCAAGCCGGGAATCCTAAGTAACACACAGTGGCTGTTACTTCTACAGGGAAGACTGCAGAGTGTGCTGGTCAGGGGACCGGAGTGGGACCGCAACCTCCGTCAGAACATGGCAACTGGATGCACCTGAGTCCCCCGCCAAAGCCTTTACCACATCAGTCGGTCTGTGATGTCCTGTGGGGCCTCACTTGTCTCTCTTCTCACCTCCCTAGTGGCTTGCTCCGGCCAGTGTACACTGGTTCTTGCTGAACAGCTATGAGATGCCTTTGTGCTTTTGAGAACAAGGGGTCACCTTACCCTGCCTGCTCTTGTTGCTGTTTAGTTCCTTTTCCTTTTTAAATATGTTACTGTAAAAGACGTAATACCCAGATGCTACAGCACCGACCCCCAAGGCTAAGGGTTAAATTTAGGGCTTAATACACACTAAGTGGCTACCACTGAGCGATATCCCACTCTGTCTTGTCCCCTCTAAACAGGTATGGGGCACATTCTATTTGATGGGCCCTCGGTCTTTTTCACCCTCTTCTTCTGTCCTGCTTCTGGTCCTCTCCTCTGGTTAGCTTATCCAGCTCGAGCCCATGTGCCTCCAACCCAGAGCCTTGAGCTTACCCAATCTCAGAAGTCATAAGCTGGAACCCTACCCCCCAACCCCACGCCAATATATAAGGTGTGACAACTGGGGGCCTGATAGTTCATGAAGGCAGAGACTCTGGCTAGACTGGTGTCCTTACAAACAGGCTCTACTGTGCTCCCTGGTCCTGTGCACCACAAGAGACCACCACAAGGAGCCGCCTGTGAACAGGAGGCAGAACCACCCAGTAGTGTCTGCTGGGACCTTAAGAGGATTCTTTTAGCCTCCAGAGCTATGAAAAATAGACTGCTCTCATTTATAACATGCACGGCTTGAGGCATTTGGGACAGGGGTCTGCAGTAAGACATCAGCAGTGTGAATGTTCTTCAAGCAACAGAAACCCAAAGCCAGTGTGTTCCCACTGCAGCCTGTATTCCCTCCTACCTTTGAGAGCCCTACTCTGACCTAAGGTGCCGGGTCTAAACTCCCGTAACTCCCGTAACTGTACACAGGTATGCAGTGTGTTTGCTGTAGCTCTTCCAAACGCTAAGTCAGAAACACAAGGTTTTCCGTCTCCTCACCACATGGCTGGTTGCTGACCACATTCCCTCCCTTCACTGTTACACTTTCAGCCCAGTTACTGACCAGTTGACTTTCAGAAACCACAGTATACTTGGAAGGCCACAGGGTTTTTTTTTTTTTTTTTTTTTTTTTTTTTTGGTTTTTTTTTTTGTTATTGTTGTTGTTGTTTTGTTTTCCCCAAGAGTTGCTCAAAGGCTCGTGTTTCCCACATCTGTCTCCTCTAATCCTTTCTTACTTTGCTTTCCCCGACACTGTTCCTTCCCCTCTCTGCTTCCTGCACTGCCGGTCTTTCTGACCCACCCAAGGGAGCATCATGCCCTCTGTTATCCAGAGGTCGTCTCTGAAATGACCCATGGACCTTTGCTCTGGAAAATGGCTGCCATTTTGAGCAGGTGAGCCACTCTCAACTCCCTACTTTTAATACGTTTACCTTGACATTGCAAACAGTTCTGTCTCCACCTAAGACGGTGGGAGCATCCATTCATTCTCCCGTCTAAAACATGCTCTTCCTGCAGACCAGGAGAAAAACCCACATTCTTCCGTGGAGCAGAGCTTCCAGGGCTGATCCCACCCCATCTTGCCCTCTCTACTTGTCCTCATAAAAACCCTGCTTCCAACACACGGGACCACAGCCAAGGAGTCACATCTTTCCAAGCCTTCATAGGCTTCTGTGAGCCTAGAATTCGACTCCGATTCCTTCTTTGCTGTCCAAATCATACACACCTCTTAAGGGTTAAAATACCATTGTCCTATGCAACCTGGCCCCTCCTCCCACAATGTTTTCAGACATCAGCGAGCTCATTATGTTGGTTTAATTTTGTTGGTAGATAGTTTATTTTGGTTTGAAATCCTGGCTGAATCTCTTATCAGGAAAAACTTTTTTTTAAAAAAAGATTTATTTGTGTATTGTATGTGTATGAGTGCCCCATTTGCATGAAAGAAGAGGGGGGGGATCGGACAGAAGAGGGCATCAAATCCCATTACAGATGGCTTGTGAGCCACCATGTGGTTATTGGGAATTGGACTCGGGACCTCTGGAAAGAGCAGCCAGTGCTCTTAACCGCTGAGCCATCTCTCCAGCTGCAAGGAAAAACTTTTTGGAGAGTCATTTTAACCCAATTAGCTTCCACCAGCACTCGGATCAACAACTTGCTCACCGTCTCGCTGACTTAAAGTATTTACTCTGCTTGCTGTCTCACTGAAGTAAAATAAGTCTTTATTTACTCCTCTGCTTCCTCTACAACAAGGACTTCCCAAGGAACCCAACTTTAACACCAGGCTTCAGTGATTAATTCAGAGGCCATGCACTGTGGGATGAACTAAAACAAGTCAGATAAATAAGGTGAGCCAGATAGAGAGGGCTGGGTGGTTTTTGTTTACCTTACTGCGATATCCCATTGCAACCTACCCCATTTTACTCCAGTTATTTTAACAGGTACTCATACACCCTTCTGACTTGTTTTAGCTTTAAGAATGGAACAACACTAAAAAATAAATAAATAAATAAAAATAAAAAATAAAAAAATCTGTGCCTACAGGTGACATTGCCCTCTCTGAGCTGAGAAGTAATGAAGCCCTCAGCTCAAAGGCAGAGTAGTGTCTGTGTCATGACTGAGCAAGGTACAGTGGAAGGCAGGCAAGGAAGGGCTCAGCTTCCCCAGAAACAAAACAAACTAGGGTGGAGACACTGACCTACAGGCATAAAAAGCCCAGTGCCCTAGCAGTAAAAAAAAAAAATCTACAAAGAAGCTTCTCAGTAGTAGTGACCAAACTAACAGTCTGGAGAGGTCTCAGGTTCACCTCAGGAGGCTATCTTGATCTCCAGGACGATCCCTCCAAGGTTTTCACAACCTCCTGTGTCTCGTCTGCTTCCAGCTCTGTCTCCCAAGACAGAACACATAGGCCATGTGACCATCAACAGAGGTAGGAATCACTTATCTTTTACAAACTCAGACATTCGTTATCGAAATAGAAAAGGCAGCAGATTCAACACTGAAACAGTCAACTCAACAGACAACACCGGTCATGAACAAAAGGCTCCCAGTTCTAGGCCTGTGGGGTGAGTCCTCATCTGTAAAATGGGAGAAATCGTATCGATTCCAAGCCTTTTGGTGATTAAATGGTGGCATGTATTTACAGCATCTAGCCTGGCATTGTCTGACACAGAGAAGGGCGGGAAGGAGAAGATCCCAGAGAATGGGCCTGATTCATGCCCAAACCGGTCCTGTGGGATAGGGGTAGCTCACCAATGGATCACTTAAAAAAATGCTACTAGATACGGTGACATATACACCTCTAATCTCAGCACGCTGGTGGCAGAGGCGAGTGGATCTCTGTGAGTTCGAGGCCACCCTGCTGTATATGGGGAGCTCCCAGATAGTCACGACTACATAGAGAGACTCTGTTGCAACAAGCAAGCAAGCAAATAAACAAAACAATAACAACAAAAGCTAAAAATGCTACGGGGGTGAATTTTTGTTAAGAAGTTAGTCTTGGGGAAAAGAGATTATGTTTTGCACCCTTTCCTAACAACTAAAAACAGACAAGCCAAAACAACACCCCCAACTGTATAACGTAAGAAAGGCAAATGGTACTCTGAAAGGAGGACAGACACCCTGTGAGACACCAAAGCTCTGTTCAGGGGCATGAAGGCATGCTTCAGTGCCCCTAAATACAGACGGCAGTCTGCTAGACCTCGGGTCTGGAAAGCAGGCTTCTCTAGGTAAATGCCACCAACAAGCTGAGGCTTGATGGGCATCTCAGGTGGGGCTGGCTAGAGCTACGGCCAAGTGTGGAGCTTTACAAGAGGTTGATAATAACCTGGAATGCAAAATGCCGCCCAAATGGCCTTTTTATAGGATTTTTTTTTCCCTTGGCTCTTTCTCCAACATACACAAAGGTCAAGGGTCAGCTAGATTCTAGGTCACTCCGTTCTCTTTCTTCTACTCTTCTGTACTTTCCTTTTTGTTTTGTTTTCAAGTCTCTTACAGAAAGCAGCATAGTATTCATACGTAACCTAGGCAAAACCTCTCAGAGCCTAGAATCATCACTACCTGTGGATTTTCTTATATTCCCTAATATGATACAAATGCTATTCAACATTATTTAGGACTAATGACACACATCTAGTTTAGTATATGTTCAATACAGACATGTTTTAAAAAACATTTTGATTTTTGATTGGTTGATTCTGTGGATGTGAGATCTGTGAATAACATGGCCGTCTGTAACATGTCACTAAGGTACTGTTTGTTTTTTTTTTGTTGTTGTTGTTTGTTTGTTTTTTTAAAGTGAACGCAAGTGGATTTGATCTTGGTAATCTGGGGGACACCTTGATGTTTTTGATGAACATGATATATCTATTTAAAAATCTGGTATTCTCTACTAGGCAACAGTGAGCAGGAAATTGTAAAAAGGACCGGGGGGCTGTTTCTTGACAATCCCTAATCTTGGTCTGTGCAAAATTGACGAAGTCTCAACTCCCTATAAGGAGCAGGTCTGTGCCAGCAGCTGCTACCTTCATTATTCTATCATGTTGGCACCTCACCTGCCATGATCCATCATAACACAGGACTGGTCTCATCTTTGTGAATGCCATGCATATCATAACCAGGGTGTCCCTGAAGCCTGCTCAAGGGATCAGTTACAAAGTCCACAGTCACAACAGAGCACCCTTGTCAACTCTATATGATCAAGAAGAAGAACAAAGAAACATCTCTGGGTACTAAGTCCCCAAGAACTGAGTGTCATAGAATTGGATGGGGCCCAGGACAAGCCTGAATCACCCTCTGTGGTCACCAAAGGCAATGCTGACGAATCACAAGGCAGGATGGAGGGGCTCTGTCTACCCTTAACCCCATTTTATGACTCCAGTGTGCAGACAGGGAAACTGAGTCACCAGGAAGTGAAGAGATGTGTCTGTCACGTGGCGATCTAGCTGCCTGACCCACATTCTCTTAATATGCCATCAGGAGCAGCGGTAGAATAGAGGAAGTGTCGAAATCCGTCCCCACGAGGCTCAATTTAAAAAAAAAAAGTCTGTGAAAAGATTCAAGATTCATCTGCAAGATAATCTTAAAAAAACAAAAACCAGTGTCATATGTTAGGAATGTGATTTCTGTGATGGGCTCTGAGCACGATGACCTTCAATATTATGTTTCAGCAGGAAGGTCAGGACAAGAATCAAGCTTTGCCTAAAGCAAAATGTCATGGTCTGGGTCCACAGATTTCCTTGATTCTGACCATTCTTTTGTTAATGAGAAGGAGGGAGGAAGCCATATATACAGTAAGCGTCATGGTGTCACACTTAAAAATCTGCACGTTCATTGATGACACTTTCACTGAAGGAAAAGAGGAACAGCTGGTCCATTTAGCACTTCGTGTTTCCCACTTTAAGGTAGTTGAGATTAACCCAGCTTTTGCTGGGGAGGACATAGGAGTTCAGGCTGGAGGGCAGCTGGTGGAGAACCTGGCAGGAATTCTGAGCCATAGCTGGGTGGTAGCAGCAGTTGTACTTTCCATGCATTGTAAAACAGTCCTCACCCATGCTTCTGGAAGGACTTGGAACAGTCCTCACCCATGCTTCTGGAAGGACGCTGGAGCAGACCTCACCCATGCTTCTGGAAGGACCTGGAGCAGTCCTCACCCATGCTTCTGGAAGGACGCTGGAGCAGTCCTCACCCATGCTTCTGGAAGGACGCTGGAGCAGTCCTCACCCATCCTTCTGGAAAGACCTGGAATAGTTCTCACCCATGCTTCTGGAAGGATCTAGAACAGTCCTCACCCATGCTTCTGGAAGGACCTGGAGCCTTCACATTTGCGATGAGAAAAGAGCAAGGGCACTTGTGTGTCAAAGGATTCTTTTAGGGAGCAAATCTTTATGAAGGCATGGGTCACTAGAATATCGCTGGAAAAATGCCAGCAATGGCTACCCTGATGTGCATTAGTAAAAAGAAAACACATCATTCTACCGGCTTTGTCGAAAGGATAAGGGGGGCTGCAGTCAAACCTCCCACCCTAGCTCCACCTGCAACCACATTCACTTATTCACACACCTAGTAAGTCTTTCCTACGATGGTGGTGCTACTCTAGTCCCTGAGGTACACTAGTCGAGACCCTGGCTGTCCCCGGAGCTCAGGACTGATGGGAGAGACCAGTAAGGTATCCTTTTGGCAGTGGCAGCGCCACTGAAAACAGTGTACCTCAAATAACAGTAACAAGCACCATTTAACAAGGGTCTCTAAGGAGCTCATCTGGACAAGGAGAAGTAGAGACCTGGGACAGAGGATATGAAGAACCAGGACAGTCCTGTGGGTCAGCCAAGAGCAAGGGAGCAGAAGGCCATGGCCTTTAAGATCAGGTAGAAGTTTGGGTTCTACTCTCCAATGGCAGAGTGTGTATGTAGGGGAGGCTGGGGGGGAAGGTGTAGGCAGGGCGGTCAGAGCATCCTTTTCTTCTAAAAGGTTCCTTCTGTATCCTCTGGGCAACCTGAACAAAGAGAGTCACCCTCTACAGTGCCAGGAAATCTGAACATGTCACATGCCCAATCCTTATTACTCGGCACTCGAGCTCCTGTTTGTCAGTGAACGTGTAGGCTGTATTTTTCCTTCTCTCAAGGCCAAACAGGGGCTGACAGGTAACACACATGCCCAGCTGTTGCTGTCTGTCGGGAAGGATGGAGTCTCCCAACAGCAGTAGGAAGACAAACGCAGCCTGTGGAGGCAGCAGCCCTTCCCTCCCCTAGCAGTCGGAAGGCAGAGACACTTATGTATCATCCCCGGCGGGTTGATGCCAACATGGTGGCATTATGCAGAATCCATGTTGCTCAACACCTGCTCCTTTCCCGAACAGTTAGAGACCTTACAAAGGTTGGAGTGTGTCACAGTGTCTTCTCATCTCTGCTAATTCTCACGTCTCGTGTGCTTGGAGATCCACTCTTTACCAGTCCTCGCAAGTAGCTGACTGCAATATCATCGCTGAGAGCGCCTCTCGAGCCTGCCTCTTAATTGCCATTAATAAATGTGGCCAGCTGTGGCTGTGCGGAGTAACAACTTAACACTCTTCCCATATGCAAACACGTCTACAAAACGTAATCAGTCTTCAATACACAATCACTGCATCAGCGCTTAGACAGTTCCTGCTCATGTCCTCGTAGATGACAAAGCAGGAGGGGATCATGATTGAAAAGTCACAATAAACAGGAAGGCAAATGCACCTTCCTGGGACTTGGGAGGTTCCCTCTAGACAGTGGATGGAAAAGGCTCCTCCAATCAAAGCTGCAGATGACCCACATTTTCCTTTGGGCTTCGATAGCAAAGTACCAGGGATAGGGATGGGGTAGCCTAGGGGAGACTGGGTAGAGTGGGGGTGAGGGGGGACCACACTAATGTGATGGTATGTCAACTTGACAGATCTAAGGGATTTTCACATGGCTGGGAATACACCATTCAAAAATATGTTTGTGAGTGTTTCTGAAACAAGACAAGTTTTTAATCAGCGAAACCAGCCATGTGACTATCTGTCCAATCCACTGAGGGCTGGGGTAGAAAAAGAGAGACGAGGGAAGAGGGATTCTCCTTTTCCAGCCATTCAGTTCATGAATATTGGATACTGGGTACCAGACTTCTGATTCTCAGGCCTCTGGGGTTCAGGACTTATGACAATGTGTTCCTACCCTCATGCATGGGGTATTAGATTTGGACTAAAGCCACATCCCTAGCTTCCCTGTGTCCTAGCAGATAGCTGGCACCTCTTGGAAGTCAAACTCCCAGAATCACAAACCAGTGCCTATAATCAGAGGCTTTCTCTGTATTGGCCCTGCTTTCTTTTGGAGACCCCAAACAAGAGCTTACAAACAGTACATATGTACTTGCAGGGTTCTGTGTGCTAGAAGTCCGAAAACTATCTGGAATACAGGCAGGTTCTGGTCCTTCTGCCCTTTCCTGCCTGCATGAAGCCAGCTTCCACATGCCCTCCTCACACTGGAGCAAAGCCTTTCAAAGACCACTTAGGTAGCAGCAGGCCCAGGCTCGCACTCCATGGCTGCCAGCTCTCACATTCTTTCTGTAGGCATGGTCTAACCTGAAAACCGAAGTAAAGGTCATCATTGGCTGGGTGAGGGTAAGTTGGCAAGCAGTTCAATGAGAACTAGCCAGAGCCAGTTAACTGCTGGGTGAACTCAGGTTGGCTGGCATGAGTGGAGACGCTTGTGGCCAGATGCTGGGACATCATCAGTAAGTAAGCACACCCTCCTGTTTAAGCTCCTCACTCTAACCTTTCTCCTGTTACCCCAAAACATCTCCTCAAGACACACAACAGAACTTTTTTTCTTCTTCTATTACCCATTTGGATTTTCTTAGAAACTTTTGAGTCTTTTTTTTTAAATCGGGTATTTTATTTATTTACATTTCAAATGTTATCCCCTTTCCCCTCTGGAAACCCCCATCCCATCCTCCCTCCCCCTGCTTCTATAAGGGTGCTCCCCATCCACCCACCCACTCCCTTCTTTCTTAAAAGTCTATTCTCATATTTTAGGATCCTGGTTCTTGTGTAAGGCACATTCAAACACAGAATGCCTCCTCATGGAACATTTTATAAAATTAAGTTAAATTAAATTACAACAAAACAAAACAAAGAAAGCTCCCAGAAGTTCAAATGGTAGCGGGGGGGGGGGGGGGGGGGGCATGAGGTGGAGTTGAACCCCTGCTGATCCCAAGGCTTACTTTCTCGGAGCTTGGAGAGCAAGTGGCCTTACATTGTGCCTTTCTCCAGAAAAAATGGAGTTGCCCTGCCTTGATTGATTCTCCCCAAACAGTGCTTGCCCCAATCCTTACCGACTATTTACTGGGTTGTTTGTGTTTGTGTTTTGTTTTGTTTTGTGAGACAGTCTTTCTATGTTGCCTTGACTGGCTTGGAACTTGCTATATGGACCAGGCTGGCACCAAACTCTGCCATCTGCCTGTCTATAAGAAGGACGACTTCAGTCATCTCACCTCATTGATTTTAAATGAATAAATATATAAATAAACTCACAGGATTAAACACCAAATCTCGATTAAAAAAAATAAGCAAAAACACATTTCCAAACTTTTCCTTTCTCCACAGAAACAAATGAATTTTTTTTTCCTTCTCTAGAGAATATGAACTTTCTGGATCTCTTTGTATCTGTGAGGTCAGGGCAATTTTCCACAGTTCTTTTTGATGACTGGGTTTGATTTGGGAACTAAATCCTGATTTCTAACAATGAAATTCAAGACCAGAAATTCTAGGCATTAAGGTTTAAAAAACAAAGAAAGAGAGAAAGAAAGAAAGAAAGAAAGAAAGAAAGAAAGAAAGAGAGAAGGAAAGAAGAAAAATCAATCATTTGCCCCGTCTGTCTGCCTCTGAACCTCTGCTGTTTATTTTTGCCAGCCCTCTGAGGGCTACTCCTGTTCAATGTACCCTGTTGAATTCTAACAAAGGGAAACACACTGGGGCTGAGTGGCTGTTAAAGCTATCTGGCCAGTGCACATAAAATAAAAGCTGTTGGAAGTTATTAAAATTCCTTTACTACTGTCAAATATTTCCCCCGAATAATTCACAACTCTTAGCACCATTAATTAGTTCAGTCAGTCCACCCCGAGATGGAATGTGGTGAGACCTACATCTATTTTCTAGGGCCTTAGCTCTCCCTTGTGTATAAAAACGGAAATGCAGCTTGCTAGAAAATTCTGCCCCAGTAAATCAGATGACCTAACTTTAAAACCCAAATGCCGTTAATAAAATAAAAGGTCAATTGTTTTTAAGTCGTCGTGTTAGTTTAAAAAAAAAATTAAGGAGATGATTTAAGGTAACAAACAAAACCTAAAATATAAAAAAAAAGCATTATGTGTGTTATGCTTTAGATGAAGACTCCAAGAAACCCTACCAGCATAAAATAAATTATTTTTAGAGAAAACTGCATTTCCCAGAATCACAGATGTTCTCAGCCAAAATAGAGCTAAGAGATTCCAGCCTGTCTCTGATCTGGGCTGGATCAGACTTTGTCCAACCCAAACAGAGATGTTACCATGTTTCAAACCCTTCCAAAGGGTCCACAGCCTACCTCTTCATACACGTGAGATCTTATTACTTCTGAAGTATTTCGGCAGAATTCCAAATATGGTATTTGAAATCACAACCCCTTGGCTTTTTCCTGGGTATGCATTTTCTTCTGGAACTTTATGATCAAAATCTTCAGGGAACCGCCTGCCTTCTATATCCCAGAGTTTGGCACCTGGGCTGCTTGTACCGAGTAGCCAAGAACAGGGATCCATCCCGTCCGTATGAGCGTGCTGGCATCAGGGCACCTTCAAAATGCCAAAGTGAATTCCACAGGGAGGTTTACATCTGATTTACCGACTATTCCCCTGTTGTATCTAGCTGAAGAGTCCTTCACTTCCTTTAATTTATATCAGGCTTTGTGGAAAAGAACACTCCCAATGTCCACCCCATGGAGGGCAGATGTGATCATGGGGACCCCATTCAGGCACAAAGATCCCGAGAAATGCATACTTTTATCTGGTAGCAGATTTATGGAGGAAAAGGAAAAAAAAATCTGGGTGTTCTGTCTTTCCTCCTGAGAGGCTGATTTTGAAACGTCATGGCCTCTGACAATACCTGTGTTGTCGACTGGCCTCCTCTCCATCTCACCATAAACTGATTAGGGTTCAACTACACAGGAAAAAAAAAGAAAAGAAAAGAAAAGAAAAGCATTTCCCTTTAACGCCAGGCGCCTCTGTCCTCACCTTTACCCACACGGTGTTTAAAGACCACACAGAGGACAGGTGATGCCCCATGGAGGCTCACGGTACTAAACGAGTTAAGTGGGACTTTTCACAACCGTGTTTTCACGCACCAGATCCGCTGCGTGACAAAGCCTTGCTCTCCAAAATCCGTCGTCTCCACCCATCTGTAATTACACATTATACAGAGCATACACAATCTACATCGTGTTCTAATTATCTCCAAGTGCTGGGGGGCGAAATCTCTCCACTCAGCAATTAAACAAATTCCAGGTTGTCGCTGAGCATTCTCCGAAAAGGAAGCATTCTGAAGTTGGCAGAGACCAAAGGAGCCCAGCAAAGCCCTCCAGAAACCACCATTCGGCTCACCCTCTACCTGGGCAGTAAAGTCCCTGTCCTCAAGGCAGTGCCAGCATTGCAATGCTAGAGTCGTCTCAGGTAGAACACACACGGCAGAAGTCAGATGACAGGCCCTGGTCTATCCCTGGTCTCATTATGGCTCTGCCAGTGTTAGTAGATGGAAGGCCTGCTCTCAAACATGAGATACAGGATTTTTTTTTTTAAAGAAGTTAGCAAGACACCAATCACATCATGAGCACAAACGGACTCATACAAGTTTAAAGTTTAACATGACACTGTTAACACCTTGGGTATATCCTGAAGAAGCTACCAAATACTCACTGTAGAAGAAGCCTTTTAAGTCATGGTAATATGTTTTCCCACACCTTCAGATGGGCTATATACCCTGCGTGAGGACGAGAACCATTGTCTCATTCAAAACGAGGATAGGGTCAGTTCACAGAGACAAAGAATGCCTCCGCTTCCCAAACCAGTAAGAGCAGTTATGAGCCCATCAGGGGACAGAAACGTTAACCAGGCTTCTCCAGCAGGCAGAAGCTGTTAGCATTACGGGAGGCAAGCGCTTTCAAGGGTTATGACATAGCACAGTGTAAGCCGCTGGTCTTTTAAAAGACATTAACTTCAAAGAGGGAACTTTGTTTCTTACTTCGGCCAAGACTGTCTGATATAGCCTGAATGTGAAATGGGGGCTGTGTTTGAACCCTTGGTCCCCAAGCTGGTAGGGAATTTGGAAACCTTGAAACACAGGGACTAGTTGGCTGATGTGGGCTGCCAGAGCCTCGAGTTTCAAAGGCTATCCCCACCTCTGTTCTGCTGAAGCTCTCTGCTTCCCCTTTGCCACATGATGGACCAGCTGCAAGCCCGAGATGTTACAGCTGGGTTCAATCCAGTAGTCTTCTTCTCCACCAGGATGGATTATGAGCCTAAATAACCCTTTCCTCACCCTTAAGTTGCTCCTGTCAGGTATTTTGTTACATTATCAACAACAAAAAAGTTACTAATATAGGTTCAAACCATCAAGTTAATTATTTCGGGTGACCTGGGGAGAACTACGCTCACAGTAACACTAAGTCTTCTATTTTCACGCATCGTCTTTTATTTTAAACATGTGGTAATGGCTCTGAACTGAGCATGCTCCAGAAAGTGCTCACCACTTATCTTATACTTAAACATTGTAAATGGCATGGCATGGCATGCTTGGGTGATGTCTACCTATATGCAGAGCTTGGCCCCCTCGTCCCCCAAAGCCATCGCTTTCTCTTTGTTCAGAAGATACTAATTTGCAAATTAACTCCTGTGGTCTCCTCACTGGGTTAGTACTGAGCCCCTCACCCCTCCTCTGTCTCTTGGTTAGTTTATACTCATCGAGAAGCAAACCATCACAGATTTTCTCCAGTTCCAAAGGCCTGCCCCAATCCAGAGATGGCCGGGGAGATGGGGGTCTACTGAGAATGGCACTGGAGAAGCATGGAACATTCTTCCCAGGAAGTCACTCTATGAAAGGAAGGCAAGGTGGAGACGCTCCTTCCATGTAAGGAAAGCTAGGTCAGGCCTACGATAGGGCTTTCGGCTGGATAATAACTCTTGCTTGTCTACTCCTAGGTTCTTAGCACGGAGTGTCTACACCCTTGGCATTTTCCAAGTGGTAGGAATATCTTTGACATACTTAGTGACGCGACTTCTAGTGAACTCTGGCTAGAGTTGGTCACAGAAGACCAACAATGTAGTGAGAGTTCCTTAAAAACCCAGTTTATAGAGTGTGTTTTGGTTTTAATCCCAGGTGTGGACTAGGAGGCTGCTTCAGTTTGCCCACAGCCACTAATTGTCTCCTGCTCTAGGAGGGGCGTGATTTTTGCCAGCTGCAGATAATTTAGTTCTGGGGTCTCTGGAGAGGAAATAAATGTCAGAGCCCCGAGAATGGTAGTGGTGGAGGTGGAGGTGGAGGTGGGGGTGGGGGTGGGGGGGCTGGGGCTGGGGCTGGGGCTGGGGCTGGGGCTGGGGGTGCCAGGGAAAGAAGGTTGCTGCTTCCCTTGCTGCTCCTGGCTGCTGTTGCTGCAGTTTGACAAGAAGACGTTGGAGATATCCTGATGCTGATGACTGGACTGGTCCCAGGAAATATGATGTCCCTAATCAGCAGGAAGTAGTCTAAAGAGGTCTATGCGCCTTCTCCCTCTAACCTTCTTTCTTTCCTACCTGGTGTTGGGGGCTTGGAAGAGATCCGGGCGGAATAAGGGTTTGAAGGGAGGTGGAGGTATAAGGACTTATTAAAATAACTCAAAACAAATACAGCATCAACACAACAGTGTGACTAGAGTGTTAGAAGCTTGTCCTGTACGTTAGCTGTCTTCTCAGTGATGAGGAAAACACCAGAAATAAATAGCTTAAGGAAGAAAGGCTTATTCCGACTCATAGTGTCAAGCATTTCGGATCATGGACAGCTGGCTGTTCCTTCTGGGCCTGTTCTCTGGTGAAAGGGTATGTGGCACAGGACAGTTGCTTGCCTCATGGTAACCAGGAAGCAGAGGGTGAGACAGAAAGATGGTGAGCACAAGATACCCTTTATACTCTCAACTGACAGTCTTTCTCTGGTAATGCCTTAGGTACCACCAGCTCCCAATAATGTCACTCTATGGACCCACCCATGGGTTAATACACGGTTGAAGTAAAAGCCAGAATGATACAATGGCCTCTCAATGGACTACATTTACCAGCTAGGGACCATGTCTTCAAAGGCTTTTGGAGAAACATACTCAAACCACAATATCCAGACTGATTCCTAGAGAGGCCAAAGTGCTTGGAGACTGAGGGCCATCAACTGGTCAATGGTTTCATCGATCATATCCGGTTAATGAGTACCTCTAATGAATACCCTGGTCACTAAAGGTCAGTGCACTTCCTGTTTGGAGTTCCTACTGATGTGGTAGGAGATTCAGATGCCCGAATCTACAAGGAAAGGTGAGGGTTAGCGCGCCTCTTGTTCGACTCACATACATGATCAGGAAACTAGAGCTGCAGGGGTATTTTCCTGAGTTCTGTGAGCCACTCTAGTAAAGGATGAATCCAAAGAGCTCATGGAAACATCTAAGCCAGTCAGGAAAAGGCATGGGGCCCCTTGACCCTCCTCAAATGTGGCTGGCCTCTGAAGTTACAGGCAATGTTGTTAGGATTGTCTCCCTGATCTTGTCAGGTCTTGGGCAGCACTGAACTGCTATTGAGGCTGAAGTGAACTATTGTCCCTTCTGGGTCAAAACTTTAGGTAGGGACTGGAGAGATGGCTCAATGGCTAAGAGAGCTTGCTGTATAATCCTGAGGACTGGAGTTCACATCCTAGACCAGTGTAACCAGGGTGCATCCCTATCGTGTCATTTTCATCCCAAGGGATCTGATCTCCTTTTCTAGGCTCCACATATACATGGGGATACCCATCCACACGCATGTGTGCACAGACTTTCACACAGGCATGGACACACATAAATAGATAAAATAAGCCTTCGGACAACGACAAACCCCTCAAGGTGTGGGAGGTGGGAGGCATGCTCAGAGCAATGTTCACCAGGAAGCTAATGAGGCTTGGCCTTCAGGCCCCACATAGCTTCTTCTGGATTAGCCTCTCACTATGTCTTCCCTATGGTCACAAACTTCTAGAAAAATCTGTAAGCATCAGACATTCCACTCCATGCAGGTTGTCTTTTAAAAGGCTCCTGGATCTGTCCAACCATCAGATTCTAGAAATTGTAGACATCACAACCCCTTGGTGGTAAGGAAGGGGCTGGTTTGGATGTATCTATCCCACATATTCCAAAGCAGTGTTCAGGAAGCAACCAAGACACAGAAAAGCTGAGTCCTTTAGACTAGAAAAAACAAACAAAAAAAGCAAAAACAAAACAAAACAAAAAACCATAGACTTAATGAAATATAAGAACACAGAACTGTTTCTGGCTGGAGCTGGTGGCCAGGATCCCTGATGTCAAAAGTACCAGTCATCAAAGTCTTCAAGATCACAAAAAGGGACCAGGCGTATGTGCATATGGGCGTATGTTCTGCGCCCATCAACCTTGTGCCAACTCTCATAGTGACTCATGGGGTGGGAAGAACTCAGTTGTATGCCCTCAAGGTCATGCTTCAACAATAGCTTCTATCTTTATCCAGACACAATCTTGGGAAAACAATATAATATCCCCAGAATGTCCCCATTGGGTAAGGGGGCATTCAACAACAACAACAACAACAAAAAACAACAACAACAAAAAAACGAAAAACAAAAAACCAAACTTACTCCAAGACTGGGGAACTGCCTGCTACCAAAAACATTAAGTTTCAATGGAAATGGATTTTCAATCAACTTAAAGTACTTTATTAAATAACAACAACAACAACACAAGGTGTGTTTGAAATAAATTATGATTCTCCTCATTTAAAACATTATGAATCAAGGGGGAAAATGCTTTTAAAAAATCCCTTGCAGCTAAAGAGACTCTCTCCAGGATTCTATGAGAAATTTTTAGCGTATTCCAATTCTAGAATAAAACCTGTTTGTGGGGAAGCTGTATTTGTCGGGAAAGCAGCAACATCACCATCGACACTTGTCCTGACTATGCTGAGATGCTAGGTGAGAAGGCTAGGTGGTCATCCACACTTTTCTTGCTCTCCTGGCCTCTCAGCCACATGGTTCTCTGTCTTCTAGGGAGCTGAGGTGGCCACACAGAGGAGGCCTGCACAGCAGGACATAAGGAAAAGCTTGTGGAACAGATGAGGCACAACCAGATGGGCTCCTGCACCCCTGCCCCGTGCCATTTCCCCTCTTAGAGCGCATGTGGACAGAGACGGACCAATCTGTCAAATGCTCACCCAGCCTGGCTACATGACAAATGCCATGAAGAACAAGATGTGCTCACCCAGGACCCATCACCGTGGGCTTTTCATGCCTGAGGAACAACCCCGACTTACGGTTTTGGTTCACAGACGGGTGTAGTTAGGGACTTCTGCTATAGCAGGGGTTAGAGCCATCTGTGCATTCTACGGTACGGTCTGTTTTGCTGTGGCACCCAGTGGCGCATAATAGCTGCACGTGGAAGACTGAAATTCTAATAAGGTACAGCTCCAGATCCAGCTTACCAACTAGCCAGGAAGTCAGACAAAGCCTGAGAATGCTGGGAACCCAGAATGGTGCTGTGAGAGAGGGGCAGACAAGGAAACGCAAGACAACACCGGGATGTGCAATCGGTGTTTATCTTCCAAGACAACCAATGAACTGACTGAGCCTTGAAGGATGAGGAAAAGTTCAAAAGAGGAGGGTTGGGAAGTCCA